>NC_045787.1:130687864-130990159 GCF_009873245.2 Balaenoptera musculus
GTTGTGCAGTCATTCTGGGAACAAACCAGGCATCATCACAGTTGTACTTTGTGCAAGAAAGTAACACTTTCAATGAGAGACCTGGAAGGTGTTTTTAGACTCCTATGACTCCTGTGTCTTTAGGTATCTTGATGTTAAGTTATAGAGATAATTGATGGTAAGATTAAAAAGAAAATGAGAGGGAGAACAGAAGGAAGGAAAAAAGAATATATGAAAATGGTTGTCCTTGTCATTGCATCGAATAAGCAAAACAATGGCTTGATCACAGTGAGTATGTGGAGGGGAAGTGAGAAGAGGTTAGGCAAGCATGTTGGGCAGGTGGAAGGTACAGATGTTATGTGACAAGCTTAGAAGTTTTTATTTTATTCTCCTGGCAATGCTGAGCTACTGAAGTTGGAGCAGGGGAGTGAAATGATCAAAGCTCATATTCAAAAAGTAAAGAAAGAAAGGAAAACTACCAAGTGGACGGCAAAGGAGAGGGCACTGTGTTTGAAACTGCAAGAGATTTTTGTTTGCGTACTTGAAAAGGTCTGTGCACACCTGGATTCAACTGAGAGCAAAAGGCCAGCTAGAGAACAGAAACAAAAGTGATCAGAACACCCTGTGAGCAGGTCCTAGTCAAAGCCCTAAATCTCATCACATCTCATCACACTCCCAGGACACTGTTGGACAAAAACACTTTTCTTCTAGATGTTTTTTGTGTTGTTAAGCTGGCACCCTGTTTCAGATTCTTTTGAAGCCTTGTTGGTTGACTCTGTAACCTCAAAACATTTGCTGGTGACCTGATAGTTTTCCAGGGAGATTTCAGTGGAATCCTGCCCTGGCCAGACGGTTGCTTTGATTATGGAATTGTTAGTTCACTTGTCTGGGAGCCTCTTAATATGCTCCTTTGGACATCAGTTGCAATGTATATATTTTTAAATAGGTAGTAAAAAGTAGTGGCTGGAATCTTTCCTCTCCTCTCTCCATTAAATCAGAGTCCTCAATAATTCAGAATCTCTTTATGCTTTGGATGGAGAGATGAGGGATCATTCATTCTTTCAGTCAGTCATCCAACAAGCATTGAGCACTGGGCATCAGGTGCTCCCCAAGATCTTGGGTCTGGGATTATCTTGGGACTGTCTAATATTTAGAGACAAGCACCTACCTGGCTAATGAATGGTTACCCTTGTTCTTGGATAAAAGCACAGATTCTTCATCTGGACTCTTGGGCCCCATGCCTTCTGCCCTTCTGTAGTTTCCAGCCTCATCCTGCTCCCCTCTCTTTGTATTAGTCATGCCAGCCACACTGCTCTTGGTTCTAACAGTACCTCGCACATGCCAAGGTCCTCTCCATCTCAGAGTTTCCCTGCTTGCTCTTTCTGTTTCCAGGAATGTCCTTCTGTCTCCCATTTTTCTGGCTAGCCCCTACTCATTTACCTTAAATTCTCACTTCTCCAAGGATGCCTTCTTTGTCCTCTGAGATGAGATTTCTACCTTTTGTTATATATTCTCACCACTCCCTGCTTTTTCCCTTCCTATCATGTATCAGTAGTGTGATTGATTGTTTTTATATATGTTGCTTAATTTCTGTTTCCCATTCTAGACTCTGAGCTTCATGGGAATAGGGATAGAGGCTGAGTCATTCGTTGCGATAACCTTAACACACTGCCTGGGCCATAAATGACACTCAGTAAACATTGGTTGGACAATTGAATGAATGAATATAAAGTCGTAAGTGCAATAATTAAACATACATGGGAAAAAATACCATATTTAATTCGGAAGAATCAGGGTAGGCCCTGATACCAGTATTTTAAAACTAATATCTACTTATCACACAAAATAATGACCTGTATATCTTCAAGATCTTAAATCATCCACCACAAACTGAACCTCACTGACTGTATTTACTAAGATGGTAAATGCTACTAGTATTTTAGAAAGAGTTTCAACAAAAGTCAAAACAGAGTGGCTTCATTGATAAATCTTAATTATAAGAAAATAGAATAACCAAAAGGTATTGAATCAGTGGAATTTTCCTAGAGAGTAGGTAAAATAATCAATGATTATTTCTTATGGTTCATCAATTTACTCAATTTATGATTTTGAGTAAACCTCTACTACCTGATTTCATAACTTTAACACATTTCTTAGATTCTAGTGCTATTATTTGTTTCAGTTAGGCTTAATTTTGTATTAGTACACGTGCTGTAAGTTACTTATCTCACTTATTTTTTAGTTTATTTCAAACATGTCTGTGTTATTGTCCACCAGCTCAAATCATATTCTAACCAGACTATATATTTAGGTTTCCATGTTCTCTTGCCTTTAGATTGGTAATGATCTTTGTCATTTTTGTTCTTTACCAGTTTTTGCCTGTTTGTTATACATCCTTTAAGGTAGTTCATAGAGAAAATTATAATCCACATTCATGAAGCTGAGACACATTTGTTGCTCTGCTCTCAACATAAAGTTAAAATCCATGGAGTCTATCTAGAGTATTAGTTGAACAGTGCATGAAACCATATACATGATGCATCGTAAAAACAGATTCATTTGAACCATTACTCCTGGTTATCACCGTTATGTCAGTAATTAATAAATATTGGCAGCAAATAAAAACTGAGAAGCAGAAATAGAAGCCACATGTAGACACATTTAGTGCCTTGGAAAACACTTATTGGTGGTTGTATTTACAAGCAAACTGAGTAGAAATTCTGAAGTTAGAAAATTTAGGATTCAGTCTATTGAACAAATTTACTGAGTATTCCCTGTGTGAAAACCTTTGTACTGGTCGTAATTGGAAATGATGGAAGAAAATTAAAAAAAAAAGATGACTGGTCCTTTGAGAATTTGAAATTTGTTTAGAAAGACAAAAACACATATAATCTAATAATTGAAGCATGCTTAGAACATGATGCATTAACTACTAGAAATAATTAGTTATTGAGCCAATAGTGAATAAAGGAGTCTGTGAGAATCACTGAAGGAGAGCTTCTTAGAGATGAGTTTGAGGAAAATGTTGGAGATGTAAGAGCTTATGAGTTTGCAGGGACCAGGCAAGGCTGTGACTTACTTGCACTTACTTTCAATGGAGTAAGTCACATACAGGTCCCAGTAAGCATATTAGCTTAGCTAATAAGGTAATGGTGGAAAATCAGGGAGAAACATATGGGTTTGTGAGCAAATGGCTGGTGTAAAAGTAGCTTGGGTAGTAAAAATTCCTAATTTTTAAGAAGTTTTGAGGATTTATATATTTAAAAAGTAAATCCCTTATTAGCTTGGTGCTAGAACGAAACTACTGGGCAACTGTTTTCATTTTTATATATTGCTCTCCAAATCTTCACTACATATGTATATTTTACACCGTTGCAATCATAGTGTATGTAGTATTTTGTATTTTGCATTTCTCATTTAACTGTACACCATAAACATTTTCTGCATTTCTATATAGTTACAATAATTTAACAGTATGAAATTCCATCATGATGATCTATTATGAGTTACTAAATCATTGCCTTATTGTTGCATATTTAGATTGCTTCCTGGTTTTATTTTATTCTACGTAATGCTGCAATAAATACTGCTGCTGTACATATGCTAGTTTTCCTTCAATTCTATTATTTTTAGAGTACATATTCACAAAAATAGATTTATTGGGTCTGAGGGTTAGAACATTTTTATAGGTCTTTTTGTTTGCCATTCTGATTTTAGAAGGATTCTACCAATTTTACTCTGCCACTAGCAATGTATATGGGAACTGCTGTTCTCATATCTGTGCCAACAACAGATTTAATTATTAGAAATGTTCTCGTTAATTTTATAGGCTTAAAATGACACTTTCATATTAATTTAATTAGGGGTTTCTTCCTAGGGAAGATGATCATTTTCTTAATTTGTTTGCTGATTATTTTTATTCTCACTCATGTAAATTATGTATTCCTATCATTTGGCTTTTCAGCTAATGAACCCTTTTCGTTACCAAATATAAGAATTATTTGAAGAACATGAGATTTTATGTAGAGCCAAGGGAAATTGTTAGCTCAAGAGCAAAGCAGGAGAGCATTTCTGTTCTTCCCAGATGAAGTCTGAGCATATCTTAATACATACAAAATAGGTACATATGCTAATGCCATGCCTGGTTGAATTAGCTGGCAGTGGGTTCACTCTTTGGGGCTTCTCACTCTCCTGGCTACTGAAGCAACTCACAAGAATGAGCATTAACATTATCTTACTGTAGGAGATATGTGTACTTGAAAAGTATAGCCTATGACTGACATTCAAATCGTAAGTTAGAGAAAAGCAAAGATGTTTTAGAATAGAGACACTATCAGGAAAGTTTCACTGTAGATTGTCTAAAGAACCAGGCACACAGAATATGTTTTCCTTATTCAGTTCAGTAAACACTTTAAAAAGAGATGCTGATTGCTAGGAAGGATACAAAAATGAACCAGGTTATGATTTAGCCGCAAACAAGCTTTCAGTGTAGCGGGGGAGATAAGATATGTACACAAATAGCAATAAGATGTGGGATTAGGAGAAAATTCTCTACTGGAAAACAAACAAATTTTATTTACGTATAGAAGAGCAAGAGAATTACTCTATTGGGAGGGGTCAGAGATTATCTCAAAATATTAACAAGATTCCAACAGGCAGAACTCGGAGTTGGGAGGGGGATATTCCAAGAATAAACAAAGAGGCAAGAGGCAGGTCATGGCAACTGGTGTGAGGAGGGACCATGGAAGGAATGGACAGAGTGCAGGTTAGGCTGGACCATCCTCAAGTGAGAGGGTCAAGGCTGCGACAGTCCTAGGAGGGCAGAGGGAGAGGTGTGTGGCTTAGGAATTTTAGACTTCTTGCTTTGGAAATGCAGATATTTGAGGGGGAGAGTGCCAAGATCAAAGCTATCTTTATACTACTTCCAGCATATTTTTTAAAGAGGTAATGCATTGTTTTGCAGCTTACATCTTTATACAGTTTTTCAACAATGTTCTATAAATTGTTTGTGGATATGAGAAAGAATCACATGATATGGTGGAAAGAGAACTAGACTGAGAGTCATGAAACTGGATTATAGTCACAGCATACTGGGTTATTTGGGGGTAACTTCATCTCTTTGGGGTTCATCTTTTCCACATGTAAAATGAGAAGAATGGACTGTGGATTTTCAAAGCTCCTTCTAGCTTGAACATTCTAAAATCTGAAGTGCACTTCGAGAAACCTTAAAAACCTGTTTTTTTTTAAATTTATCTATCTGTCTATCTATCTATCTAATCTCCCCCCCACCATATATATATCTCCTGAAGTTTTATCTTGAGAGTTTAATTTCTTTGTATTTCAGCTTTTCAATATTCAGTAGTCCTCTCCCCAGATGGAAGTCACCCAGGGGTAATGTGCCAAAGCAATTGGCTATTGTAAGTTCAGCAGGATTTAAGTGTGTTAACCATCCTCACACTTGACAGCTGGAGGAGTAGGAATGTGCCATGTGAAAAGTGACTGTTCATAGGAGGGGATAATAACAATGGTACAACAATAGCGCTTACTGTGTGCTTTCCAATATATTAAATCACTTAATTCTCACAATAACCCTACAAAGTCTGTACTGTTATGATCCCCACTTCACAGATGAGGATGCTGGGCATAAAGACCTAATTACTTCCTTAAAGGCACACAGCTCATTAGTGGCAGAGCCAGGATTTGAGCCCAGGATTCCTGAGTGAGAGTCCATGCTTTTATCCACCACACAACATCTGTAGAAGTGGGTTCTCTCCATAGAAAACACAAAGATCTCAGTCTCCATGGGGAACGGGTAGAACACCTTTGAAAGGGAAGATACCAATATGCCAGTGATACTCTTATGACTTCACATTTTGCTTAGAATGTCACTATCAGAATTATACATTGTCTTGTTAAAGACAATGTAAGCCTTTCCCTTACCTGAACAGTATTTTAAAGTGTAGAATTATAGTCATACAGCTGTAGCCTGTGTTGATTTCACTTAGAGGGATTTGTGAGTGGATGGATTTGGTGGTTATTTTGAGCAAGACCAGAATGCCCGAACACCATGGCTGTGAGGATTAGTGGCGTCAGATGGTTTTTCAGTCCCTGGGATTTCCCAGCACTGCTGTTTGAAAGGTCAAGCTGTAATCAAAGTCCTCATCTTTTGCCAGTTGCCTGTGAGTAACAGTTTTCCCATAAATTCGTTAGGAATACTACTTTGCTTTTGTTTTCTTTGAGTTTGGCTCTTTGACCTATTGCAAACAGGCAACGATGGAAAGAAAGATCTATGCAATGATGGACAGAAGTGATTCGGTGATCAATTAACTAATGTATGTGGATGTGCTTTGTGACCAAGAAAGTGCCATCCAGATAAAAGGGTTATAGTTACGCTGACCTTATAATTTTTTACTTCAAGTAACCACTACTTGAGAGATTCCTCTACTAAAAGGTAGCTGGTTGAGTGGTCAAGATCACATCTTTTGATAACAAACGGAACAGGGCTTCAGTTACCAGCTTTATTGTTAACATTTGTACGTCATGGACCAAATGGGATTAACATCCACACTGGCCCCAGAGCTTGTTGTACAGTTTAAATGGGATAGTGCATCCAAATTGCTAAACTCAGTCCCACAGTGAGTATTTGATAAATCTTAGCTTCTAGTGGTAATGGTAGTGATAGTAATAGAAATATCATTCTACAGCAAAAGCCAGAAAAAGCAATAAAACAACTCTGAGTAAATTACTCAACACATACCTGAAACCTAAACCTGTCACTTTGAAGCAGAAAAAAAACATACAAGGTGAATTTGAAGAAAACATGTGTATCTTGAGTTTTTAAAAGCTCATCCTCTTTAACCTTTTTTCTCCCACATCTAGGAATCTATTCTAAGTTAATGATCACAGATTAAGGCAAAGGCTTATATATAAGAACAGTCATTGAAAAATTTTTTAACGGTGACAGTTAGAAAGAGTCTAAATGTCCAGCATAGGAGAATGCTTTAATACATTAGAATACAATTTTAATATGATTGGATATTTATTTTGCAGAATATAAAAAATGTTTCAAAATAATATATAATGACAAACAATATTTGTTTAATATTTCAGAGAAAAGGCAAGATCATATTATGATTTTAATGCTATTAAATATATTAATATTAGTTATATTTCCTTAGATAAAAGGGGATAAAAATAATAATGGTTATGCCCATTAATAGAGATTTTGTGAGGATTATATGATGATTACTACATGCCTAACATACAACACATATTAGGTCTATAATTGGACGTAGCCTAAGTTTTTCTAAAATTTACTTAAATGTCATCGTACACTAATCATCCCTTAGTGAGAACCCATTATCTTCCAGGCGCTAAACAAGATGCTGGGAATACAGAAATGATTAAATAGGTCCCCTGAGCATACATTCCAAAGAGGAGGTATATAAAAATGAAAAACTGACTTAGGTCTAATTATGTAAATTCTAAAGTCATTCCTAAAATGATACCTGTCTGGACAAATGAATTGTAAAAAGGCACCTCTTCCTCCCAGGTGAATCAGCTAAACAGTAAGGCACAGGATGGATTTCTGCCCCTGTTGCCCTCTCAGCCAGGCATGTCTGTGCTGGGTTCAACCTGCTCAAGTTTACCCAGAGGCCCTGAAAATACCCTTGAAATGTCCTGAAATTGACCATGAAGCACAGTTAATAAGATTTGGTATCTATAACGCTGGACAATGATTATTTTGCACACTGAGGTTTGAGAAATACTGAACTAGATTAAATGATGGAACAAAAGAAAAATCTATAGGCAGTTCTCTGGATAATCCTTAGCACTGAGTGAGAGATGGATGGAGAATTCTCAAGTGTTTCTGCTCAACTGCAGGGCTTTCTCCATTATGTTTGAATATTAAGTCTCTGTAACATGACTGCACATGGATATTTTTATTTGTCCTTTTGAGCATTATGTAAGATAATATACAGGAAAGCATCTAGCCCAGGGACTGGCACATAGTAGATATTTACTATTAATCGATCTGAATCTCAACCTTGCTTGGTCAAATCCACAACACATTTTGCTTTGAAAAGTTAGTATAGAGAGGGGATTGCCTCTTGTGCTCAGTCTCTCCTTGTTGAGGTCCTGCTAAGTAACCAAGCAGCTGTCACTCCCAAGCTCTTGACCATCTGTCTCCTCCTTTTCCAAAGTTAGGGAATCAGCCCATGAGCTAAATTGCATATGATGTAACTCCATTGGGATACAGTGCATGTGAGCACAGGATTCCGGGCAAAACTATAAGGTGCCCAGAGGAGAGGCAGAATCGTTTCTGGTAACCAGCTCACATTCACTCTTTTGCTATAAATTTTTTAAAAAGTAAGCAATGGCTGTAAACGCTGGCTTCAGTATGCTGGAAAAAGCATGGCCTGGCTCTTTGTTCCTGATGATGTCATTATTACTGGTTTGTCTGTATCTAACCCTCTCCTCCTGGGAGTTCAGAACTCTTCAGCAGCAAATTCATATTTGATGTTCTTGTTCTAATCCCAGATTAGTACACCAGGACAGCTGGAACAGACTGAAAGAGAGAAACACTTAGGGGGAAGAAAATCATTAGCCTGTCATGAGTCACCAGGACCTGATGAGAAGTCAGATTAGGAAGGGCTTAATCTGCTATGGAAAGCCAGTGATACCCCGCCCTCCGGAGTGTTAATCTTGAATACTTCCACTCTGCTAAACTTGCTTGGAAGTATTTTAACATTCACCAGATATAGGCATCCCCCCTTCAAGAATGATACCTTTCTGTAAAAAGAATGATGAATTATTTGAGCACTGATATTCAGTATGGACTGTAGTCCTGCATAGTAATTAAATATGTGGGGTGGTGAGCAGGGCGCTCTGGAGTCACATCCTAACATTTCACTTGTACCTCTCTGTGCCCTGTTCCCTCAGCTGTAAAATGGGGACTATAGTAATTCCTGCCTCCTGCGGGTTTTTTGAGAATGAATGGGTTACCACGTAAAACAGAATCTGGCGAAGGCTAAGCACTCAGTCAATGTGAGAAATTTTTATTATTGTCATTAGTATGATGGTAGATAAAAGTTGGTAGATATTGGTGGATATAATCATTATCAAATAATCTCCACTTACTAAAGTCTTTATATTACTAAATACTTGAGAAAATACTTTATTCTTAAGGGGCAATTGCCTATAGGGAAGATAAATTCCATTTATTTTATATACACCATGATTTTGTTGTTTGAATTTTATTTTCTAAAATTTATAATGATTTGTCATAAGTTTACAGTTTATAGAATACCTTCACTTGCATTATCCTGTCCAGGTCCTGTAAGGATGTGATGCCGAGGCCCTGGGAAATTAGGTTATTTAATCCAGGATTCCTGAACTGGTGAGTGGTTGACTGAAGACTTGAAAGCACATCTTCAGACCCCATGTTGATCACTCTAATTGCTATGCTGGGTAGAGGGGAGTCGATGTAGTGAAAATGCACAGGCTTTGGAGTTGTTAGAATTTCAATTTGAATTGCAGTGCTAACCTGTACTACAGCTGACAAATTGCCTGATTTCACTGAGCCTCAGTTTCCTTATCTGTAAAAGTGAGAGGACATTTGTTTTTCTCTTTCTAACTTATTTCACTCTGTATGACAGACTCTAGGTCCATCCACCTCACTACAAATAACTCAATTTCGTTTCTTTTTATGGCTGAGTGATATTCCATTGTATATATGTGCCACATCTTCTTTATCCATTCATCTGTCGATGGACACTTAAGTTGCTTCCATGTCCTGGCTATTGTAAATAGTGCTGCAATGAACATTCTGGTACATGACTCTTTTTGAGTTATGGTTTTCTCAGGGTATATGCCCAGTAGTGGGATTGCTGGGTGGTATGGTAGTTCTATTTTTAGTTTTTTAAGGAACCTCCATACTCTTCTCCATAGTGGCTGTATCAATTTATATTCCTACCAACAGTGCAAGAGGGTTCCCTTTTCTCCACACCCTCTGCAGCATTTATTGTTTGTAGATTTTTTGATGATGACCATTCTGACTGGTGTGAGGTGATACTTTATTGTGGTTTTGATTTAACACATATATATGGAATCTAAAAAAAAAAGGTTCTGATGAGCCTAGGGGCAGGAGAGGAATAAAGACACAGACATAGAGAATGGACTTGAGGACACAGAGTGGGGGGAAGGGTAAGCTGGGACGAAGTGAGAGAGTGGCATGGACATATATACACTACCAAATGTAAAATAGATAGCTAGTGGGAAGCAGCCGCATAGCACAGGGAGATCAGCTCAGTGCTTTGTGACCACCTAGAGGGGTGGGATAGGGAGGGTGGGAGGGAGACGCAAGAGGGAGGGGATATGGGGATATATGTATACGTATAGCTGATTCACTGTGTTATACAGCAGAAACTAACACACCATTGTAAAGCAATTATACTCCAATAAAGATGAAAGATGTAAAAAAAAAAAAAATGAGAGGACGATACCTTCTCTAGACTTGCTGTGTAGATTAAAAACCAACCAGATCACCTGTAGGTGAGGTGTTACCCCAGCTTCAGGTCCATGGCCATTACACAGTCAAAGAGTTTCTTCCTTCATTTCTTTGGCATTGATGACATGCCAGGCACAGTGCCAAACTCATTTTTTTTTTTTTACCAATCAAGTATTTCATCTATGAAAGCCCGAGTTTGATTCCTGTTGCCCCAAGAAAGACCTCCTGTAATCCATATGATTCCATCTCTGGCCATTCGTAATGATGCTTGTACTTCTGTGAAAAAAGAAGAGATGAGTTGGGGGATGAGGTAATAAGGAGCAGAAAAGAAAAGCCAACCTCCTCCAGTCTTAGATAATTTGTAGAATTCATTAGCAGCTAAGCAGCAAGGGGAAAGGTTCCCAATGACTTCATCTCTTTGCTCCTGTGAACTAGGTGTTCCAGACATAAAAACAGAGGGAAGGTGAGAGCAAGTGCTCAGTGGGTAAATGGCTCACTAATTATACCATCCTGGCAATGTTCTCTAACTTATTCAGTTAACATTTTGATTGTGAAACAACTGCTTGGGCTGGGGAGGGGTCTTTGGATTAGACTCTGTGCTCCTGGTGCTTCATTAACGTAGGGTGCTAGGATTTTAAGGTGAAATGATAGAAAAGGCAGGAGAATGTTCAAGTTGCTAGAAACAAGTCAGAGAGGTGCAAGAATTTGCCTGTCCTCACAATGGGGATTATTTTGTACATTGATTTGTTTGTTTGTTTGGTCTATCCAGGATGAAGGAATGCAAGTAAGACACTTCTCAACCACTTGACTTTTTAAATCACACAGTGAGCTTTAAAGGAAGCTTCACTGAAAAAGCTGAGTCCTCTTCCTGATACAAAATGCAATCCCTTAGCCAGTCAAGCCACTGTAGCTCTAAAATATATCCCACATCTGCCTATTGCTCTCCACCCAGCGCTGCGACACCGTGCCAGACACCTTTGTTTCTCATCTGTATCTCAGCTTTGGGCTCCCAACTGGGCTTCCTATAGCTACTCATTCAGACTCATAATCCACTTTTTTTTTTTTTTTTTAACCCAGAAGTCAGAGGGATTTTTAAAAAACATAGATCAGATCTTCTTACTTCTTGGATTTAGGATCTTCCAATGCCTTCCCATTTAACTTACTGCACTTGAGTAAAATCGAAATTTACTGTCACGATCTACAGGACCTCACAGACTCTGACCCTCTAATGTTGCTGACCTCTCCCTTCCCGTCCCCACCCTGGCTCATCCAGTCCCCTTTCATTGAGCTTTCTCTCTGATCCTAGAATCGACTAGACTTCCTTCTGGTTCGCGTCTTTGCATTTGCTGTTCTCTCTGCCTGAATGATTTGGTCCTTCTTGGCATACAGCTCTCAGTCCAAATGTCACCTCTTCAGATAGGTCTTCCGCTCTGCCCAGGATAAGGAACTTTATCTGAACAACCCTAAATGAAGTTAGGTTGTGCATTTATTCCCTTACTTGTTTATTATCTATCTCTCTCTCAACTACACTAAGGCAAGTTCCATGAAAGTAGGAATGCTGTTTATTTTTTTTTTCTGTTGCCATACTTGGTATTTAAAAGGTACTTAATCTTTGCTGAATGAACAGATGAATTAATATAACTAGACTGCAAGGATTCATGAATGAATGAATAGAACTAGTTTGCAGGACCAATGAATGATTGAATGAATAAGTGCATGAATGAATGGACTGTGGCCAGGCTGCAGGACCCTCAGGTCTGGAACTGGGCCTTGTCTTGGTTTCCTCTCTCCTACTTTGCATGTAGGTGCCCAGGCAGTATCTCTTGGTTGGATTTAACTGAAAAATTTATTTTCCTGTTCAAGGTGAAAAAGTGTTCCTTATGTGAGATGAAATGTAAAAATATGTTTTGATAATACTCCCCTGAGCATGCTTTTTGGGTAACCATCCCGGTTTGCCTGGAAGTGAGAGATTTCCCAGGATGTGAGGTTAGAAGGTTTCCTGGCTTTAGAGTCAGAAAGACCTAACCTGTCAGTTAGGAATTGTCTTTACCTGCTAGTAACAGAAGCCAGAAATAACATTTTTATACACTAAGAGCTTATTCTTTCACATAAAATGAGTTCAGAGGTGGGCACGCGAGGGCTGTGTGGCAGCTTCAGGTTCTTAAGTGACCCAGGTTCCTTGTATCTAGGTGCTCTTCCATCCTTAGTGCATGACTTTCATCCTTAGAGGTACCTCGTGTTCTAGTAAGATTGCTGGGGCTCCTTCAGCCATCACATCTACAATCTCAGCAGGATCTGTCACTAAGAAAGAGCGACTGGGTAATGAATAATAGACACTTAGCAGCATCTGCACCAGCTGGGTTCACCGCTTACTGACTCAGTGACCCATGAGGGTTGCTTCATTTCTCTGTCCCTATTTCTAAATCTGCACTATGGTTATGCAAACAACAATAACAGTGGCTCCCTATATATCGAGTCCCACTATTTGTCAGGTGTTTTATACACATTGGGTCAACCTCACAATAATTCTGCAAGGGGTGTGTTAGTGTCCCCTTTTAGATGAGAAGAGTGAGGCTTTGCTAGCGAAGGTAAAGCCAGAACTTACACCCAGAGTGGTTTCACTTAACACCCACTCTCTCCATTACGCTTTGCTTTCTACCTCATTGGCTATAAAGATTAAATGAGAAAATGAATGTAAACTGCTTGACATGTAGATTTTTAAAATAAACCAAAGCAATATCTCTGTAAAGAAAATATTTTTGAGTTTTCTACGACAGCAGCCAAAAGCCCTTGGTAGATGCATATGGGAAGGGTTTTGATGTCATCTTGAAGTCACATGAATCTGATGAGCAACCCTCACCCTTGCCAGCCCCCATTGTCCCCACCCCAGCCTCTTATGGTATGGAAGAATTCTTCCTGCCAGGAAGTTCTCCTGTTCATCTGACACAAACCACTTCTGTCTTGTCCTTTTTTATTGGTTCTGTCCCCCATGGAGAGCTGGAAGACCTGGCCACTCTCTTTGAAATGCCACTTGAAGGCAATGATGAAGTCATTTCTCATTCTTTTCTCTCTCAAGCCAATTTACAGGTGAAAAAAGTTGCCCTTGAATTGTTCAAAGGAGATGAAAATTCCCTAGAACTGGAGGCAGCTTGACCTACAGACCTTCCTTGGCATTTGCAATAGACATTCCAGGTAGTGTAGCCCATTTTTGGCATTCATGTGTCTCTGAGCCTATAGCGTAGCAAACCGTCTCTGCATCACTCCATGTTCAAGGGGGTCAAGTTCTTTGAAAATTCATGATGTTTTAAAATACCTCCTTTTCTGAAACGTGCTACAGGCATTCTTATCCGTCATGTCTTATAAATAGCTGATGCCAGACTCCTGTAAGTTACAGTAGACTCTTGTCTACTCTTGTCTCATCCCAAAGCCTTTACGAGAGATTTCCACCCCCCCCCCAGGGCACACTGAATTCCTTTTCAGAGAGTGATGGCTGTATTTATTTCCAAGGAAGAATAAATAAGTAGAAAGCAGGGAGAATACTTACATCCTTGGGCCTTGAAGGAGGCTGCTAAGAGCCGACTTTGAAACACTTGGTTTTGTTAAGGTAACTCATGGCCTGTTTGGGAATCCACTTTGGAGGAAATTGAGTCAAGAAGATAGAGTTGCAATTTCTTTTATCTTTTCATTGATCATTATTTTCCTTTTTTAAAAACTTTCTTGGTAAATGAAGCAACTGACAAAGGATTAATCTCCAAGATTTACAAGCAGCTCATGCAGCTCAATAACAAAAAAACGAACAACCCAATCCAAAAATGGGCAGAAGACCTAAATAGACATTTCTCCAAAGAAGATATACAGATGGCCTACAGACACATGAAAGAATGCTCAACATCATTAATCATTAGAGAAATACAAATCAAAACTACAATGAGATATCATCTCACACCGGTCAGAATGGCCATCATCAAAAAATCTAGAAACAATAAATGCTGGAGAGGGTGTGGAGGAAAGGGAACACTCTTGCACTGTTGGTGGGAATGTAAATTGATACAGCCACTATGGAGAACAGTATGGAGGTTCCTTAAAAAACTACAAATAGAACTACCATACGACCCAGCAATCCCACTACTGGGTATATACCCTGAGAAAACCATAGGTCAAAAAGTGTCATGTACCACAATGTTCATTGCAGCTCTATTTACAATAGCCAGGACCTGGAAGCAACCTAAATGTCCATCGACAGATGAATGGATAAAGAAGATGTGGCACATATATACAATGGAATATTACTCAGCCATAAAAAGAAATGAAATGGAGGTATTTGTAATGAGGTGGATGGAGTTAGAGTCTGTCATACAGAGTGAAGTAAGTCAGAAAGAGAAAAACAAATACAGTATGCTAACACATATATACGGAATCTAAGGAAAAAAAAAAAAAAAAGGCCATGAAGAACCTAGTGGCAAGACGGGAATAAAGACACAGACCTACTAGAGAATGGACTTGAGGATATGGGGAGGGGGTGGGGTGAGATGGGACAGGGTAAGAGAGTGTCATGGACATATATACACTACCAAATGTAAAATAGATAGCTAGTGGGAAGCAGCCTCATAGCACAGGGAGATCAGCTCGGTGCTTTGTGACCACCTAGAGGGGTGGGATGGGGAGGGTGGGAGGGAGGGAGATGCAAGAGGGAAGAGTAATGGGAACCTATTGTATATGTATAACTGATTCACTTTGTTATAAAGCAGAAGCTAACACACTATTGTAAGGCAATTATACTTCAATAAAGATGTTTAAAGAAAAAAAAAAAAAAACTTTCTTGGTTTGGGAAAAAAATGTGGATGATACATAATCTTAGAGGATAAAATTTCATCCCCAAATATTAGAGCATTGAGCGGGAAGAGCCCTGGAATGGAGAGTCTGAGGTTGTATCACTGATACAGAACCGTACCAGTCATAAAGTTAACACTTACCAAGGGCTTCTTGTGTATCTAACATTGTGCTAAGATCTTTAAATACATTCTCTCACTTAATCCTCCAAATACCCAAAATAATGATCCATAGTAGACAGGGACATCATCTCTGGTCATAGATGAGGGAATGGAGGCCCAAAGTGGCTTAATATTTTGCCCCAAGGCACCCCAATAGTGAGTGGTTGAGATCCAATTTAGATTCACTTTTGTCTGCCAGGGAATTGCAGTATATTGGTCTGCTAGGGCTGTCATAACAAAATGCCACAGACTGGGTCTCTTGGCAAATAAAAATTTATTTTTTCACAGTTCTGGAGGCTAGGAGTCCAAGATCAAGGTGCTGGCAGGGCGAGCTTCTCTGAGGCCTCACTCCTTGACTTACAGATGGCCACCTTCTCGCTGGGTCCTTACATGACCTTTTCTCTGGGCATGCACACTCGTGGAGTCTCTTCCTCTTTTTTTTTTTTTTAAACTAAGTAAGTTGTTTGGTTTTTTTTTAATTAATTAATTTATTTATATTTATTTTTGGCTGTGTTGGGTCTTCGTCTCTGTGCGAGGGCTTTCTCCAGTTGTGGCGAGCGAGGGCCACTCTTCATCGCGGTGCTCGGGCCTCTCACCTCACTGCCTCTCTTGTTGCGGAGCACAGGCTCCAGACGCGCAGGCTCAGTAGTTGTGGCTCACGGGCTTAGTCGCTCTGCGGCATGTGGGATCTTCCCAGACCAGGGCTCGAACCCATGTCCCCTGCATTGGCAGGCAGATTCTCAACCACTGGGCCACCAGGGAAGCCCATCTTCCTCTTTTTATTAAGAATACCAGTCCTGTTAGATAAGGGCCCACTGTAATGCCCTCATTTAACCTGAATTACCCCCTTGAAGGCCCTGTCTCTACATATAGTCATGCTGTGGGTTAGGGCTTCAACATGCACATTTGGAAAGGGGGGCACAATTCAATGAAACAGTGAACTTAACCAGAGTACTAAGATCTTGCTCTGATAACAGGAGTTTGATCAATATCATTATAACTTCTGTGGCCTTAAGTCTCTCATGGATTAAAAAAAAAAAGTTTCGGGTTTTAAATTTTTTTAGTAGTTTTATTGAGGTACTACTGATATTCATTCATTCATTTAGTTTTTAAAGACTTTTCCTACTCTATAAAACTTATGAAATAAACACTGCATAATTCATCAACAGATTCATCATTATTGGTATAAAATCAAAATAGGGTCATTCTATTACTCCCTCCTGTGAAGGTGGAAAGTATTGAGACTTCCTCTGGGGCCATGTCAGTACCTGACTCTGTAATTACCATTTTCCCATGGTGTTATTGGCCCCTCTTTCTTTCAAACACAAAAGAATGCAGTTTTTCATCTTGCTTATTTACAACTTTACCCAGCAAACAATTACAGCTCATTTGACATACGCCAGGCATTCTTTTTTCAAGCTTAAATTCACTGAATGCTTGTTATGTGTCAGACACTCTCTGAAGGCCATTCATTCGTTGCATTTGATCCATTCATTCGTTGCATTTGATATAGTCTTTCCATAAGCCCCTATGGTTGTGCAGATGGGGAAATGAACCTTTCTTTGGTTAAACAGTTTGCCTGAGGTCAATTAACTAGAAAGGGTGGAGTTCGTATTTGACTTCAGGTCTGTCTGATTCCCAAGCCGGGGTCCTTCGTTCTTTAGCCACTGAGATGACCTGTTACTTGTGCTTTCGCAAAGATTCTCTCATGCCTTCATGTGCTCTTGTGGTTTTGATTTTTTTTTTCCCCATTGACTTCCTCTCCTTGGTATCTGTGCTTCTCCTTTTCCCCTCCCTTCCCTTTCATTCTCTCTTGTACGATATACACAATATGAAAGAGGGAGATCTGCCTCTGTTTTTACTCTCAAGCTTAATTGCATTGCCTCCTCTAACCTCTTGCCGATTAAATAGTGGCAAATGGAGAAATTATTGTTAGGTTTACAGGAGAAAACAGGTTGAGAAGTGCACTTGCTTATTGAAGGATGCTTTCCTTTTCCACTGACATTACCTAGACTTTTGTATGCACTTGCTTTGGGCCTTCCATTATTTTTAATTTCAGCTTACAATTAGAGCCTGCAAGTTGAATTGCTTTCTCTGAGGACGTGTATTTGGCAGGTACCACTGCCCCCCATCCCCCGTTGCTCAGCTGAAATTAACATGGTTGCTTTTGTTCCCTTGTACTTCAAACTGGCCTGATCAGTAGAATCATGATTGCACTTAGTAATTGCTTCCCCAGAGTCTGTAGGGAGAACAGATATGAGTGGTGCTTGGCCTGATGAGGAAGAGAATGGAGGTTCTCCCGGGAAGTACATGGGCGCTTTAGGCCATGATCTTGGGGATTAGGGAGCTGTCCCTCTTTACTTGCACTCAAAAGTCTTATGGTGTTTACAGAAGCCATGAAGGGCGCTGCTGGCGGAAGTGTCCAGTTTGGACTCAGGATAAAATTGGAGACCTGGTTGTTTGTTATGGCTCACAGATGCCACAAAGGGAACCGTATTAACCCTGGATCTTCTAGCTCAATGCCAGCTCAGTTCTGATTATCTTTTATTAGTGAAAAACTTAATATCTAGTTAGTCTTCAGCAGTTCCATGTTTCATCTCAAAAAGGTTGAATTGATTTTAGTTCCACAAATGAAAGAGGGATTAATCTCATATTCAGAGACCCCAGGGTGCAAAATGGAAGCCAGTGTAGCATCATGGGTGGCAAGTGTCAGATCACTGAAAGTGTTTGAGAATCCAGACCTCTAACATCCTTTCGAATCCTGAGATGCACCATCCACCCCACTCCCAGCCTCTCAGTGTTCCCCACATGGTTGTACCCTATGCCTGTATGAACCTGGTGACTCCTCCATACCTTGGTGTCTTTTATGTCTGTATGCCTTTGTACCTCCTCTTCCCTATTTCTGGGAAACTGTTTTCTCTGGTCTTCTGAGTTGTTGATTCCTACCTAGTATCCTTCAGGATACAACACGAACATTACTACTCTTGTAAATACCAACCCCTCTATCTTGAGGATTGAGTTAGGGGCTCTACTCTGCCCCCCATGCTTACCTCTATGAATCTACCTATCACATAGTATCAGAATTGTTGGCTCTCTTGTCCTTTACCTCTCATATGAGATCCATATCACTGCCATATTTATTTTTGAAATCATGTGTCAAGGACATAGTAAGCGTACAAAAAATGATGTTGAATAGGTCAGTGAAACAAAATAACAATTGATATACTTTTTGTGTGTGTGTACAACTGTAGAGTTTTAAAATATTTTTATTAGCCCTTAAAGTTTCAATAATACTGTTTTTTAAGCTTTACAGTACCTAATTTTTTATGTACCTTCCCAGCTATGCTCTTTCTAGGAATCATACATACTTTTCATAGACTATTGTCAATGAACATGTAGATAAGTTCTTAAGAAAGCCAGAAGGTACTGAACTAAAATTTAATAGTTAATATAAAAAAGTAATGCAATAGTTATTTCTGTAGAAAAAACAGATTTTGTATTATTTCAAATACAATGGATAGGAAAATCTCTTCACTGGTGAATAGTTTGCTGAATCATACAGAGCAATTACTCCTTTTATTTATAAATTGTGAAGATTTTTCTGGCAGTCATGGGCATTCAAGAGACCTCCTTTCCAATAGAGGGTGCTTCTACTCCATAAGCTATGATGGATACCAACAGATGAAGACACCAAAAGACTTGTTCTAAATGCATCACAGCTGGCTACATGAAATTATGATTTATGTTCAGCTGGAGCCCAATATGAAGAATTTTAAGCCAAGGGTGCAAAAGTCTATCTTCTCATTTTGCAAGCCCCAGTCTTGTTACATGCTATGTTTCAGCACTTTTCAGGTTAAACGAGGAAACCATAGTTAGCACAGAGAAGTGTTTAGAGAGACACCCAGGTTACCCCCTGCATGATGTGTGAGTATCTTTGCCTTTCACGGAACCCACATTTGATGAGTGCAAATTTATTTCATTTTCACTTATAGAGAATTATTTCACTATTTCACTTTCTATTTCTAATTATTTTAGATTAGGTCTACCTACTTGGCTTCTGGCTACTTGAAGAGAGTGAATATGGAATGTAAGATGATTAATGGTTCCAGTGAATGGTCTGGAGAACTTGGTTTCTTAGAGAACTGATGTTGGGGTGTGGAAGGACCTCAGCCTCCCTTTCATGCCTCCTTGCTTTTGATCTCGGTGTTCTCTTTGCTGTGATTGCCTTTACCGTTTCTCTACTGATTAAACCCTCCTCATTCTCTAAAAGCCAGCCCAAACACCCATGTCGAATTAAATACTCATTCCCTTTTACTCCCCCAGCTACATTTCTTATAATTATTAATGGCACTTGCTTTATCTTGTCTTGTATAATTATTAGCTGTTTACATATTTGTCTCTCCTCAGAGGCTGTAAATACCCCATGGCAGGAACTGGGGTGTATTAATCTTTATGCTCCTCCAATACCAATAGGCTGCACATAAAAGGTGCCAAGTAAACATTTATGGATTTGAAGTGTTTCCTAGGCGTGTACTGCATGTAAATATTGAACTTAGAGTAACAATCACAGCTCCATGGGCTTTTTAGAAATGCAGTTGTCTATATGTGTTGGTAAGCATAAAGAGGATAAAAAGTATATGATAGGTGAGATATGACTAATTTTGTGGTGGGGATAGAGGGCGGGCTCCAGTTGAGGAGCTGGTCTTTTGTAGACTTGCCATAGAATGGTACTTAAGTGTTTTACTTGTTAATGTTTTTTCCCGTCTTTGTCAAAAATTAGTGTTTAGATGATTGTAGAACAGGCAGTACTGTGACATGTTTTATACCCTATATAGCTCATGTCAGGTACCTTTGACAATTCTTTAATGTTCTTTTATAGTTACATCTTTTCTTCTTTGTGACAAGAAACGTCACCAGGGCTCCCGTGTTACTCTTTTCTCTGACACCACGTTTACGATGAAGACGTAGTGTCACATGGTAAACACACCGGGGCAGGTGCCCCACCAGTGGCCCATAGAACTGTTTCTGAGAAACTTGAGCTTTCATCGTTGTTTCTTAAACAGAAAACCTTTATCACTAAAGTAATATGTGCTCAATGTGAAAAATGGAAACAATTTCCAGGAGTATAAATGCTGGTACAAGTGAGATTGTTCCTTCCTTCTCTGCCCTCCCCACCCAGAGAACCACTGTTTCTACTTTTTTAGCAACGTTTACACACCCCCCCCATTTCTCTTTATAATTACTATTTTGATTGCCCATTTCTGAAATGGCAGAAAACACAATTATCATCAATCCTAGCAAAACTCTTCTTCCAAGTTAAAGTCCTGACAATTAAGTTTCCCCTTGCTTGTCCTTCTTCCTGGTGGCTTATCTAAATGCTGGGAATTTAAGGAGGGTCGTGGTTTCTGGAGTGAGGCGACAGCTGGACCCCATGAGGGCTGTTCACTCTAGAATTTTCTAGGGCGTGCATCATCCAACCCACTTCAGCTATGCCCCCCTCCCTGGGCATCCAGTTAGGTACTGGCAGTCCCATTTGGTCCTTGGCCATAGTGTTTACGTTGCTATCTGCTGGTCCATGTGCGAGCCCTTCAGGTGTGTGGACTTTCTTCCTCCTCTGCTAATGAGGAACAGTTCTTCAAGGACATGGAAGCTGGGGGGAGGGTACCTAGGAACTTCTGTACCTCTCATCTCCCCTCATCCCCCACATCCAGCTATCCCTCTTCTTGATAGAGTGAAACCCTCCTTTGGAAATGCTCACTGCCATTGTTCACAGGGCATTTCTGCTCTCAAACCTTGTGCTTATCAGAGAGCTCTCATTCTCCCATCCCCTTAAAGTGAACCTTGGGGGAGAGGGCACAGTAGAAAGCCCTCAGAGATTAAGACTAGTATGTCATACTCTTGTTTCCTTTCCTCTTGTTCTCCTATCCAGGGAGAGGTATTCCTCTATACCCTCTTCTAGGACAGAAGACAACAAACAGAAAGTATTCTGAAAGGATTTTACATGTGGATCTCAGCTTTTAAAAACTAAAATGTCCAGAATTAGATATCTTTTTCTATCCCCAGTTCTGCTGTGACATCTTTACCTTAAGGGGAATGATGTACCTGAGGTGAGGTTAGAGCAGAAAAAAGGAGTTTGGGGGAAAGCATACTCATTTACTGCTCACAGAATCATCCAGAACCATGTAATGCACGTATGCACACATAGGTAGTGTTTTTATGGCTTTGTTTCTGTTTTGTTTGGTCTTTGCATAAATGGGATCATATTTAGCATATTGTTTGTGATGTGCTATTTTTTCCCTTAGCAATATGTGACAAACGTATTTTCATTACTACATAGTGTTTCTTAGTGTATTAGTCCGCTTGGGCTGCCATAACAGAGCACTATAGACTGGGTGGTTTAAACCACAAAAATTTATCTGTCATAGTCCTGAGGCTGGGATTCCAGTATCCAAGTCTAGCAGGGTGGGTGGTTTCTCGTGGGAGCTTGCTTCCTGGCTTGCAGTGAGCTGCTTTCTAGCTACGTCCTCACATGGCCTTTCCTCTGAGTGTACATGGAGAGGGAGCTCTGTGGTGTCTCTTCTTATAAGTGCAAGAATTGTATCAGATAAGGGCCCCCCCTTATGACCTCATTTAACTGTGATAAAGTCCGTATAGGTCCTGCCTCCAAATATGGTCACATTGTGGGTTAGGCCTTCACCATATTAATTTTAGGCGGGACACGTTTTAGTCCATAGCATGTAGTATGGAGCACGATTAATGCTATTTATATTACAAATATCAACTCTTTATTACAGATGTTATACATACACTCTTACAATATGTTACTTGATTAAATATATGTATGGTATTTTTCACTATATAGGATTTTTACATATGTAATTTCTTATTTGGCATGAACATGATAAAATGTGTTTATAATGCAGTGCCTCCCAAAATTTACCCAAAGATGAGTGTAAGTCGTGGCATCCAGTAGCCCTGCTTCTTTGCATGCACCTCTCATACTGACAGCCCCTTTCAGGTCCCAACTCCTGTATTGTAGCACAGAACAGAAAAGCTTAGAAGGCCTATTGTCATAAAAACAATCAGAATAAAAGCTCACTTAACATAATTCAGCCTGCTTTCCTTATGCAGAAGTCAGCAAAAACCCTTTCATGTCTCCTTGAATAGTCATTTCTGAGTCAGTGGCTATCCTGTGGTGGGTTGTACTGGCCTCAGGTCTCAGGTTCAGAGTGCATGTGGGGACTTCAGAAAGGCATTTGGCCCGCTGAGCACCAAGTTCCCCTGGACCTATCTGGAGACTTCAGCTTTTTTTTTTCTTTCCTTTTTTTATTATGAAAAAATTGGAACATTACAAAATTAGAGAAAATAGTGCAGTGAAGTGTGTGAACTCATTACCCAACCTCATCTCTTATCCGCATTCTCCCCTCTGTTCTGTGGATTATTTTGAAGCGTCTCGAATATTGTATCATTTTATCTGTAACTATTTCAGCAAACTAGGCTTGTATTTTAAAATGTAAGCATTTTTGGTAAAAGTAAACAGAATGTCGGTGTCCCACTTAAAAGATCTGAACAATTCTTAAGTATTATAAAATATCTAATTAGTGTTTAAATTTCACCAATTGTCCCATAAATCCTTTTTTAAAAAAATGTTTGTTCAAATCAGGATTTAAACAAGATCTTCACTTTGCACTTGGTGGATAAGTCTCTTAAGCGTCTGTCTATTCTGTTTTCTCATAATTTACTTGTTGAAGAAACTAGGTCATTGTCCTACGGTTTTCCATAATCTGTATTTGGCCATTGGTCTGCCTATGGTGTCATTAACTATGTTCCTCTGCGTATCTTGTAAATTGGTAGTTCTAGAGTAGCAGTTCTCAAAGTGTGGTCTGGGGACACATGACAGGGCGTCTCTGAGACACTCTCAAGGGATCCATGAGATCAAGACTGTTTTCATAATAATACTAAGATGTGAGTTGCCTTTTTCATCCTCATTTTCTTATATATAGTGGAGTTTTCTGGAATCTATTTGACAAGTGGTATCACCACAGATTGCATGCAGAAGCTTATAAGAGAATCAAGTTCTCTTCTATTAAGCCAGGTGTTAAAGAGATTTGCAGAAATGCAAAACAACCCAGTCTTTTCATTACTGTTTTTTAGTTTTGGAAAAATAGCTATTTTTCATAACAATATTTGTGTTAATGTATAATGGATTCATTATTATTTTTAAATGAATTAGTAAATAAATATTCAAAATGTTTCTCTTTCTGCTCCCAATTATTAATTTATTCAATTATTTTTATATCAGTATGGACTCATGGATATTTATTTTATACTTTGCATTATAATCCATTACTATTTTGTATATTTTGTTTGTTCAAATTTTTCCAGCTTTGGCTGTTGAGAGTTCTTTCAATTGGCTCCTATGTCCCCTTGGCATATCCCCATTAAGTTAATTTTTTTAGCACTTCCTTACCATAGATTCTTTAGTCTCATGTATTTCCTGCCCTAGCTCTAGAATCAGCCATTTCTCTAAAGAGTCCCAGTTCCTTTGCTTGGAGATTGATATTAAAAACCAAGATCTGGGGTCTAGGTGTGCTCATTGCTATTTGGGTGTTGTTTCTTTTAGGTCTTCTCAGCTAACAGAAGAAAGAGATGCGTACTAACCTGTGTATATACACATAACTATAAATACTTCTACATGTAACCATCTGTATCTATATTAAGCTAAACCTGAGTTTACACTTATGTCTCCTAATCTATTCCACATGGATCATTCTAACCTCTGCCCCTTGCTTATCTGTAGATTTCTACTCTAACAGTGAGAAACTTGTTTCCTAATATCCACCATCCATTTACTTAATTGTTCAATTCTAGTAAACATGTATAGCAGTATCATAATTGTTTGCTCACATCCTCTTGGGAATCAACTTTATCAACTAGAGTACAGTGTTTTATATGCAGTTCCTTTGCCCTTAGTCTTACAGACTCCATTTCCAAAATTGCTCAAGTCAGCACCCTTTTCCCCAACTCCCTTCAGTGACATTGTTTCATATATTTGTAATAAGGTTAGATTCTCTTGTCATAGAATGCATTGTTTCTTGGGATCCGCCAACTTCCTCTGTGATTTTTGGAAATGTACATACATTAAGGTTCACTCTTTGTGCTGTGCGTTCTGATAAATGGATAGCATATATCCGTCATCATAGTATCACACAGAATAGTTTCACTGCTCTAAAAATCCCCTGTGCTTAATTATTCAAACTTTCCCACCTCTTGTTTATCAGATACATAGTTTGCAAATATTTTCTCCAAGCCTGTAACCTGTTCTTTGATATTTTGACAGTTTTTCACAGAGCAGTAGATTTTAATTTTAATAAAGTGGAAGTTATTAATTTTTTCTTTCATGCATTGTGCTTTTGGTGTTGTATCTTAAAACTCATTGTCAAACCTAAGTTCATCTAGACTTTCTCGTATGTTTTCTTATAGAAGTTTTATATTATTGCATTTTATATTTAGGTCTATGATCCATTTTAAGTTAACTTTTTTGTGAAAGGTGTAAGTTCTGAGTATAGATTCAGACCTTTGTATATGCACATCCAGTGGATCCAGAACGATTTGTTGAAAAGACTATTCTTTCTCCATTGCCTTTGCTCCTTTATCAAAGATCAGTTGATTATATTTGGTGTATCTGTTTCTGGGCTCTCTTTTTTGTTCCATTGACTTATGTGTCTGTTCTTTCACCAGTACCATCCTGTCTGGATTACTGTGGCTTTATAGTAAGTCTTGAAGTTGAGTAGTATCTGGCTTCCAACTTTTTTCATCTTTTCATTGTTTTTCCATGTAAGCTTTAGAATCAATTTGTTGATATCCATAGAATAGCTTGCTATTTTGAGGTGATGTTTTTGTACTTAAAAAGTAACAATTTGTAAAAAACATTCACATGATGCAAAAGTCAAATCTACAGAACACCCATTTTTGTCCATTTCATTCTTTTTTCTCCCTGCCCTGAGTAGATACATTTCAGTACACACATACATACATGTATATATGTGTGTGTGCACGTATGTGAGGTCAGTGGCTGTTTCCCTATGACTTTGCCAATAGCCTTTTCAAACTTCTGGATTTTTTCCAATTTGATAGGTGAGAAAACAGCATCTCAGTGCAGTTTTTTTTTAATATAAATTTATTCATATTTTTTATTTATTTATTTTTGTCTGTGTTGGGTCTTCGTTGCTGCGCTCGGGGTTTCTCTAGTTGCTGCGAGCCGGGGCTACTGTTTGCTGTGGTGCACATGCTTCTCACTGCGGTGGCTTCTCTTGTGGTGGAGCACAGGCTCTAGAGCACAGGCTCAGTAGTTGTGGCTCACGGGCTTAGTTGCTCCGCGGCATGTGGGATCTTCCCGGATCAGGGATCAAACCCGTGTCCCCTGCATTGGCAGGTGGATTCTTAACCACTGCGCCACCAGGGAAGTCCTCTCAGTGCAGTTTTAACTCACATCTCTCTTATTAGCAAAGTTGAACATATTTTCAAGTGTTTAAATGCCACTTGCATTTTATTTTTTTGTGACTTTTCTGTTCATATCTCTACCCATTTTTCTATGTTGATGGCTTTTTCTTCCCTATTTCATGGCTCTTTATATATTAGGGATGTTAACCATTTGTCAGTCAGATATGCTGCAAATATTTTTTCCCATTGTGTCACTTCAGAAAGTTTATGTTGAAGCTTATAGCAAATATGATTTTTTCATATTTCATATAAGTCCTGTGGGAGAACTAGCCTTTATCATTTCTTAATAATCATGTTTAGTTCATATGTTTTGGGAGTAGGAGACTACCCTTTATTCCTCAAAACTTGGGGTTGGGGGGAAGAAAGAAACCCCAGAAATCATGGTTACATGAGCCAGAAAATGCCTTACTTTTGTTTAAATTAGTTTGAGTGTTTTTTAAATAACCAGAAGATCACTGACTAAAGCAAAGTTACATGTTTTCAAAGGGTGCTTGTTAGTGTCTAGCAGTGGTGGGTGGTATCAGTTCAGATAAGCAATTATATAATCATGAAAACGGACTAACACATAGAATTTTAATAAAATTAGTACAGCATCACACAAAAATCTTCCAAATAATTAATGGGTAAAAGTATCTGATTGTGTTTGGCATTAATTCAGTTTTTTGGTAGCTATGAAACAAAATAGAAATCTCCAAAATATTTGCTTGTTCTTCTATAAAAATAATTAATTGTGAATATCAGGGCATCATTTATCTTCTTGCTCTGTTAACACATTGATTGTAATGATGTCTGATCAGTTTTTATATGAATCTTTTCCCCAAACTGACTCCAAGTTTATAAAGTCCATGTAAGAAGTTTCAATTTCCATGAGACCATTTAGTCTTCATAGTCACTGTGAAAGCTGTGTCTTTATACTTTGTTCCTCTTCTCAAATAATCAGCTTCCATCTTCAAGTATGGATCTGGTCAAAGAGAGAAATTTGTACAAAGAAATGGTATCTTATGTGAGGATTATGTTAGAGAGTCTAGGTGTAAGGTATAAGTGCATATACTCACAATTTACGTTGAAAAACACATAGGGCGTTTCCATTTGGAAAATAATGAATTGCCTCTCAATGAGAGCATAGTCAATTTTTCCTTCAGTTTTGGACCGAGTGGCTATTTCTTTGAGAGAGCACCAGATAAAATACTTTGCTTGGGTCTAAGGGGCATGCTTTAGGAAAAATTCAGACCTTTAAATACTAGAATGACACTCATACAGCAAGATGCTCACATTGAAATTAACAACAGAATTGTGTATTCCAAATCATGCATCCTCTGGGGATATGCTCACCGAGTCCACCAGGGAGAATGGTCCTCATTTTAAAAATTATTTCTCTCGGGCTTCCCTGGCGGCGCAGTGGTTGAGAATCTGCCTGCCAATGCAGGGGACATGGGTTCGAGCCCTAGTCTGGGAAGATCCCACATGCCACGGAGCAACTGGGCCCGTGAGCCACAATTACTGAGCCTGCGCTTCTGGAGCCTGTGCTCTGCAACAAGAGAGGCCGCGATAATGAGAGGCCCGCGCACCGCGATGAAGAGTGGCCCCCACTTGCCGCAACTAGAGAAAGCCCTCGCACAGAAACGAAGACCCAACACAGCCATAAATAAATTAATAAAAAAAAAAAAATTATTTCTCTCTCTCTCTCCACCTCTCTCTCTCAAGTGTGTGCAGTTGAAGTCTCAGCATGTACATGCATAATTGTTATGGATTGGTTGTTTATATCTCCCCCAATTTGTATGTTGACACTGTGACCCCCAATGTCATGGTATTTGGAGATGGGCCTTTTGGGGGTAATTAGGGTTAGGTTGAATCATGAGAGTGAGACCCTCAGGATGGGATTAGTGGCCTAATGAGAAGAGGAAGAGAGATCCCTCTTTCCCCTCATGTGTACACTGAGGAAAGGCCACGTGAGCACACAGTGAGCACACACACTTACACCATCTGTAAATCAGGAAGAAAGCTCTCCCCAGAAGTGGACTCTGCCAGCACCTGATCTCAGATTTGCAGCCTCCAGAACTGTGAGAAATAAATTTCTGCTGTGTGAGTCAGCCGGGCTATGGTATTCTGTTACGGCAGCCCAAGCTGACTAAGACAAGTGGTAAGAGTGAGTTGAACTTTGGGACTCTCTCCTTCTGCCCAGCGTGAGAGCAGAATGGCACAGGAAGCATGACTTCTGCCTCGAGGCAAGACAATCTGATTCTCTTTCCTGTAGAACTGGGAGTTAAGAAGATGGATATTGAGTGGGGGGTGCTACAGTTAGGATGCGATATAGCCCCAGAGATGGGCCTGCGCCTTTGACTCTCGGTGGCTTCCTAGTTCTTGGTCCCAGCCTCTCACAAAGCACCCGAAACACTTCTTCCCTTGACTTAGTTCCACTGAACACTATATGTCCTTCTGTTAAACGTTGAGCCCTCATCCCCCTCCCATACACACAGTTTGGCTCCAGCTAACTTGAAGTGAGTTTCTCTTACATCCGAAAGACCTTAATTAATGTACTGCTATACCTTGAACAAACACAACCAATTATTCTTAGAGTGGTGTATCTTCCTGTAGAACTTTGAAACTCAAAATTAATTTCCTCTGCAATTTAGAATAAATGACAGTGTTAAAAGGAAAAAAAAAACATAGCTCGTGAAGGCCTTGCTTTTTTCCTTGGGTTTGTGTGGTTCCTTTTGACTTTGCATTCCTGCTTTGCACGCAGCCCTGCCCCTTCAACTGGCAGCTTGCCACTCTTCTGCCTTTCTAAAGTCTGGTATTTTTTTTTTTTTTAAACTTATATTGTGCTATATTTCCCCTCCTCTTTGTACATCCTCCATTTTCCTTAATTAAGTTCTTCCTGCAATGAGTGAGTCAAAACTAGTCTTAAGCAAGTTTGTTAATTGCCGGAGGGTGTTGCTAAGGCTTAGTGTGTGGTTTTATTTTTATAAACAAGGCTGTTTATAACATATTAGAAGGAAGTTGAGACTCAAGGATACTGGAAGGAGGTGTCATGCATTAACAAAAGCCTTTTTACAGTGATGGAAGGAAAGTAGATTCGATAGTAATGGGAGAGAGAGAAGGAAATGACCTTACGGCATTGCATCCAGTCACTTCTTAATTGCCTTCTACCAAAACGTAATTGAGGAAGCTCAGTGCCGCCATCTCTTACATTATAAATGCTGCCAGCAGCACAGAATATGAGCTGAAGAAGGGCAGTGACTAACCTAAGTTCACATACTCCGTTAAAACATTATCATAAGATAAATTAAGCTTTGCTTCTGTGAATAAACTGTTTTTTTCTGCTCAGGGCATTTAAAAAAAATCATCATAGGAGCATTTTTTATATATTACAGGAGTATTACAGAACTCCTGGTTAATTCTGGGTTGTCCATTTTATGCTGCTTGATGGCAGTAGTTATTTTACCATTCGGTGCCTTCATCTTTTTTTTTTTTTTTTTTTTTTGGCTGTGTTGGGTCTTCATTTCTGTGCGAGGGCTTTCTCTAGTTGTGGCAAGTGGGGGCCACTCTTCATCGCGGTGCGCGGGCCTCTCACTGTCGCGGCCTCTCCTGTTGCGGAGCACAGGCTCCAGACACGCAGGCTCAGTAGTTGTGGCTCACGGGCCTAGCTGCTCCGCGGCATGTGGGATCCTCCCAGACCAGGGCTTGAACCCGTGTCCCCTGCATTGGCAGGCGGACTCTCAACCACTGCGCCACCAGGGAAGCCCCGGTGCCTTCATCTTTAAAATGGAGTTAACTTGCTTTGATTGCAGTGAGATGATGCATCGGAAGCACTTGGCATGGTCATTTTTCAATTTATAATAACTATTACCAGATTTTTATCCACAAATTCCACATACCTGCTCCCTTTTATGTAATCTTTGTAGTTTAGTAATTTAATGACCGTAGTAGAAAGGTGTGGGATATATGCCTTCTCAGTGGATTGTGAAGAAAACATTAAGGGGTCAAGTTATAAGGCCCATGACTGGTTTTACAAATGACCTTCCCTTTCATTTTCATTTTGACCAAAATGAAGTTATAACAATGAACAATATTATTACACCCCCTTTCCTCCTTGAATGTTTAGGCTTTCACCATACTTAACCTTCAACTGGAAAATAGAGCTTACAGAAATTTCATAGTTGTAACCATCCTGATGATAAGATGGGAGACTTTTAGGAAGATATCAGATGACTTTTTTGTATTTCATACAACCCCCTGGGAGATAGAGGCTAAAAGTCCCTAGCAAAACTAATTCATTATCTGCAAATCCATCTTTCCTGCCAAGCCAGGGTTCAGAGAGGACCAGGAAAGACTCCCATCTGAATTATGGTGACTCTTCAGGGCATTGCTGTCTGTCTCTTATCTTTGATGTCCTTCTGTCCTAAGGGCTCACTTTTCTTGGCTTCTTGCCCATGTGCTTTCGTCTGAATAAGTTTGCCTTTTTAAAATTTCACATATAAACCTGGGAAGAATGGAACTTGGAGTTTTCTTGGTTGGTAAAGTAATTGGTTCTGTGGCCAACCTTGAAAGATAATGCCTGAGGGTGAAATCCACATTCTGGGGGTCATTCCCAGCATGAAGTCATAACTACAACTTTTGAACCTCCCTTAAGAATGTTACTGATGGTAACTTTTAGAAATTGGAGGAAAACTTGAGTGTTTAACTGTATCATGACGTTTTTCATGAATGTAGAAATTTAGTGATGTTAATTTTATTATAATTTCTAACTAAATTGGAGTACATACTAGATAATCTATTGACCTATTGCCCAAATAAGTCAGTATAAAATCAGAAATCAGCCACTTTGTAGTGGTTTCCTTTAGATTTTTGATAATACAGATTTTTTAAAGTGAGTAAAATTATAAAAAGAAGGGAATATTCTTTTCTCACTCTTTGAAACTTGTATGTGTTTATTGTGCTAACATATGCACTTGTAGGTTGGTGGAGGCTTTTCTGGCTGTATCTTCTCTGTGTTTTACCCATCCTTATCACTTGTGGTTTGTGAAGCACTTTCATACACATCCTGTTACGTTCTGATTCTCTGTAAAACTTGCAGGTGATTCTTAAAAGTCATTGGTCTTGAATCACCAATTTTCTCTTTGGTTCTAAGAGTTTACACTCAAACTTTGCCCACAAACCCACCACTGCTATCTTATCATGCCATTTCTTTATCTCTAAGGGAATTCGCTCAGAATTCTCTGTGTAACACAGAATAAAGAGATAAGAAAATAATATTCTCCTAAAGCTACTGCCTGCTTAGATCTATTCTGTTTCTTCTAGGACCCTATCATGTAGGTAATTATTTTCTTGCCTCATTTCTTTTTCTTTTCTGTTCAACCTTTTAACCTCTCCTTCTTGAGCAGCTGATAACTCAGTTTGATTTTTTTTGCTCAAGAAGAATGTCCATTGTTCCCAATCATCTTTGTAGATGTGGTTACTTCAAAAGCACAAATTTGAAAATATGAAGAAAAAAATTATGGAGGCATGAAAAAGTCATTTTTATGTACTTCATTTATGGTACAAACGACTAACATTCTTTGAGTGTTTACCACATCCTAATGTTTGGACCGTTTGTGTGCTCTGTGTGTGTGTGCTTGTGGGTGGGTGTGTGTGCATGTGTGTCTGCAAGTTCAGGTGTTTGTGAGTGCATGTGTGTATGTGTATGAGTGAAATCTCATTTCATTTTCAGAACAGCTCTATGAAGTTGGATATAGTTATTATCCCCTTTTTATAGACGAGGAAACAAAAATTCAGAGTGGTTAACTAATTTACCCAGTATCACGTACCTAGTATGCAGTGGAATCAGGACTCAAATCATGTCTGTCAGACAACCAAGACTTGCTTTTGATGATGACACTGCTGCCTTATTGGTGCTTTTCATTTTGCTTCATGACACAGTTGTCTGGGGACAGGTTTATCTCACTGTGGTGGATTAAAGATGCTTTAAGTTCTTTGACACTCATCCCATTGAGAGGTTGGATTTATTTCCCCTTTCCTCCACTCTGGACTTGCCTGTGACTATGGAAATAATGCTAGGGCAGTTCTGGGCCTCACCATTAAAAGTATTGGCAGCTTCCACTTTGATCTCTAGGAGTTTAGAGCCAGTGTGTAGAGGTCCAAGGACCCTGAGGCATCCTCGCTGTGAGGAGACTTCAACTAGCCACATAGAAAGGCCATGGGAAGAGAGAGAAAGCTGACCAGTCAGTCCTCAGTTGTTTCAGACCCCAGACTTCATGGAGCGGAAATGAGCTTATCCTTCTACGGTTTGTCCTAATTCTTGACCAGTAGAATTGCAAAATATAATAATAATAATAACAACGCGTTGTGTCAAGCCACTAAGTTGTGGAGTAGATTGTTATAGAGGAATAGATAACCCAAACACTCACCTTTGTGAATGATCTACTCTTTAAAAATAGGGATGCTGTCTCATTATTTTGTATATTTCTAGCTTCTAACGCAGTATCATTCCTGCAGTTGCAGCTCGATTCATTTTAATTGATTGAATGAGTAAATGAATGAATGGAAGGAAGCTATTGAGAAGACAAGTACACCAGTTTCATGGAGCTCTGTTCTAGGTGGAGCTGGCGGAGACGGACAGTAAAGAAATACTCAGGTGGCCGTGAGTGCAGTGAAGGAAAGTAAGGTAGGAAAAGAAGACATTTGTGCAGAGACTGCATGAGGCGACTTGAGTGAGTCGTGCAAAACCTGGATGCCATGTGGACTGTGGTTTTGATGCTTAAAAATCAAGAATTTGGCATCTTTGTTCTCTGTTTCCATATACCCCTGGATCAATGGCAGTATTCCATCTCAGGGTTTGAAAAGGGATGGTCCCAGAGCAAAAGGGAAGTCTGGGTGGAAGAGGCATTGGTTAGGATAGCACTCAACAAAATCATTCCCTGAACCTGGACATTCTCACACTTCCAAGTACTTGCAAGTGAAGTCCCCTCTACCTTGAATGTTCTTTGCTACTGAAAGCTCTCTCATCTTTTTCTTGTCAAGTTCAATGTTCCATTTCCAGACACATAAATCTCTTCCTCTGTGTTACAGATCTTTGCTTTAACAGCACCTCTCTCTAATGCTTGCTCATCCTCCCTAATATAAAAGCTGTTTATATAGTTTTCCCCCAGCGATTTGAGAAATCAGTGGAAGTGAGGAATGTGTGTCTTACCATCATTTCCAATATAACACTTACTGTAGTGTTTTGCAGTAGAAGAGGCTTAATACATGCTTGTTCAAAGCAAGAAGCAGAGGAAAGAAATAAGGAAGGAAAAGGCTTCCTTAACTTTATTTGTGTAGATCTGGCACATAGAACATACCCAATAAATAACTGATGAATGGGTGAATGAGTGTGTGAATGAATTAATTAATGCATGGCTAACACAGCACCATTTTCAGTATTTTGAGCATGAACAAATTCATTTTTTTGGTCATAAAATCCCATATTAAATTCCTAAAGGCAAATATATTTCTGCAAGTAGTGAGTAGTCCACATGAAAAATCTGGGCATCATATTTTTCATAATTTATGAAAAAGACCCAATTACCCAGTGTTATAAAAAATGGTCACCAGATCATATCCTCAAGTTTTGTACATTCAGTTTAGTTAATGTTATTTTTTTTAACATCTTTATTGGAGCATAATTGCTTTACAATGTTGTGTTAGTTGCTGCTGTATAACAAAGTGACTCAGCTATACACATACGTATATCCCCATATCCCCTCCCTCTTGCGTCTCCCTCCCACCCTCCCTATCCCACCCCTCTAGGTGGTCACAAAGCACCGAGCTGATCTCCCTGTGCTATGCGGCTGCTTCCCACTAGCTATCTATTTTACATTTGGTAGTGTGTATATGTCAATTAATATTTTAATGGAAACAGATTCTTCCAGTGTGAGAGCTGCTCCTGGGGAGTAACTGAGGGGTTTTGAGAAGCTGATTTTTATTCTTCTCCTTCTCTTCCTCCCCCTCCCCCTTTCTCTCTCTCTTCCTTCCTCCCCCTCTCTTTGTCTCTCTTTCACATGAACCCTCAAGACACAGCCTATTACTATTTAAGTGCATTGACTACTGACCTGAAAGTGCTAATTTTTAACACTGAAATTTTTAACACTGAAAGTGCCCAATTTATATCTAGGAAACAATTTATGCAGTGAGATGCCTTAATGTGAAACTATCTTTCTCTCATATATGTCTGGCCCTATATCTATCCATCTATCATTTCTCTGTCTGCACATCTGTCTTTCGATCTGTCGATCTATCTAACTTATTTAGGTACAGTCTAAATAAAGAATTGCAAAAACACATTTTTGTGACGCATGCCTGTGGTCTCTTTATAGGTAACAGCTTACTTAAAACTTTGCTTTCTCCTGTAAGTTTCTGGAAAGTATTGATTAATTAGGAGGATGTAATGGCATTAACTGTGTAATTCTTAATTGAATAGCAGTTTAGATTATGTGATGTGAGATGTAGAGTATGTTAAAAAGACAGCAGATATGTTATCCTCGACTTACAATGGAAATGGATTCTATTCTGTTTATGTCACTCTGTTATGTCAGATGGCACTGAATAGTGTAGATATGTTAATAGACACCCCAAATGTCACCTCTCCCTTTTGAATATCATAACTGGCAGAAGTACACGTTAGTAAAGGTACAAAGCTAATTTCTGATTGAATGGAAAAAATGACCTTGCATGAGTTAACACAGTTTAAAAAATTAATGATTCTGATTCAATACATTTGAAGAATTAAGCCAGAGACTTTAAGCTGAGACATTAGAATGAATGACCATTGTCATTTGCTATGTAAATATCAGGAATTGAATGCTTGTTTGTTGTTTGCTGTTTGTTTAATTGGTTGGTTTCTGGCTGTAAAGAGGACATTGTGCTCATCCTAATTGATTAAGTACCTTGTTTCCCCGTATTCTTTAATTTTTGATTCAAGGCTTGCGTGTAATCCATTTGATGGTTTTATTTGCTTTTTTCAGTAATGCAACTTTGCTGACTAGGAATTGGTTTACTCTTTCATGTCTGAAGGCTTTGATAAATTGAGGAGCTTAGGCAGACAGCTCTTTTATCCAAGAGCCCTTACTGAGCTGGTGATATTGCTGAAACCTGCCTAGACTCAAAAACAGGCTCAGGGAGGGATAAGAGTCCTGCAGGGAGGAAGAAACAAGGGAAACTTTTTGCAATGACCTCAAGAAAAAAAAAAAAAAATGAATTTACTCACGGAGAAGTGTGTGCCAAAATAAGAGGATAGAGTAGGCCGGTTCCACCTTGGCTGATGAAAGGATGGTGAATTGAAAAAATGATCAAAAGTGACATTGTGGGCCAACTAAGAAATATCAAAGGAGACTGTACTGCCGCTCAATCACGGAATTCACCGTCCACGGGGGAGCGGTTCTATGAATGTTTGCTGAATGATTATGTGGAAAGTGTAGTAGGTGGTATGGCAGCTGCAGCGGTGACACTTGCTGGGCACATCTTCCCCTTGCTGTTGTCCTTGACTTTGCCTTTGCCCTTGTCCTTCCTTTCCATGGATGGAGCCATGTCAAGCACATTCTAGAGGATACAAAGATGCCGAAGATACAACTGTGGACTTCAAGGAAGTCTCAATCTGATGGAAGACACAGAAGTAGAATTGGAAATGTTCTACTTCTGTATTTTTCCTTTGCTTGAAAGCAGATTCTGATAAAATCATAGGAAATCCATGGGGTGGGGAGGCCTTGTTACATTAATAAATGAGCCGTGATTTTTATTATTGTCGAAAGATATCTGTTCTATCTGATTTCTTCTATTTTTAGAGTGCCAATAAAAGCTTTACTACTTTCAGTCACAAGCGACTGGTATCTTTCTCTTCCTGAGAAATTCATTTTGCACCCTGCCTTTGCCTTAGTCACACACATCAACTTAAGGCTCTGACTTACAAATCTGACATGAATATGGCAAAACACAGTCTGTTCTTCGGGATTAATCTGTAATATTTTTAGGATCCACATCAGTTAAATGATCTGGGCTTGTGAAAAGACTATCATCAGCTTTCTGGAGGAACACAGGTGTACCTGGGGAGTTCATTGGGTTCTTGGATGAAAGAGATGAAAGAGAAAGGGGTTTGCTGTGGGGTTAAAGAAAAGGCAGTTTCATTTGGGAGCTGACATCTTGGTGGTTTTTTTCCCGCTGGATGCTTTGAGCAGTTTATTATTAGAGTGTCCCGTCAGTGCTTTTGGCCTTTTATATGTCAAGACATATCAACCAGTGGAGGAGTACAATGTTAATGACCAGTGCTAATGGTCAGTGGTGACTTCTGATGGTTTTGGGGTTCTGGTCCTAGCAGCCTGCCTACATGTCAATGAAAAGTGGCCCCAATGCTACCGGTGCACAGGGACAGTTCATTATAAAGCACTGTCCCTTTGCTTGGAAAGCTCTTGCCTGCATTTTCCCCATGAATAAATCCTTTTGGCCTCACAGATATCTGCTGATTTTGCCTGCCTAGCATCCATTTCTCCTTCGTTCTGCACCATCTTCATTTTGCTTCAGAGAGTCACTTCTCCCTCAGTGTGAACCTGTGGGAAACAGGGTCACGTGGTGTTGAACTTGGATGGTGTCTAGAGGCAGATTTCTTAGGTCTGAATCCTTGTTCCATCAACACTAATCCCATAGCATCCTGTACTCTTGCCCATCATCTGTAGTGACCATACTCATTTGTTCTTATTGCTCTCCCTGTGTCTGCTCCCAATCGATGGAGCTCCTTGGGAGCTCCTTAGGTTGTCATTTTCAACTGGCCAACCTCAGCTGCTAGCCCAGACCCTGGAACAGGATAGAAGCTCAGAGGATTAAGTGAAAGGGCCCCTGTCCTGTATAATCACACAAATTGCTGCAGAAAAGGTGTGGCATTGTTCGTGCTCCATCTGTATTCTTCAAAGTTGAGTGAAAAAATATTTTGATAGTTTGATGTTTGGAGACTCGTGTCTGCTTCCACCTAAAAATAATCATTTCTTGAGCTGCTTTTTCCTTGTAATATTTTTTCCCCAACTGTGCTGTACCTTGGCATTCAGATCATTGAATGAATAGAGAGGGTTTCAGGAAGTCCAATCCTTTGGAGATGGTTAATAGGTTTGAAACTGTGGTGATGCTACCTTATTAGTAGTAATTGAATGTTTTGTTTGGTGTAGATACGGTCTTTTCGACAAGTTGAAAACTCATGAACTCATATCCTTCATGTTTTTTGGCATTTGCATTTGTGATGGGGACTTCTTGAAGGTATTAGTGGAACATTTATCATTACTTGTCTACTGTAAGTAAGATTATCTTAAAGAAGACTTTTTCCTTTCCCTATTAAGTACTAATGTCAAAGAGGAAGGAGAATAGGACAGATATGTATATGAATTATTCTTACGCTAGGAAAGTTAAAATATAGTTCATTGAAAGCTGTCCTGGTCAAATGAATGAATATTGACTTCAGGGAAAAAGAAAAGTGATGGTGAAAGGAATTTAGAAAAATTATAATTTATCCCTTTAATGTGGAGGGCTGATAAACTTTCTGCATACTCCTTTTCGTTGTCATTTATAGGCCTTGATCTACTGATGTTTTACATCATAGACACTGAATCACATCACTGCATTTTTAAGTGCTTGAGACAGAGTGGTCCATGTAATAGAGGAAAAGTGCCAGCTCATACGGTATGAATCTTGATTTCAGAATGACAGTTTTCTTCTCGCTCTTGTATACATTTTGCATGAATTGACAGATGCACCTAATAATTCTTTCTTCTCTGACTTGAGTGAGGCGATTTCATCTTGGATTTGGTTATGTTAAATGTCCAAGAGTTAAGACTGAAAGGATTCCTGTTATAGTATAATGGATAGAAACATCAAGGAAATGAAAACAATATTAGTACTGTTAGCTAAGGGTTTATTATTAGCATGCATTAATAGATATTTAATAAATTGAAAACTCAATGGTTAGATGCTTGGATCTCATCTTATTTAGCTGTTTTAGAGAAGAAAATGTGTTTTGAACTCTTCAGTCTTGCTACAACTGTGCTGTAACAAAGCAATTTTAGTAGAAAAAATGGATTTGGAGCACAGTTTCTTGTTGAGTTTTACAGAATTTGTTGGTTAGAGAAAAAATTGCCTTGCTGAAAATGTGTTTGCTTCTCTGCTTACAAGTTCTCATCTCGGTTCTGATGTTATTTGAACAATTGTCGACACGCCTCTTTACCTTCCAATAGTTAGGAGTAAAAATGTTCATTCTCAATTTTTGTTTTGTTCTTTTGCCTTTAAAACTTGATTAAAAGTTGGCAGGTTGCTCAGAGTTCTAAGTGAATAGACGTTGTCATTAGCTCTTCGGTAATGTTCTCTGTGTTCCATAAACCAAGTAATCAGGTTTAGCTTGTACTTGTGTCAAAGTTCCCAGAGGGTTTACTAACAAAAAGCAAAAAGGCAATATATGTTGTTATAATAATCCAGCATTCTGTTTAAAATAATTTGAAAATGAAAAATTTAGCCCCATGTGCCTCTGACCTTAGAATCCCTGGGTTACTCTCTGTCATCATTTCAGCTATTACAAGTCAGGGTGAATTAACCGAGGTCATGTCTATATCAACATTTTAATTACCTGGCTTTGTTGTTGGCTTGTTGAAATTGCTTTCATCTGGCAGGTTGAAACAGCAAATTTATAGTAGGGATAGCAACTCAACACTCAATGACTTATCGATGTACACTTCTTGTCATAGGAAGACTTTTTTTTTTTAACGTTTATAAAAATACATTATATTTTATAATTAAAAAACACTGGCACATCAGAAGGAGTTTTTATTGTTTGGAAACTTCAGTGGTTTAAGGCATTGTAACATATTCTCCAAATCAGGGTTCCTTAATTTAGGCCCAGCCCCAGTTGTGGGAGGCTGTTCTGTGTACTGCAGGATTTTTAGCAGCCTCTCTGGTCTTTACTCACTAGATGCCAGTAGCGCATGCTCTCCCTGCCACACCCCAACTGTGACAATCAAAACGTCTCCAGACATTGCTAAATGTCCCCTGGGGAGGTGGGGGGAGAATCACCCTGGGTTGAGAACCACAGCTCTAAATTATAATTTTTTCCAGATTTTATTTTATTATTTTGTGTCATTTTTGTTACCCTTTGTTATGATATAGATAGTCAAGTTTCATGTAGTTTTCCCCTAAGAAGTTATTCTTTCTCTTGGGTGCAAAAATAAGTTTTAATCCCTACTGATAGTTTGTCTCATAGCTCAGCTTCCCATATTTATTTAAGCTGGTTTGATTATAGGTAGATTATGCTGACTCAGCTTTTTGGACAGATGTTTAAGCTGTTAAGAACAAAACAATAAATTCTTTCTATATGGATGGTGAAAATTTTTATGTAGTGTATTTATTAATATTTGAACTGGGACCCAGAATAAAGGTGCCCTAGTGAGGACCTTCCCATACTGACCTCTCCTTATCTCCTAACATGAATATCATGTACCACAAAATTTCATGATTTTAAATATAGCAGTAAGGTTCATTATTATAATGATGGCTGATATTCACCAAGCACTGATTGTGCCAGGCAACATAGCAAAACTCTACTTATATTGAGTCATTAAATGCCTGTAAGTACCCTGAGACAGGTATTATTGTTGTCACTATTTTATGTAGAGAGAATAAAGAAGCTTTAGAAAACTTCAGTCACTTACCCGAAGTCAACTATTGTTCAAGGAGGGCGCTAGGACTTGAATCAAGGGTTTCCTACTCTTGAAGATTCTGCCGTCAACATCTGTACTGTTCTCTGTGCCACTTTCTGTTCTTCACTGTAGCTTTCCCTCAGGCTTACCGTTCTGGTACATTCTAGAACAACTTTAACTGCCAATGTGTACATGTCTGCCTGAGGGTTCTCTCCTGAGCCCTCTGAGACAGCCCTACCCACATTCAAGGCAAGAAATTTCAGAGAATTAACACCCACTGCTCCTTCAGCAACTTTCAACTGATGACTGATGGGAGTGGTTGATACGTATATACCCTGGGTCCCCCAACCCGAAGGAAAGATAGCTCTGAGGCTTTTACACTGGATCCCACAGTTTCCCAGGAGCCTTAAACCCATGATGATAGTGTGTTCACTTAATACAATACCCTTTATTAGCTGCCTTCCCTTTCCTCTCTCACTTCCCTACCGGTATTTCACTTCCCAAGTCAACTACTTTCACTGAAAACCTTACCTCAGGGTCAGCTTCTGGAGGAATCCAAACTATGCTGGTTATCTTGCCAAAACTTTACTTGGATGGAGAAAGTATTATATGGTTGATTTTGAACCCCTACTAGAGTTCTACATTAATGGAAAAAAACCTTAAAAAAATTTTTTTAACGTTTTTATTGGAGTATAATTGCTTTACAATGGTGTGTTAGTTTCTGCTTTATAACAAACTGAATCAGTTATATATATACATATATTCCCATATCTCTTCCCTCTTGCGTCTCACTCCCTCCCACCCTCCCTATCCCACCCCTCTACGTGGTCACAAAGCACGGAGCTGATCTCCCTGTGCTATGCGACTGCTTCCCATTAGCTATCTATTTTACGTTTGGTAGTGTACATATGTCCATGTCACTGTCTCACTTTGTCCTGGCTTACCCTTCTCCCTCCCTGTGTCCTCAAGTCCATTCTCTAGTAGGTCTGCGTCTTTATTCCCGTCTTGCCCCTAGGTTCTTCCTGACCATTTTTTTTTTTTTTTTTAGATTCCATATATATGTGTTAGCATACGGTATTTGTTTTTCTCCTGCTGACTTACTTCACTCTGTATGACAGACTAGAGTCCATCCACCTCACTACCAATAATTCAATTTTGTTTCTTTTTATGGCTGAGTAATATTTCATTGTATATATGTGCCACATCTTCTTTATCCATTCATCTGTCGATGGACACTTAGGTTGCTTCCATGTCCTGGCTATTGTAAATAGAGCTGCAGTGAACTTTGTGGTACATGGCTCTTTTTGAATTATGGTTTTCTCAGGGTATATGCCCAGTAGTGGGATTGCTGGGTCGTATGGTAGTTCTATTTTTAGTTTTTTAAGGAACCTCCATACTGTTCTCCATAGTGGCTGTATCAATTTATATTCCTACCAACAGTGCAAGAGGGTTCCCTTTTCTCCACACCCTCTGCAGCATTTATTGTTTGTAGGTTTTTTTGATGATGGCCATTCTGACCGGTGTGAGATGATATCACATTGTAGTTTTGATTTGCATTTCTCTAATGATTAATGATGTTGAGCAGCATTCTTTCATGTGTTTGTTGGCATTCTGTAGATCTTCTTTGGAGAAATGTCTATTTAGGTCTTCTGCCCATTTTTGGATTGGGTTGTTTAAAACCTTAAAATTTTACATTTACATACGGCGGTGGAACAGTAGTTCAGATATTTTCAGCTAATATATTGCAATATGTTTCTATTGTTGTAATATATTTATATATTACATTGAAACATAATCTACAAAAGTGTATGGCCATATGTTTAACCTAAATAAAAAGCCATATGGAGACTCAATCTTGTTAACAATCAGTTCCTCAAATTCCAGAAGGTCTTTGGTGACTTTGACTTTTTTAATGGAGCTTTGTTTGTATATTCTTTCAGTCCATAGTATCTGAATAGATACTATATTTTCTTCTATTGTTACTTCCTTAAAGGACTCTGCTGGATGTCTTGGGCTCCTTACTCTTGAGATGATTAAAACCAATTACAGGAAACAAAACGTGTACTCTTGAAGCAAACTGAAGAACAATATAAATAATAATAACATGATTTTTCAAAGTTTTACAATTTACAAAGCTTATTCATATATTGTGTTAGAGAAACTGACAGTATAATGGAAAGATTCTTAGGCAGGAAACCTGGTCTGTTAGTTTCCTAGGGCTGTCATAACAAAATACCACAAATTGGGTGGTTTGAAACAATAGAAATGTATTGTCTCACAGTTTTGGAGGCTAGAAGTCCAAAATGAAGGTGTTGGCATGGCTGCCTTCTCTCTGAAGCCTCTAGGGGAGGATCCTTTCCTGCCTCTTCCTACTGCTGGTGGTTTGCCAGTAATCCTTGGTGTTCCTTGGCTTGTAGATGCAGCACTCCCATCTTTTATCTTCACATGGCCTTCTCCTTGTGTCCCTGTCTTCACCTGACCCTCTTATATGGACACTAGTTGTATTGGAGTAGAGACTCATCCTACTCCATAGATACCATCTTAACTAATTACATCTGCAACACTTTTCTCAGTAAGGTCACTCTTTGAAGTACTGGGGGTTAGGACTTCAACCCCTCTCTTCTTTTGCGGGGGACACAATTCAACCTATAATGCCTGGTTTGTGGTTCTATGTTTGTTTTTAACTGGCCACAGATTGTCTTGGGCAGATCCATTAGCCTCTCTGGGCCTCAGTTTCCTCATCTATAAAAGAAGAGACATGGTTAGAGTTTCCAGCTCAGAGATTTTTTTTCTTATTTCTCCTAACCGTCTTGAGCTATAGGCAGAAAAATTATTATTATTGTTTTGCTGTCTTACACATTCAGATCCAATAATGTCAAGGGACTTGGCCAAGGCCACACTATTTCTTGATTGTAAATGGTGGATTAGAGCCCACCAGTACTCTTTCCCTACGTCAGGTAGTTTCTCTATGCGACACTCTACTCAAGTAATTTCTCTATGTGCCAGTCTTCTTTTAAGTGTAAATGATACAAATAGGAACAGCTCTCATTCACTGAGCACCTACTGAAATCTAGATCTATGAATCTTGATTTTCAAGGTGTGGCTAAATCACCTGGGGACCTCTAAAAAGTACAAACCCCAGGCCCAGCCATTGAGATTATGATTCATGCGGTTTGAGGTAGGGCTCAGGCATTAAAACATTTTTTTAAAGTTCTCCTGGGGACACTAATGTGCACCTAGAACCGTTGAGCTAGGTGCTGTGCTAGACGCTTTTTATATGAATTAGATATAATCTTTGCAAAAATCTTGAAATATGTTCGTTTAAAATCTTTTATCTCAGTGGTCCCCAACCTTTTTGGCACCAGGGACCGGTTTCATGGAAGACAATTCTTCCATGGATGGGGGTGGGGGGATGGTTCAGGTGGTAATGCAGGCGATGGGGAGTGATGGGGAGCGGCAGATGAAACTTCGCTCACTCGCCCGCTGCTCACCTTCTGCTGTGCAGCCCGGTTCCTAACAGGCCATGGACCAGTACCGGTCTGCAGCCCAGGTGTTGGGGACCCCCGTTTTATCTGATATAATCAGACTGATGAATTAAATAGTCCAACATGCTATATTGATAAATAAGCATTTAATTTAACTTAAACCGTATACATGTACAAACACTTACCATTCTTTAGTTATACAATTAAAGGCTTTTCTTTGAGGATATATCTGCTTATCGGGACACAGTGTTCTTTCTTGCATCTACCATATCCAAAATGAATCATCTGTGATGTTCAGCTTTGGTTTCTTAAAGTGGAGCAAGAAATTAAGACAATTACAAAGAGTTCTACTACCAGCCAAGGTGGGGTAATAGGACTGGGATTTACTCTCATACTTGAGACAGCTAAGAAACATATAAAATATATGAAACAGGGGTTTTCAAGACACTGGATATTAGACAATGAATGGTGATGATTCCTAAAAAACAGGAAACAAGTTAGCAAGCCCTACCATTGTTCCACTTGTCCCAACGTACTACCTGGAGTGTTTCCAGGCTGAAGTTCAGGGAGGGAGAAACCAGGTAGAGTCAGCAGTTTACCAGATTTGAGGAGATAGAACAGGGTGTCCAGTGAGGCCATGGTAGCTAGAATTTGTAGGGTAGAGCACTGGACAGAAGAGAGCTGCATAGAGAGGGAAAATCTCCAGGGATCTTCAGTAGACCATGAGGTACATTAAAACAGTTGTAACTGTACTTTATATTTTCAAGAAACAAGTGAAAAGATTGATCATGTTAAGACATGGAAAAGATTATAATATACATATGTAAAATATATCCAAAACTTGTAGACATAGAAATTGAAGTGGTGATAGTAAAAAATATAATGGATGCAATTAACTTACACATTGCAGAAGAAAATATTAATGAACTTAAAAATATAGCAATAAAAATTAAATCTATCAAAAATGAAATACAGAGAAATATACTAAGAAATCAAAATACATGCACACATATACATATACTATACATTCTAAAGAAACCACTAAAATATCAAAGAGTTAGAGCTAATAGGCAATACAAGAGGTAAACTGGAATCATAAAAAGTTTGCAATCCAAAAAGAAAGCCAAAAAAAGGAAAAGAATAATAAAGAACAGATGGCACAAACAGTAAGATGTTAGATTTAAACTCACCCAGATTAATAGTCACATTAAATGTAAGTTGTCTAAAAACTCCAGAGACTAATTTGAATTTAAAAAGATCCAGCTTCGTGTTGCCTACAGGAAAACCACTTTAAATATAAATACACAAAAGGGCAATGCAAAAAAGAAAAAAAATGATAAACTAAGCTTTATCAAAATTAGGAACTCTGCTCTTTGAAAGACACCATTAAGAGAGTGTAAAACAAGCCTGAGAGAGAGAAAATATTTGTAGATCATATATGTAATAAAGGTCCTATATCCAGAATTTATAAAAAGTTCTTAAATCTTAATACTAAGAAAACAAAACACTCAGTTAAAAAATGGGCAAAAGGGCTTCCCTGGTGGCGCAGTGGTTGAGAATCTGCCTGCCAATGCAGGGGACACGGGTTCGAGCCCTGGTCTGGGAAGATCCCACATGCCGCGGAGCAACTAGGCCCGTGAGCCACAACTACTGAGCCTGCGCGTCTGGAGCCTGTGCTCCGCAACAAGAGAGGCCGCGATAGTGAGAGGCCCGCGCACTGCGATGAAGAGTGGCCCCCACTTGCCGCAACTAGAGAAAGCCCTCGCACAGAAACGAAGACCCAATGCAGCCATAAATAAATAAATAAATAAAACTTAAAAAAAAAAATGGGCAAAAGATTTGAACAGATGATTCACCAAAAAACATATAAAGAAGACAAATAAGGATGTGAAAAAATTTTAATTTAGTCATTAGAGAATCACAAATTAAGAGATACCACTACACACCTATTAGAGTGACTAAAATTTAAAGAATGATCATACCAGTTATCGGCAATGACCTATAGGAGTAGAACTCACAATAGAACTCTGATATATTGAAAATGTAAAATGGTCCAAACTTTGGAAAACAGTTTGGCAGTTTTGAAAGAACTTATGACTCTGTCATTGTTTACTCAAAGGGAATCAAGATATATGCTCAGACAAAGAGTTGTACACAAATGTTCATGCCACCTTTATTTGTTACAGACAAAAATTGAAAAAGAACTCAAATGCCCAGCAGTAGGTGCGTAAATAAAAAAAGCGTGGTATATCCTTAAAATGGAATACTAATTAGCAATAAAGGAAATGAATTATTACACAGAAAAACATAGATGAATTGCAGAATGATTATGCTGAATGAAAGAAGCAGTCCAAAAATAAGTATATATTTTATGATTCCATTTATTAAAAAAAAACAAAAAACCTAGAAGATGCAATCTGTAGTGACTGAAAGCAACCCACTGGATTGCTAGGAAATTGAAGAGATGGGGAGGGGTCCTGGGAGGTGGAGGAGGGAGGGAGAGATTACAAGGGGACACAAGGATAGCCAGGACATGGAAGCAACCTGAGTGTCCATCAACAGATGAATGGATAAAGAAGATGTGGCACATATATACAATGGAATATTACTCAGCCATAAAAAGAAACGAAATTGAGTTATTTGTAGTGAGGTGAATGGACCTACAGTCTGTCATACAGAGTGAAGTCAGAAAGAGAAAAACAAATACTGTATGCTAACACGTATATATGGAATCTAAGAAAAAAAAAAAAAGGCCATGAAGAACCTAGGGGCAAGACGGGAATAAAGACACTGACTTACTAGAGAATGGACTTGAGGATATGGGGAGGGGGAAGGGTAAGCTGTGACAAAGTGAGAGAGTGGCATGGACATATATACACTACCAAACGTAAAATAGATAGCTAGTGGGAAGCAGCCGCATAGCACAGGGAGATCAACTTGGTGCTTTGTGACCACCTAGAGGGGTGGGATAGGGAGGATGGGAGGGAGGTGCAAGAGGGAGGAGATATGGGGATATATGTATATATATAACTGATTCACTTTGTTATAAAGCAGAAACTAACACACCATTGTAAAGCAATTATACTCCAATAGAGATGTTAAAAAAACAAAACAGAAAAAAACAAAGGGACACAAGGAAATTTTGGAGTGTGATGGATAGGTTCATTGTGTTGCTTCTGGTGATGGTCATGCATTGATACATATGTCTAACTTACCAAATTGCACTGTTTAAATATCTGTAATTTGTCTTATGTCAATTATACTTCAGTAAACCTGTTTTTAAAAACACGATTTTGAAGCAATCTGTCTGCAGAAGCCTCCTAAATTTATAGTCTTTTATAGTTGTCTACATCTAATTCAAGAGTACCATTTTTTAAACTCACCTTGACTGAGTCTTTACGAAATATTCAACTCCGTTTTTGGCAAATCAACTCTTTTCACACTCGAAATACATTGTTTCATGCAGTAGTTAGTTACATTACCTAATTAAGATAGCAAGCAAAATTTAAGATACGCTAGCAAAACTGGCATAATCTATGTTGAGAACAAAACACAATCAATACATGGGAAGCAATCAAAGCTTCTGATAGCAGGAGAGGCTGTGGGTCCATTAGAGCCTTGTTCAGAGTGTCTGTCTATGGACCAGGAACATTAGCATCCCCTGGGACTTTTTAGAGATGCAGAATCCCAGGCCCGACCCCAGACTGAATCAGATTTCTTAGGTGATTCCTGTACGCATGAAAGTGTGGGAAGTGTTGCATTTAAGTGTAACCTATTAGCTTTGAGAATTCAACATGTTATGGCCATCTGGCGATACATTATTTTCTCATTGAAATGGAGGGTTTTAATTCCAAGTATTAGTTTAAATAGAAAGTGATTCACTTATTTTCTACTGTTATAATATTTTTTTCAGATCAGGCCTTAGTAAGGTATAATTCACATTTATTAATAGTCACCAGTTTTATGTGAACAAGTTAATGAGTTTCGAAATACATATATAGTCCTGTAACTGCCGTTTCCACAGTCAGGATGTAGAATATTTCCATCCCTTCATAATGTCCCCTTGTGCCCCTTTGAAGTCAGTCCCTTTCCCCTACTCTTTGGCCTTTGCAATCACTGATCTGCTTTCTACCACTATAGCTTTGCTTTCTCTAGAATTTCATATAAATGGAATTATTATACCTTGTATATGGTGTTTTGTATTTTTTCACTTAGCATGTGCTTTTGAGATTTATTCATGCTGTTGGATCAGTAGTTTGTGCCTTTTATTGCTGACTAATTTTCCATTGTGTGGATGTACCTTGGAACTGGTGGTAGGAGGCAAGCCTGAGCCTAGTGTTTTGGGGATCCGTAGATCACCGTGAGACCCTATGTGGCTACAGACGCTACCATGGTTGTGACCTTAAAAATGGTCCCTGAAGTTAGGAACATGGATCCTGGTGGTGGTTATAAACATTTGCCCCTACCCCCCAAATCCAGGTGCTAGTCACACCTTACAAGAGGGAGCTGACCAGATTATCCACTTATCCCAGGGCCCTGAGAATCCAGAAGGTTCCCTGAAATTGTCAAAATCCCCATACTCCTGGCCACTATGAGATCACTTGAGGCCCCCACCATACATACAGTGGTCTTTGGAGAGGAATATGAGGAGGGAGAGACAGAACAATTTACTTGTAGTGCTGAATATTTACCTCAAGTTCTTTAAATATTATTACATGGGCCAAACCCAGTGGTTTTCCTTCTCCCTGGTACCCTATGTGTAGATGATGTATGTGAGAAGGATCAGACCAATCAGTAGGAAGACACAGATGTGACATTTTCTAAGGAATCCTGTCACACAATGTAAATTTTGGACCAATTTGCTTCTAATAAAATTTATTTTAGAAGGTTATCTGAGAACTCCAAATGGTTGTTTCTTGCATTTAACTGACAATCCCAACCTTTAAACTTTTTTAACCTATCGGTACATTGCATCATTTTAGAAAGGTTGCGTCTTGGTTTCTTCCTGATTTTTAGTTGAGAAAAATTAGTCAAACCTCATTTCAAGTCTGAATACGTTCTTATTTATAGTTACTTTTCCTAAACCCTCTCTTGTAGTGATTATAATTAGCCACTGGACAACCATATCAGAACTAGCAGTTCAGTCCCAAATCAAGAAAGATAAAAGTAATCCGAGGATTTGCAAACAATTAGGATACTGAATTTCAGGTGTGTCTTTGAAAGGTTCCCTTTTCTGTAAGTCGTTGAAATCTCATTTCACTAGGTACTTTGCAAAGTATTCTTGATGAAATGACTGCTTCATGGGAATCATTCTTTTCCATGGATTTGGATGTACTGAGAGGCTCTCAAGAGATTCACTTAAGATTTTCAAGATTTCTGCATTAGATATTTTTAAAGAGTAACATAAAATCCAGGAAATATATCTTCAGAAGTGGAAAGTCTGAAACAAAAACAATTTGATGATTATCACAGACAAAGCAACTACAGCCCTGAAGTATAATTCAAGGTTTTTATAAACTCCAAGTTGTAGGTTACTCTTTGGCAATTAAAAAATCAGTTCTGAGTCTAGAAGTGGTTTAATGTGAAAACTTAAGCTGAGGAAAAGAGCAGAGAATCTGGAGGTGTGGAATAGCTAATATATGTATTCATTTTTTGGGTATACACATATAACTACACATGCAAAGATAGATAGATAGATAGATAGATAGATAGATAGATAGTCATTGCCCTTATTGAAATTACAGTGTAGTGGGCAAGACCTATAATAAGCAAGTAACTAAAACAAGTTTGCTAAGTATTATGATCGCAGTGGTACCTGCTAGTACAGGAATATATATCAGGAGGAAAGAGTTTAGGGGGTCAACGAAGACCTCCCTGAAGAAATGATGTTTAAATATATTATTCCTGCATAATATATTCATTTTATTTAATGTTCAACCTATTGGGGGGCAATGGGGAGGGTAGTTCAGGGCTCCCATTTCCTGCCCTTGTGGGGTCGGTAGGCCATGTGGAAGTCCCAAGCCCTCTCTCTTTTTTGTCAGGGTCTTTCTGCCTGACTTTGAATTCCATGGGAAAAAGATCTGAGAACCAGAAGGTTTTACCCGCAGATGGGGGTTTCTTAAGTTCCCGGATGGAATGCATGATTTCCTCTTTTCTCCTGGATGCCTCCGGCTGACTGTTTTTCCACTAGCCAGAGAGTCACTTCCAGGCTCCCACAGATTCCGTGAGTCCTTATGTGGCACCCCGTCATCCCCACCCCAGCCTTATGTTAAGTAGTTAAATAACCAGAAACAGTAATTAATAACAATGGCTAACATATGGAGTGTTTGCTTTATACCAGCCGCTATGCTGTGTGCTTTACAGAAGAGAACCATGGTGTATGCGTTTCACTGTATGTACTTGCTGCTCTCCCTCAGCCCCTCTCAAGAAAAGGAGACAGAGAGAAATAAAAAAGTAAGCCTCATGGGTGATGCTGCTAGCAGTTCCTCTCGGTGAGTCTTGGCCCCAGAGAGACGTGTCTTAGGAGGCTTGACACAATTCCCCTGGCACTTGCAAAGTTTAAGCATCTTGCTGAGAACCGTGTGTGGTTTCTAGGGTGCAAATGACATTTTGAGCTTATGCAAGTTTTCACTTTATTAACTAACTTTTGAACATAGCCCTTGATGTTGACACCCCACATACTTGCCTTATTTCTGTTAATTCTTCCAGCATTTCTCTAAGATGGAGACGTTATGATCTCTCTTTTAAGGGGCAACGGTACTGTGGCAGAGAGGTTAAAGAACTTGTCCGTATACCTAGTAAGTGGCAGAGGGAAGAAATATACCCCACAGATGTCCAGGGTTTGCTCCATGTGATACTACCTTCTTGCTGTCAGCAATTTGTTAAGGAGCCCAGAGATTTTTGGTTGGAACCCTAGCTAATACTGCTTTTCAACTAATGGAGAGAGAAAATCCACAGGGGAGGTGCCCTTTGGTACCCTTTTAGGAAATGTTATCAGGGAAGCAATGAGCTGTGTCTCTGTTGTAGAGAAGCTTTGAAAGAACCTTGGAGAGATCTGCACGTATCTTGGAGCGGACGATCGGAATACTCTGGCTTGACTGAAGGAGGGCTTTGCCAGCTGAAGCCGGGAGCCAGATAAAATGTAACAATATTAAGCCCGAGTCATTCCCCCAGGGCACCGAGGCTCCATCAGACACAAAGCTGTTGTCAAGGCCACTCCGTGCAGACTGGCCTCCCACCTGGCTGCAGTTTGAGACGGCAGGTTCTCATTATGCTTTTTACTCGCTCTCTCTCTCTTTTAATGTGTTCTCGAAATTGAATTAAATTTGCTTCCTTCGTGGTGCGTGTTGATTTTTAAATGACTTCCTGGTGGGTTTTCTCCAAGCTCTTCAGCCACAGTGCAAAGGTTCTCAGGGTAAAATGAGGGATCCAATCTAATGAGAAAACAATGTATTATTTTCTTCAAGTTTAACTCAAAGATGCTGCATTTTGACCAATCACAGTCTTTATTTCCCCAAGTGATTTTGCTTTCCCTGCGGGGATGGCCTAAGTCAATTACCTGCCTCTCCCTGAGGTGTTGTTAGTCTTCATTCTTGGAACAAAAAAATTCATACTAGCCTTCAACAAAATTGCCAATCTTTTTGAAGTGATTGCGTTTTCCATGGATACTGAAATACACTCCCCATGGGAGAGTTGGAGAAGAGGTCAAGATCCCCTGTAAATGTTTCCCAGTGATCTGCTCAGAAAAATACCTTCTTCCCTTAAGCTCTTGAGAAGGGATTAGGATCGGTAAGGTCTTAATAGTTATTTGTTTTATTCATTCACTTATCCATTCAACAAATATACATTGAGCATCTACTATGAGTCAGGCACATAATAGAACGAAGAGACAAAAATCCTATCCTCATTGAAATTGCAGCATCAGTAGGGCAGACAGACCACAAAGAAATAATAAAACAAGAAGTATGTTAGATATTGGTAACTGCTAAAGAGAATACGCACAGAGGGAGTGGGGGAAGGGGGCAGTCAGGTGGCATCTGCGTGTGTGGGTATCTGGACTGCTGGCTGCTAGAAATTTTAAATGGGTTTCCAGGGAAAGTTTCCCTCCTGAAAGAAATGAGGGGTCTCTGGAGCAACATTTTCCAGAGACGAAAATAATAAGTGCGAAAGGTCTAGTGTGTCAGGAGAATAGCTCGGAGACCAGGGTGGGTAGCGCAGAGTGGCCTGATCAGGAGGGAGAACAGTGGGAGGTGAGTTCAGAGGGGTGATGGGAGCAAGATGTGGTGGTCATGGCAAGGATGCTGGCTCTGCTCGGAGCTAGGTACAAAGCGATAGGAAAGTTCCGAGCAGGATGGAGACATGATCTCCATTATTATTTAACACAGTGACTCTGGCTGCTGTGTTGAGTGCTGAGGAGTGGCAAGGGTGGTGGCGGGGAGGTTGTTTAGGAGATGGTTGAAATAATCCAGGCAAGAGATGGTACTGGTTTGGATGAATAAAATGAAAAAGTGGTTTCCAGGGCTGGGTTATTGGAGTGATTTAAAGTATTATCTTTAAAGTTAAATGCAAATGTCTCTGTATTTGAAATTTACTGTTGCATCTTGACAACTGAAGCTTTTAAAAATGGAATTTGTGTATATATTTAACTGCATAAGTCATTAATTAATCACCTATTAAATACCCAGCTAAATGATTGGATGCTAGGAGATCTTCTCCTGAACAAGTTATTTTAATCTCATTGGATGAGCTACAGAAACATATGAACATATATTCTGGAACACATTATGCTTAAATGTTTGTAAGAAACCTAATATTTATGAAGCATCCATTAGCTACCAGAGTTTGTGCTGGGCGTTTTATATAAGGAAGCACACTTAACCTTCAAAACAATTCTGTGACAGCAGTTTTCAAAATTCTTGGTTTCAGGACCCCTTGAGACTTTTAAAATTCCTTGAGGATCCCAAAAAGCTTTTGTTTGTGTGGGTTATGTATATATATATGTATGTATGTGTATCTATATATACATGTATAGATAGGTAGGTAGATATAGATATGTAGATATTTACTATATTCAGAATTAAAATAAAACACTTAAAATTATTAATTCATTTAAAATAATAAACTCATCAGGTTAACAAATAACATATATTTAATGAAAATACCATAATTTATAAAATTTTAAAATGCAGTAACAATAGCACTGATTTACATTTCTGCCAATCTCTTTAATGTCCAGCTTAACAAAAGATATTTGGATTCTCGTATTTACTTCTACATGGAATCTGTTGTAATTATTGTTGTGGTTGAAATTTATGAAGAAAATCTGACCTTGTCCAGATATGTAGTGGAAAAGGAGGAAATATTTTAATATCCTTTTCAAATAATTGTGGATATTGCTCTTTGATGCTAAACTAAAACTCAACAAGTGGAGGGGTCTAGAAAGTTAATTGTAACGTGGAATCTGAGGTATATTGTTTAACATTTTTACTGTATTAACTTAAAATCCATTGATTGCCTTTCACGTACCCATGCATGATACTGTAACGTCATATGTTGGTCACTTGGAAAACATCGACTTATGAATGATGCAGATCTCCAAATGTGGACACATTTCACTATATAATATTTTTTAAATGTCACATGTGCTCCTCTATCACCAGTCTTCTTAGAAGAGCCTTTATGTCTTAGGAAGCTATCAAGCTCAGAGTGGAAGATGCAAGTTTTCCAAAATTTTAACTTTTACTTGATCAAATTTTATCATTGGTAATGAATGTTGTCAGTCGTTTTTCTTGAAGTAACAGGCTTGCTTCTTTGAGTTTCAGGCAAATGCCTACCACCTATCCAAGTCCCAGTAACTACAGTTTATCTCTGTCGCCATTTCTAGTAAAAATGGTGCCCCTTGAAATAGACTTGTAGTTCGGCACACGACTCAGACAATTGAACGAACATGTTTCCCTGAGACAACCGTGCACTTCAGCGAGCAGCACAAGTGCTTTATGTGGACCACGCACTTTGTCACAGAGAAGATTAAAAAGATGAGCGCTGGAGAGTCAAGATTTAATATTATCAATCATACTGCTTCGTTCAGGGCATTCTTATGCGAGACAAACCTTTTCTTCTTCTTTCTTCTCCCGGTCAGCGCTGAGTGGGGAAGAAAACGATGACTACAACGGCAGTTTGGGGCCACTGCCTAGATTCACGCCGAGGCCTGAGCACTTTTACCCTCCCTTACTTCTGCACCATTGGTGCGCATGTCAACACAATGACAAAGGCAGACAACCTCTTAGCGTTATTATAAAATAGTTTTGTCATTGCAAACGCATTAATAGGATCTGAGGATACTGTGCACATTCCGCCCCCAACACCCTCACCCCCACCCTAGCCTCATGGGGCTGTAGACCGCAGTTTGAGAATTGCTGCTCTGTGCAACAGGTGTTTTAGGAATGAAGAAACTGAGGCTGTGACAGGCTGGACACCTTGTCTTAGTTCACGTGGCTCGTCAGAAACAGCATCAAGACTCGAACCTGGACTCTCAGCCCCAAAGTTAGTCTCCCCCGCTCCCCTCCCCTTCCAATCACATACAAAATGGCAGACTTTATGTAGGACCTTGAAGGAAGTGTAAACTTGATTATTCAAAAGGATGCAGGGATCTGGATGATGAGAATAGAGTAAGCTCAACTGTGAGGACTGAAATGGGCACAGTTTATGCAGGGAGATAAAGAAAAGATACAGACTGAAGTGGAGCATCCATTGGGCCATTTCTAAACACGACATTGGGTAGAGAGGGTGGCATGAACTGATCAAGGACTTGAATGTCAGGGTAAGGACGCTGACCTTAATTTTTAAAAAAATCAATTTTAAGTTCTAAAACATAGCACATGTGATTAAAAAATAGCATTAAACTGGCATTGGTTGTGGATTTATCATCAAAGAAAAGAGAATAGGGGCAGAAAAAATCTTGGAGGTCATTGTGGTTATTCAGCATGTTGTAATGGCTTAAACACCAGCAAAAGGGGGAGAAGCAAAGATAGGGCACCCAGAGTATGGTAATTGGTAATGAGGGATGCAAAGGAAAATGATCCACTGGATTACTAGCTTTCAAGTGTGAGGCTCCAAGGAAGATACGGTATTTCTCAGAGGTTGGCGGTACTCGGGGGAGAAAATGCTGATGGGTGTGGTGAACTGGTGGTGATGTCAGTGCAGCAAGATGTTCTGATGTCAGTGCAGCCCACTGAAGATGTTCTGAACACAGTTAACATGAGGCGTTGTATTAAGGTTATAGTAGATGTAAAGATCGATTCCCCGAGAGCGGGTGGCTGAGGGCTTATCATGGAAGGTGCCTACTGTTAGGATAGAATGAAGAAGAAGAACCAATTTAGGAGAAAGAGGAGTGGCTTAAGAGGTGGATGCACATTAGTAACAGCAGCAGCAGCAGTTGTAATTGTAGTCATCCTCATAGTGGTAGGAATAGTAGTCATGATAATGGCTGGCCCTTACTGAGATCTTATTATGTGTCTGGCTTGACATGCAGTAGGTCATTGAATTCTCAGAACAATTTTATGGATGAGAACAGGTTTGAGTCCCAGTTTTTGAAGTGAAGAAAACACAATTTAGAAACATTAAATAATTCATCCAGGGTCATTCCGCTAGCACGTTGACTGAGCCAGTCCTGGGTCCCCAGTCTCTCTGACTTCAACACCACTCCTCCATCTTAGTGCAGTCTTAGGAAAATCAAGGAGTTGAGTGTGTTCAGAATGTGCGATGTCAAATTCACAAGTGAAGTTGGGCGTTCTGGGAACAGAGGAAGACCATCTTAATAGGGCTTCATGTGAAGACTCAGCAGAGATAGAGTTGGAAGCAGGAGGCAAAAAGTGGTAACTGTGTCGAAGGCCATGAAGGGGCTTAGCAAAAGGACTGCTTGTGGGAGAGATTTGTGAATAAAAGGGGGAAAAAAAACCTAAAATAACTTTAAGTTAGCATGGATTATTAACTGAATTGGTTTAGAATTTAGGTGAAAGGAGGCTTTAGTTAGTTGAAAGTGGTTAAGAGTGGTGTGTCAGGTGACAGAAAGGAAAGCATTTCCATGTGGATGTGTTGGGTGATGGATATCAGAGAAACAGGCAAGGGCAAACAGGATTCAGAATTTGGTAGAGGAGCAGCTTGAGCGCAAAAGAGTGATCTTTCTGAAACAGCAGGGAACATGAAGAATAATTATTACAGAGATTGAACTTTGCTAAGATGGATAGCAAAGTGGCTGGTAATCCTAGGCTGGTGGTCTCAGTGAATTAAGGAAAAATAGAGGTTATCTCTTGTTATGAAGCTAAAAACTTTTAAGTTGTTGACTCTCAGGGTTGAAGGGGTCTTTGGATTTCAACACTTTAGATTATCCCACTATATTGTAATGAATTATTTCATCATATACTTTGAAAAGATCTGCTAATTAATGAATGTGACTTTCATGTCATTTGCTTTCTTGTCTTTTCTTTGTTTGCTAGGAGCCCTACTGGAAGGCAGGGACCCTCCTAATTGTTTCTGAGAACTGTTGGGTGCCCAGCACCTAGGCTATTATACTTGATACATAGCAAGGGCTCAAAAATAATTGTTGCATGAATGAATGGATTTAGTCTATCTTAGTCATCGGATGCTTACTTTCCCTTGGTTACTCCACTATCTCCTTACATTTGTGTAAAGCTTTGCAATTTATAAAATGATTTAAATTTTTTTAGTCATTCTAATGATACTGTGACTCAGGAACACTGTTATTATACCCATTATATAGATGTGGATACTGACTCTCTAACTTAAGTTTATAGCACAGAGTAGTTGTTTAGAGCCTGAACTCTGGAGTCAGATAGACCCGGTCTAAGCATTAGCTCTGCCAATTATACGCTTTGTTTCTTTGGTGGGTTTCTTTACCCCCCCGGGCTTAGTGTTCTCATCTGTAAAAAGGGGACATAAAACTATCTTGCACAGTGATTGAAAGAATCAAATAACATAATGGCTATAAACTGTGTAACACAAAACTGGGCACAACATATGATCTTGGGGAGACAGTGTTTCAGAAGGACATTTTCACATGTTAGAGCACCTACTCTGGATCTGAACAGCCTGGGTTTGAACCTTAGCTCTTCTGCTTGCTGCTGTGAGACCTTGGACAATTACCTATACTTTCTGTGTCTCAATTTCCTCATCTGTAAAATGTGGGTCATGATAACACCACCTAACTCACTAACAACTCATGGTTGTTATAAAGATTAAGTGAGTTAATAACTGTAAAATGCTTAGAACAGTGCCTGGCAAATGTAAGTGCTATAAGTGTTTGTTAATAAATGTTGTCTGTTATATTTTTTTAAAGGGTTGGTGGTAATTCTGCTTTATCTTTTTTTGATATCTGTTACAATTATTAGGGTGACAGTATCACTGAATGGGCTGCTAATTTCTTCTTGACCATCATTGGTGAATCACCAGTTAACTCCCCAAATCTTATTTACATGATCAGTTTTTGCCTCATCCCTCACCAAATACTTTAAAGAGAGATCTGTTAATTAATAAACATGACTTTCATGTCCCTTTCTCTCGTTTCTTCTTTGTTTGCCAGAAGAAACCCCAAATGTCTAGTGAGGGGCAGAAAAGGAGAAGAATCAAGGATCTTAATATTCTGATGATGGTACCATCTGCTCTATCCTTATAAAGGATACCTTAAAATGAAGCTTTCCCTTAAATACCATTTCATTAGACTCCTTCTCCACCTGCCCCGAATTCTTAATACTAAGAAATCTACCATGGAGGTATACTGCTCCCATGTCAAAAACAAAAAACAAAAGTGATTTCAGAGTAGCCATGTGAAAATGTCCTCTTGAAATGCTCTGAAGACGATGTCTTTTTGCAGGTGACCCTTGTTCCATCTCTGCTGGTTCTGCTAAGAGGTCACTGAACTTGATTATTATTCTAGCTTATCACTATCAGCAGAATGAAGAGAGTCCATTTTCACAATTGTTGCTTTCAAAGCAAATTACTTGGGATGAAAATCTTTGCAGGCTCAGAAAATAGATAAGTATTCTCAGCCGGGGTAAAGGTGGGGATGGTGCATATTGCACAGTTGGTTTAGCTTTCTACTTCTGCAGAGAGACTTTAAGGAAAAGTTTTGGAGTGAGGGAGAGAACCCAACAGAGGCATTTGCTGTCAACTCCCACTATAAAGTATGAGGGGCTTTTTGTGGTAATCAGCGTGACATCCCTCTTGATATTTGAGGCCCTAGCTTACAGATTTATAACTTTTCGGAGTAAAACTATTTTAACGTAATGGTTCCCCCCTGTATTGATGAGATGTCCATTGTTAAAGACCGTTGATGAAATTGCAGGGCTCCGCAAGTACTTCCAGAATGTGGTCCAAGAGATCTAGAGCCTGCTCCTACGTCTTTAGGATGTGCTGCCTCTCTGCCAAAGTCCTTATTTATTCAGAAGACCTTCACTGGGGACTGTTATATGCCAGACCTTATGCCAGGCAATGAGATAACAAGAAATGCGTGGATGGGGATCTCTGCCCGGGGAGCTGGGTGAGAGAACTAACGGTGGTTAAAAGGAATGTCAGTGCTATAAACAAAATGCTGCAGGACCACAAGCAAGGAAGATAAAAAGAAGAGGAATTGCTATATTTTGAGCATCTACTGTGAGCCAGACATTGTGCTGTGGAGTGGGGGACTGAGGGGAAAACAGGAAAGTAGAGAATTGCGCCTTTGGTAGGTAGATGGGTTATGATAAAAATTTCATACCTGGAAGTGAACATGTTTAAAGAATGGCTGATCAGGGCATAGACTGTCAAGGGAGGAATGGTAGCAAAGGGATGGAAAGGAAGCTGAAGAGTTTGGTCATTGTGGTGCCTGTAAGTGGGAACCACCCAAGTCTCAACCACAGAAGAAGTAGATCATTAGATTTGCCATGTTGAAACTCTGAGGGTAGCATGAAGGATGAGTTGGAGAGGGGAATCAGGAGAGTTAGAAAATCCGGTTAGGAGAAAATGACAGTTGCCAAAGAAAGTAATATTAAGAGCTGGACAGTTGTGTTAGAGGAGAGAAGAGGCAAGTGGACAGTTGATTGAAGCGATGGGAGTTGATAGTCCCTGAGGAAGGCTGAGGGCAGTCTGCCTTCTCTGGCACCCATAACTTTGTGCCTGTGATGACGCAGCTGCTTATGAAAGATGAGGCTGGGGAAGGAGAAGGGAAGTTAATGAGTTACTATTTCCCTGGGGGGAGTAGGTACCTGCAGCCTTAGTTTCCATCTGTATAAGAAGAATGAGAACATCTCCAGTGAGACTGAATGAGAAAATTTATATGAAACTCCAGCACAATGCCCAGGACATCACACACACACACACACACACACACACACACACACACACACACACACACACACACACACACACACACACACACACACACACACACACACACACACCACAGAAAACTCTATAGCCTATTGACATCTTTAAAATCCTGCCCCACATTTAATCATATTTTTAATGCTAGGAGCATAATTTTAAAAGTCCAGTAACTCTGCGGTTAAAATAGAGAGGCAGCCAACAGAGAAAAGTCTTTGAATAGAATTCTTTCCCAGAATTGTAGATGAATGTTAAAGGATGCTATGCGTTTGTAAGGAAATGGTAATGTACATCGTGTACATTTCTTTTGCCAACTATTGAGTAGTTTGGCTATCTTCCTGTTTGTCCTAAATTTTTTATTAAGTACTTCTCTGAGTACCGTGTAATGCCAGATGCTATACTGGGAGAATTAACTGCCATAACTGCAAAATACTTTTCCTGGTCTGTTAGTAGACCACCATTAACATTGAAAACATGGCTGGTCTGGTATGGGCAAGATTTAGGTTTATAATGTAGTCTAGGAAAATGTTGATATCCAGCACTTGTTGTTATTTGAAATGTTCTTGTAATTGGAGCAACAAATCTATATCAGAACTTTACAGGTAAAAAAATCTGTCCTGAAAAGAGCTTGGACATCTTTTTCCAAACCAAGCAGATACCCCCTTCACAGAAGCCAGACTCTGGGAAGATCTCCAAGAGCTTGCAGCTTCATCAGAGCCTGTCATTATCCAGGACAAAGTGACGATGATGATGCCCTGAATACTCCTTCAGGTGCCTGAGCAAAGGTTATGGTGCCTCTAGGGCATTTTCTGTGGTTTCAGCCATTGGAGGCTGAGTTCTCCTTCTGCAGGAGAAGTTGAAGCCTCACTTGGTAGCTGTCCAAGAGAGTTACCACCATTCGAGCAGGCCTCAGTTAGCCAAAATTTCCATTAGCAACCTTGCTTCGCCACGCAGGAATGTTAATGCCTACCCTCTCTTCCCTTGGGACTTCTCTCTCGGCACCCCATATTGCCTGGGTATTCAGGATTTTGTAGAAATGAAAATTAGAGTAGTATAATGGCAAAAAATTCTTTAAGAGTCATAAAACGTGAATTCTTTTTTAAATATATTTATTTATTTATTTATATTTATTTTTGGCTGTGTTGGGTCTTCGTTTCTGTGCGAGGGTTTTCTCCAGTTGCGGCGAGCGGAGGCCACTCTTCATCGCAGTGCGCGGGCCTCTCACTGTCGCAGCCTCTCCCGTTGCGGAGCACAGGCTCCAGACGCGCAGGCTCAGTAGTTGTGGCTCACGGGCTTAGTTGCTCCGCGGCATGTGGGATCTTCCCAGACCAGGGCTCGAACCCGTGTCCCCTGCATTGGCAGGCAGATTCTTAACCACTGTGCCACCAGGGAAGCCCTGTAAAACGTGAATTCTAATGAGACTCATTAGCTGTGTGACCTTGGCAAGGCAAACCCCTCTGAGTCTCAGTTTTATTACCTCTACAATGTGGATAATGATGCCAAGTACTCAAGGTTGTTGGGAAATTTAAATGAGATTACTGTATATAGGAGCTCATAGAAAAATCCTGGTACATGTAGTTGCTCAAGAAATGTTGATCCACAGAGAGTTAAAAATTCTTATCAAAGGATTTGCATGTTAGAGAATCAAGGTGAAAATCTGTTCCGAGTCTTCTGTGTGATGAATGTAGATTTCTTTGGAAAGAAGGCTAAATTCAGAGTTAATGCATCATTTGAGTTGGAGACTTCTAAATATTCATTCACAGTTGTCCTTTGGGCCTCAAGAATTTTCACTTTGCAAAATGCCATGCTAGTGAGGCAAAAACACCTTTTATGGCAACAAATTCAGTAGTGGAAATACCTTGCTGATTTTTGGCAGTTTATCCATCAATAAATGTACTTGAAAATAACATGCACAAGAGTCATAGCAACTACCATTTTTTCTTTTGCAACTACCATTTTTGAGAGGCTTTTCTGCTCCAGGCACCATGCTAAACTCTTTACATACTACTTGTCACTTGTTCCTCTCTGCAACACCGTGAGATGGGTTTTCCTCTCCCAGTTTAGCAGAGAAGGAACCTGAGGCTCAGAGAGGCTGAGTAAATTATTCAAAGTGATACAGATAACGAAAGTAAGAATTGCACATCAGTGTGTGTGATCCTTTTCTACCTGTTGAGCCTCTGCCTCGTATCCACAGCTGTGGAGAGACATATCCATAGGATAGGGGATGCTCAGCCTGGGATTTCAGCCTGTTAGGTTATAGATGCTAGCAGGGTCAGGGTAGCAGCTGAATGGAGCCAGATGCTTATAAAGGGTTTGTGAAGGATGGCTGAATGGAAGACAGATTAGGTTGGCGATCACCCCCTAAGACCTTCATGGAGGTTGAGCATTTGCTCTGCCGAGGGGCCCTTAGTTGAGGGGGGGTGAGAGGTATTGAGTCCTGCCGTCACTCTGCCCACTAGACTGGGCACCTGCAGGGTTGTGGCTGCTGCTGGGAAAGGTGCTGGCACCGTATGGGCCGACAGCAGCCCAGGCCACCTTCATTTCACAGCCAGGCCTGCCAGCACTCCATCAGCACAAAAGAACCACAAGGGGTGGGAGGGAAGGATGTCAGAGAGGAAGCACAGACCCATTCCTTAGCAAGTGGAGTTCAAAGGAAGGTCATGATCAAACAAGATATTTAGGAAAGAAGAATCAAAGGCAATTAGGTGTCTTCAAAAACCCACTGAGTGAATATTGATCTACTTTTTGAAAGGCCCATGAAAAGCTAGGGAAAAAATTGCCCCTTACGGTAGAAACACGCTTAGATAGCCAATAAGTAGCCACAAGCATAAGAGAAAACGTAAATATTAATGAAGTGACAGGGCAAGGCATTTTAAAAAGGAGCTTTTTTTCTTTGAGTATCTTTTTTTTTGTAGAGGGGAAAAAAGTCTTTCAACTTTAAAAGGATGTATTTTTTTTCTACTGTATACTGGAATTTTATAAAGCACTGCCTCCTGTCAGACTCTCTGCAATGGACTTTATATTCTTTTGGAGAGAAGCGTTTGAGAATCTATTAAGGCAGGTCAGGCCTAAGGTGTTATGAATTTATAATAACAAAGGAAGGAGAAAAAGACAGAGACAAACTGAGACAATAGAAGATGAATTAAGACTGCCTTATTTTATGACGTGATGAAATTATCAGGGGAAAAAAATGGAAGAGTGGTGAGGTGATAAAGCTGTGGTTTGGGGACTCAATGATTGTAAAGCCTGGACTTGTAAATGATGACATGCTTAAAGGAAAATGTGAATTCATGTTTTGGATTCTAACGCGTACTCAAAATAATCTGCCCGTGAGTGATTTCTGACTCTTTAAAATCAATTCTTAAGACAACATTCTAGGTAATCAGCTAAGTGAATCTTTCTTTCTATGTCTATTTATTTCTCTGTATCTTTGAAAAGTACTTCCGTATCTTGACCATTGTTTTGGCTGCCACATTACATATTTTTAACCATAGGATTGTCCAGAAATCAGCTTGCAGTGTAAATGCATGATTTCCGTATATTCATTGACTAAATATAACATCCAAGATTTTGAGCTTCAGAAAAACATTGTTCAAACAAACATGTTAAATGACAACAATTATATGATAATTTAAGCCTGATTTCTCCTTGGATTTGTGAGATCAGATGACATTGCAAACTCATAAAATTTTAGAGCTGAAAGAGACTTTTTGGTTCTATACTGTAAGCATGATACAGATGTGAGGTACTCTTAATTATCTTCATCAATATGACATGGCCATACTTTTACATATTTGCAAATTAAAATAGTAAGTGGTAAATGGCTTTTAGCCAGGGCTCACTGAGACATGCAGAGATCTACACTTGTTTCTGAGCTCTGTTCCTTGGGCATTTCCTGGTAGCAGTTCTTTTGCAAAACTTGTCACTAGGAGATGAGTGAAAACAGGCAAACCTACCTAAAGTGTAAGTCCCTATGCAGGGAGTAAAAACCAAATTCTTCCTGCTAAGAATGTTTGATTACTTTGAAAAAAGTATAACAGATTAAGATATAACTCATATACCTAATACAATTCACTCATTTAAAAAGCATGCATTTCAATGGTTTTCCAGTATATTCACCATTGTACAACCATTGCCACAATCAATTTTAGAACATTTTCATTACCCCAAAAAAGAAACCCCAAATCCATTAGCAATCACTCCCATTACCCTCCTCCTCTCAGCCTCTGACAACCACTAATCTACTTTATATCTCTGTAGATTTGCCTGTTCTAGATATTTTGTATAAATGGAGTCCTACAATGTGAGGTCTCTTGTAACTAGCTTCTTCCACTTAGCATGATGTTTTCAAGGTTCAAATGTGTTTTAACAGATATCAGTACTGCATTCATCTTCATGGCTGAATAATACTCCATTGTGCGGATAGAACACTTTTTATATGTACATTCATGAGTTGATTGACATTTGAGTTGTTTCTCGCTCTGCCTACTGTGAATAATAGTGTTATGAACATTTGTATACAAGCTTTTGTGAGGACGTATGTTTTTGTTTCCTAGGAGTTTAGTTGCAGAGTCAAATGATAACTCTGTGTTCAACACTGTTTTCCAAAGTGGCTGCACCGTTTAATATTCTTGCCAGCAATATAGGGTCCCATTCTCCATATCCTTGTCAACACTTATTATTATCTGTCTTTTGGATTATAGCCATCCTAGTGCATGTGAAGTGGGATCTCGTTGTGGTTTTGTTTGCATTTCCCCAGTGGCTAATGTTGTTGAGCATATTTTATGTGTTTATTGACCATTGAATTACTTTTAAACTTTCAGAGCTTGGTGAAAGAATACCAAGGGTTCTCAAGAATACCTTTGTAGTTTGTTAAGACTTACTGAAAAAATGACCAGAAAGATTCAGAAAGAGAATCAGGGGAGTAAAATTCTGGTAGAGATGTAGAAGAGTGTTATTAGCACACTGATTAGTCAAGAAGGATGGGCAAGGGCTATGTTCTTCTCCATAAGAATATGGGAAGTGTATCTGTAAGTATCTTCCTGCAAATACAGCCTGACAAACAGTGAAATTAACATTTGAGCTGTGTTGTTCTCATGTTAGAAGCATCGTATAGAGAGGTGGTGCCTGGCATTGATTTAGTTGCTTGTCAGAGTCAGAGGATGGTCGCTACACTTCCAGACACCATGTGTAGCTTCAAAGTAGAAGCAAGAGTCGGAGTGAGGGACTGTCCTAGTTGGATATATTTCAGTTTTATTTGTAAAGTAAGGGCTTTCCCCAGAACCCAAGATACTTCTACTCACATCTCACTAGCCACAACTGTTTCACATGATCACATGAATTCTCTAGAAAAGAAAAAGGCTATATGTGGATTTAACATTTTTAGTTGGTACTAAGACATGATATGAAATATAAGCCATTTGAGACCTTTATTAAGACAATATTTTCTTTTTTAAAGCTTTATTGAGGCGTATAATTGACACAATAAGATACATGTATTTAAAGTGTATGATTTGTTAAGTTCTGACATATATCTATATGCACTCATGAAACCATCACCACAATCAAGATAATAAACTATCTGTCATCCCTTTTTTTTCTTCATCAGTCTAGTTAGGGATTTTTCAATTTTACTCATGTTCTTAACAAAGCAGTTTTGATTTTCTTATCTCTATTTCTTTCTTTTTTCTGCTTTATTAATTTCTGCCCTTTTAAAATTTATTTTCGTATTAGTTCCCTTCTTCTGCTGACTTTGGGTATTATTTGCTCTTATTTTCTCTAGTTTATTATGATGAAATCTGAGGTCATTGATTTAAGACCTTTCTTGTTTGCTAATATAGGTGTTTAGTGTTAGATTTCCCTCTCAGTATTATTTTAGATGCATCCCACAAATTTTGATATATGTTTTCATTTTCATCCAGTTAAAACTACTTTTTAAATTTCTTTTTTGATTTCTTTTTTAACCAAAAGTTATTTCGAAGTATGTTATTTAGTTTCCAAATATTTGAAGGAATTTTCAGTTATCTTTCTGTTATTGCTTTCTAATCGAATTCTGTCTTGGTCAGAAAATAACCTTTGTATCATTTAAATACCTTTAACTTCATTCAGACTTTTTTATGGCCCATATATAGTCAATCTTGGTACATATTTTGTGTGCGCTTGAGAGTATGTATTCTGCTATCGTTGTGTGGCGTATTCTATAAATATCAATTAGGTCAAGTTGGTTGATAGTGTTATTCATGTCTTCTGTAGCATTACCAATTTTCTGTCTACCTGTTCTATCAATTATTAAGAGGGGAATGTTGAACTCTATGACTGTAATTGTGGATTAAGAACAGTAGTGTTCTTAAGGTAGAGATAATATTCATTTATTCATTACTTCATCGTGCTAACTTCTGGGAATGTAAGGACGAATAAGGAAAATGTGGCTCCTAATAATCATGGAACATATAGTGAAGCAGAGTGCATCATTCCTTAAAATAGCTCTGATTCGCCCTTTTTTTTTTTTTTTTTTTTTTAAATTTCCGCTGGACCTTCCTACCTAGCCTGGTCACCCTCCATGCAAAATATACATGCAAATGTATTTTTTTCTTTATTCCTTCTTCTCTCTGAGCCATTCTTCTTACTATTGTTTGGCTAATCTTCTAAGGACAATTTTTAATTGTATTCCTCCATCCTTGTCAATCCAGGCTCTAGCACAATGACTCATGGAGTTGCCATGCTTACTTGTCATTGACACTTTGCATCTGATAAAAGAACTCTTTATTTGGCCTCCTTGTCTTCTTATAGTTTCTTTTGAGATAATCCCTAAACTAACCATGCTCTGTTAATCCTTATTCTCTACCACTTCTTGATGTAAATTATTTTTTTCTGTTCCCTCCAGGCACAAATCATCTCTACATATCCTGACCTCTTCATTAGGTGTGGATTACATGAGGTTATACATCTTTTCAACTAATAGGACACCCGTAAGTAGTTAATATTTTAAACAACAGATTTCATTTATTATTCCACTTTCTGTCTCTTCATGGCCAACATTGGTGCTTTGTTTGGTTATACACATAGTAGGAAACCAACATTTTGTTGAATTTAATTGAAATACTATTCTTTCCTATTTTAAATCATTTGCCTCCATTTCGCTTTGAAAAATTATTATGAAAAGAATAAACACATGATATTTATATTTCAGTAAGTACATACCTCTTAAAAAGTTAAGAAAGCACACCACTTTGCAGTTATAATGTCATGACTCCCCAGGGGGAAAATACTTCTTAAAGGAAGGCAGGAAGCAACTTATCCAAAGTTTTAAAGTATTTAGTCTTCAGTTTTAAATACCGTCTCAGAAGATTGAACATGGCATCTATTTTTTTTTTTTTTTTAATTTTATTTATTTATTTATGGCTGTGTTGGATCTTCGTTTCTGTGCGAGGGCTTTCTCTAGTTGCGGCAAGTGGGGGCCACTCTTCATTGCGGTGCGCGGGCCTCTTATTATCGCGGCCTCTCTTGTTGCGGAGCACAGACTCCAGACATGGCATCTATTTTTAATCTTTAAAATCTTCTTTCTTTTCAGCCAGGGTCAATTTTTGTATAGTCCCAACACACTTTAAGGAAACAATGCACTATACCCTAGACTTCTTTGAACATTTACACCATCGCTTATATCAGCAGGAGGTTTCTTGGAATTCAACAGTAATTTTTATGACCGTACACTCTTTATACAATGTTGCACATTTTTTTCTTATTCTGAATTAGTTTTTCAAAAGAAGGGGATAAGCGCACTCCTCATCTAATAAAAAATGAGCAACACCTTCTGGCCTTACTCAGTTGTAGGAAATGGGTGTTCATGAAGATATGAAAGAAAGGAAAGAGCAGTTTTTACCGTAGTGCGAGGACAGATATATATTAAAAATAACAGCAGCAACAACAAAAACTATTAGATTTGTAGAAACTTCTTGAAGAATAGGAGAAAAAGCTTAGTGATTTTGGTTTTGTCAAAGATTTTTCACAAGACACAAATAGCAAAAAAACTATAAAGGAAAAAATTGTCTTTATTCTTTAGAAGCACAGTTAAAAAAACCGAAAATGCAGGATGCAAACTGGGATAAAATACTTGCCAAACAGATATCAAACAAAGGACTGTATCTAGACTATGTAAATAACTTATGTAGCTCAATAATAAGAAAAGTAACCCAGTGGAAATAGGGTACAGATTTAAACAGATGTTCCACCAAAGAACATACACAAATGGAAGATAAGCACATGAAAAAATGCTCAACATCATTTTCATTGGGGAAATGTGTATTTAAACCACAAGGACGTATCATGGCACACCCCTAGAAAACTTAAAGTTAAATTAAAAAACTTGAAAATACCAAGTTTTTTTTAAAAATTTATTTATTTATTTTGACTGCGGTGGGTCTTCGTTGCAGTGCACAGGCTTCTCATTGCAGTGGCTTCTCTTGTTGCCAAGCATGGGCTCTAGGCTCGCAGGCTCAGTAGTTGGGGTGCACGGGCAACTATGCCAAGTGTTTTTGCGTATATGGCACAACTGGGTCTCACGTATAACTGGTGGGAATGCAAAATGGTACTGCTGCTTTGGAAAACAGTTTAATAGTTTCCTAAGAAATTAAACATACATTCCTTAACATATGGCCCAGCCATTGTATTTCTAGGTGTTTACCCAAGAATAAAGAAAACATATGTCCACGCAGAAGAACTATACATGAATGTTCCCTGGAGCTTTATTTGTAATAGCCCAAAACTGGAAACAACGAAGATGTCTAGCAACAGACAAATGGATAAACAAATTGTGATATATCCATACAATGGAAAACTACTTGACAATAAAACAGCCGATGCATGTAGCATCATGGGTGAATCTCGAAATGGTTGCGCTGAGTGAAGGAAGCCAGACAGAAAATGAGTACATACTATATGTACTCATTTTCATGTACGTAAAATCCCGGAAAATACAAGTTAACTTTCTAGCAGTGTATAGTTCATGTCAGTGGTGTCTGGGTTAGAAGACGGTGATTGGAGAGGCATAGGAGAAAGAGATTGCAGAGGGATATAAGGAAACTATTGGGTCTGATGGATTTATTCATCGTCCTCATTGTGGAGATAGTTCTGTAGGTGTGAACATATGTCGAAAGTTATCAAACCATACCCTTGAAATATATGCTGTTTAATGTATGTCGATTATAACTCCACAGATCTTTAAAAAAAGAAGATAATATAAATAAGGTTGATAGAAATGAGCAGTTTGCAGAGCATTTGTCTTGGGAAACTTATCTCAAACTTAACCTGGTACATTTGCTCTTAAGGGCTCTTGCAAAACTTGTGATATTTCTCTAGGTCTCCAACTGCCTACCGTCAAGCTGCAACACCTTAAAGGTGTTTCTGTTTCTCAGAAACCAGTATATTATTTTTAAGCAGAATTTGGATTTTCAAGATGGCTTGAATTTTTTTTTTTTAAGTTGTATGGCTTTTTTACTTTTCAAAGCTGTAATGGCAGCTGTCCAGCCCAGAGGCAAGGATGTCTGGAGGTCCAGTGACAGTTCTGTCATAGCCTTCTGAGGAGTGGGCAAAATCTCCTAACACTCACTTCTGTGAGCAACACTTGCGTTATACATTGATGATACTTGTGTTATACATTGATGATACTTCAGGGGGCCTGCTAGGATTGTAGAGATGTAGCTATGAAGGAATGCACATCATTTTAATGTTTTGAGGATTGATAAGCCAATAAAAATTGAAGACATATCAGATATCATCTGCAAATTGGATCTGATAACCTCTACCCCTTCCCCAGCCTCCAGCTTAATTCTGAAAGATGTTTTGAAGCTTTCCAAAACATCTCCCTCTATATTTAGAATGACATCAGTACAGGAACATCTGTATGTCTTCCCATTTTAGCAACAGTATCATACTTTTTAAAAATAAAAAAGGTGCAAAACACATTGAAAAGCAAAAGGCATAAATGGAGGTGATTGTTATATTTATGTGCTATTTACCTGCCTCTTAAAGTACCTTAATACAATACTTTGTGTGAAGGAGAACATTAGAATTTAACTTGAAACATAATACACTCTTAAGCCAAGCCTTTTGACCTTAGGAGAAAATTTATATATTTGTTTTCGAGTTACAATTATAGTTTCTTCATCTAAAACTTAACTGTCTTTCTTCCTTGACGATGTCTATTTATGTTAATATAAGTACATGGAGAAATGTACTTATAGCTCCATCAAACTCCATCATGGTGTTTGGCTGTGTAGGTTTACTTCGGGTTTTAAAAGACATTTCATCACTTGATTGCTAGTCAAATGACAAGAGGCTATTAAGATACTTCAAGGCATTATAAGGACATAGATATTCTACCTTTATTTGATGATCTTCACTGTACTTAACTAAGATGTATTTCTGAGGCAATGGATTTACTGGTTAGAAAGACTATTGAGAAATATGGAGGAGTAGGAGCCAGCTGACAAATGTCTATTTTTATGCCCACTGTGTACTCAGCATTTTGGAATACTTCCGAATCTTCAAGAAACACACTGTGTTGGGATGCTTAGAAACCTTTTAAACTTCAACTATCTTTTCTTTTATTCATGAAAGATGAATTAAAACCTAAACAATACCAAAGGATTTCTACAAATGCAAATGCTGTTAAGAGGAAGACTGTAGCTCTTTGTGTCAGGATTAATTAACTACAACTGTGTTTTTAATTAGAAGTGTCTTCAGATCATATCAACACTGCCACATCCTGGAGCCATCAGCCCAGGTTTTCAGATGCTAGTTGACACTGAATTCCCACATGGGATTCTAAGAGGGTTTATTTACCAAGTTACCGGTAGCCAATGTCGATCAGTGCAAGGAACACATTTCTAGCAATAGGATTTTGCTCACAAGTGTTAAGTGTAAGGTAAAGTTCATCCTTTTCTGGAACTGTGAAGAGTGTGAGTGATATAAGTCAAAGGATAATAGGGCCTCTTGTCTTTCTGTGCCTCTTTTTCTTCATGGGTTAAATGAGGTTCTGCAACCGAGTATCTGCAATTCATGAGTTAAAGTGGCTCTGACAGTGCCCCATCCAGAGTAAGCATTCAATAGTTGTTAGTTATTCTCATTTAAAAACATTTTACTACAGCTAGGGAAGCTTAAATGGTGAAGTTTTTCAATATATTTTGTTCCGTTGTATTGAAGTAAAAATTCTTAGTGTAAATTAATGCTTCTCGAGGTTGTTTTGAGAAGCATTCATTCTGCTGGATCACTTAATATGTTTAATGTAAAGAGAAGGGGATTCTACAATTAAATAAGGTTGGGAAACAAACCTGTGATTAAGTACTATAAAGTTAATGTGGTTTTATTGCTTAAAGACTTCTCAGAATATGCATTATGACTATACAAAAGGGTTATTATGTAGAACTTACATGTTAAGAGCAAACTCTTTCTGATACCATTTGTCTTTCCTGATATCTTAGTAAAGTAAAAATCACCTTTTGTTTAGCAGACAAAGTAAAATTCCCCAAAACACTATATCTCTTATGATACAAAAATGTTTCTCTAACCGTATGACACAGAGGAAGCTGTTAGTGTGGGTGACTGAATTATTTTAAGACTGTATATGTTCATCAGTGGGCTTATGGCAGAACTGGAATTTTTAGTGTTGGGGGTGGACTTTTATAGTAGTTTGAGTGCTTTGGGCGGCAAGTAACAGGAAAAACAATTGAAAATGACAGCTGCAAGAATATTTGTTGTCTCATTCTATAAGAAATCTAGAGATAGATTCCGAAGTTGGTTGATTCAGCAGTTTAGTGACTTGTCATGGACCCAGACTTTTTTCCATCTTCCTGTCCTCTTACGTGGGCTGCCAAGTTCAAAGCAGTTCAAAGCGTCACAACCACAAAACAGTGACCAGTTAGAAAATTGGAACATCCAGTTTTTTTCCTTTATTCAGAATGGGAATATATTTCTGGAAGTCCCCAAACAGATGTTGCTTTATAGTTCACTGGTCAACATTACATCACAAGTCCATGCCTGAAGCAATTTTTTGCAAGGAAAATAAAACCACTCTGCCTGGATTAGAGTAATCAAGATTTCCCCCTGCAGCTAGGGAGTAATCCAGCATCGCTGAAGGATGTTTCCACCTGGTGGAGGGTAAACAAATTGGGATTCTCTTAGCAAGAAAGAAAGGGAGAAATGGCTGTTAAATTTGCCAACCAATGGTGTCTGTCACACGTTGCATAGGACTCAGATTCTTGTTAACCCATATAACATTGTGGGTGCTATTTTCAGATCAAATACAATTAAAATGGTCACATAAAAGAAAAATATATATAGGACTTCCCTGGTGGTGCAGTGGTTAAGAACCTGCCTGCCAGTGCAGGGGACACGGGTTCAAGCCCTGGTCCGGGAAGATCCCACATGCCGCGGAGCAACTAAGCCCGTGCGCCACAACTACTGAGCCTGCGCTCTAGAGCCTGGGAGCCACAACTACTGAGCCCGCATGCCGCAACTGCTGAAGCCCACGCACCTAGAGCCCTTGTTCTGCAACAAGAGAAGCCTCCGCCATGAGAAGCCCAAGCGCTGCAACGAAGAGTAGCCCCCGCTCACTGCAACTAGAGAAAGCCCACACGCAGCAACGAAGACCCAATGCAGACAAAAATAAATAAATTAAATAAATAAATTTATATATAATATATATATATATATATATATATATATATAAAACTGGACTCTGTTACATTTGGAGAGGCAAGAAGCAAGTTAAAACTCAGCCTTATTTTATATCTTAAGCTGAAGAACATGTTAATTTTTGTTACTTCTAGCAAGTTCGACTTGGCTTTGGTTTGTGACCACTAACAAATGTAATTGAGTTTGCATTTTTATAGCTAAGTTTTTAAGAATGGTAAATTTTGCATTTCACACAACAAAGCCAAAACACAGTCAGTACTCAAAAGGAAATAACTATGATCATGTACCACATCTGTAAAACTTAGAAACAACCAAATACTTTTTCTAAGTATTTGGTACTGGAGGCTAGCCAGATTGAATTGACCAATCTTTTCCTACCTGCTCTAGAAATTACCCAGGTTTTAGACAAAATCTAGACTCTTTTTTTCATTCTAAGGATCAACTTTCCTATTATGTATAAACTTCAAAGTTAAAACTCATCACGCGTATTTAGTGAAATATGTCAAACAGCAAACTGTATTTCTAAAAGTGTCAACTGCTTATTTTGTACACCAGAGTGATTTCTCTTTTTGTGTAGCCAGATTCTTCATGCTTCCCATCTGGGAGGTGGGTGCTAATGGGTGTTAATGCTCACTGCTTTGTGAATTAGGCATTGCTGATTGTACCATTGACAGGGTCAAAATGATGCTGATTAAAAACATTCTTGACAACTTCTGTTGATAGTGTTGTCCCATCCAAGATGGGTGATTAGAACAACTGAGTAATCATAGAATTTCCTTTGGATACAAATGTCCCTTCTGGCAAAGTAATCTTTCAGGCTTCTAAAGTCCCTCATCATATGAGATAGTTTTAAAGGAAGATATTTTTAAAATAAAATATAGGGAATAAAGGATTTTTTTTTCTTTTCCAACTACTACATTTTATCTTATTATGTTCCAATGATGATGAAAATAGTACAAACAAATTGTATATACCTTTGCGATTTTCCAGGGAATTTTTACATTTAAAAAAGTCACCCTCAACACATCTCTGTAAAATCAGGCAGCTGTTTTAACAAATTGATGGATTGGAAAACTCAGGCATGAAAATGGAAACTGGCTTGCCTCTACTCTCATAGGGATTGCAGAGTTTGGTTTAATTTATATTTTTATATTTTATGTTGTCCTTTATAGTAAGAAACACAGAGATTTTATTATTGTATTTGTTTCCATTTTCTAGCTGGAAAAGCTGAATTGGGGAGTTTTGCATAACACATTCATGTTTGTATAGCAAGTAAATAGCAGAACTACAGGAGCTCTGAGAGACCAGCAGCTATGCAAGATTTAAGAGCTCTGAAGTTAGCTGCACCTCAGTTCAGAAGCCAGCCCTGCTGCTGAATATATGTGTGACCTGAGGCAAAGAACTTAACCTCTGCGTTTCAGTTTTCTTACCTTTAAAATGGGAGCAAGTTCATATTTACCCTGTAGGTGGTTGTGAGGATTTAATGAGAACATGCCTAAAAAGTGCTTAGCATCTTGCCTGGCTGGCCCATAGGAATATCTATAAACGCTAGTACCGCTAAAGTTTCCAGTGATACCATTGCTTTCAAAATTCTTAGAAAGAATGTTCTTGAAATCAGAATTGTCTTAGTAGCTTGTACTCTGACTTCAGTATTGAGTGGATGGAGTTTCCCACAGATGTGGAGATGGTGGTATGTGCATCAATCTTGAATTTTGCTATTTAATAGGCTGTTTGAAAATTCACTTCGATCCTTTAACACGTATCTCCCTTGGCATGTGTCACAGGGCACTGCCAAAACCCGTCGGTCAGAGATATCTAGGTATGTTTTAAACACATTAATACACACACACGCTATTTCAAGGCACCGTGTTATGGGAGAGTAGATGGTAGGATAAAGATATGTTATGATTTACATTGTCATTATGCCTGAGTTTGCACCCACACAATTGTACCAGCAGTTCTGACCTTGTGACTACACAGCTGAACTCCAGCTAGCAAACCTGCATTTGCATTTGTATTCTCACCAGGAAAGTTTTGGAAATGTTCTTTCTGATTCTGCCTGTAAAAATCTAGCCAGTACGTTTCCCCTGCGGTTAAGGACATAGATTTGTTAGTGTTGTCAGAGCCTGATCTATCCTTCTACTGTTTTTATTTCAGAATTTTACTTGTATTTGACTCCTGGGTGAGCAGAAAATATTCCTTCCTCTTAGAGGCCAAATGATCACCTTTGTTATTTCCTAAAGTTAGTATTGTGAGATTAAAAAAATACAGATTCAAAGACCTCTATAGCTAAAAGAAGCTTTGGAGACCATTTAATCCAATGTTTTAGAGATGGGGAAACTGAGGCTCAGAGAGGGGAAGGGAATTTTTCAACTGGGCAGTCAGCCTAGAACCCAAGTGTCCTGACTTCTTTAAAATTAATTTTTATCAGAGTATAGTTGATTTACAATGTTGTGTTAGTTTCTGCTGTACAGCAAAGTGAATCAGTTACACATATATCCACTCTTTTTTAGATTCTATTCCCATATAGGTCATTACAGAGTATTAAGTAGAGTTCCCTGTGCTATACAGTAGGTTCTTATTAGTTATCTATTTTATATATAGAGTGTGTATATGTCAATCCCAATCTCCCAATTTATCCCTCTTCCCCCTTACCCATGGGAACCATAATTTTTTTTTTTTACATCTGTGACTCTATTTCTGTTTTGTCAATAGGTTCATTTGTACCATTTTTTAGATTTCACATATAAGCAATATCATATGATATCAATATTTGTCTGACTTACTTCACTGATTTTCAACCTACACAATTTCCATAAATGACATTTCCACCTGTAATCAATACCAGTTAAATAAATTAAGAACTAAAGCGTTCATCAGCCAACCACTTATTTAATAAATAGGGAACTGAAGGCTAAGAACATTTCAGCAAAATCCTATGGGATAATTAATGGCAGAACTGAGAGTAGAATTCAGATTTCTCGGCTCTCGATTCAGCACTCTCTCCAATCACATGATGTAAACGTGCCCATAAAGGGGATTCACTCTCACTAATCCTTTTTGGATGTTGTTATTGCCCTATTCTTCTTGGCTTCTTCCTTTTGTATCTCTGATATAAGCCATCTTGCAAACAACTTAACACCTCTGTTATGACCCAGGTGACACCTAAAGATGATGAATCCTTTACCAAGGTGATTCATAGCTCTCCTGTGCAGGATGAGGGAGCTTGAGAGACTCTGCTTTCGTTTACTTTCAAGCCACTTGTTTGTCCTTCTGTGTGTCTAGAAGAGTCAACAGTAATCACTCCGCTGATGTATGATCTGATTAGTGGTGCGAGGGCTTCTGCTCTCCGCAGGAACAATAAATCCCACACAAGGCCTGCCCCATTCTCTGCCATGATGCCTGGGAGCCTTCCAATTTAACCTTTGGCAGTAAATTTGGCTCGTCATCAAGCTTTCAACTTCTATAGAAACTGTTTTGTACCATTACTTAAGGGCTTTTCTTAAGAGAGATTATTTAGAAGTTCTGCAGTTTTACAATACGCCTAAGTCCAAATAAGGATGCTCAGGTTGAAATATTCTGAGATCTATCAAGAGTTGTTTTTTTAAAATCCTGCTTCATCCCACTCTCCCTTCTCTGTACTCTTTATACCCTTAGAGTTGGTGTAGTTCTTTCTGGCATCTAGTTAGTTATTAACTCTAAAGATAGGCAGACTTGAGTTCACAATTCTATTCTGTCACGTATTAGTTGTGATCTTAAGCAAATAACTTAAAACTTTGTGAGCCTCAGTTTCTTAATCTGTATAGTGGGCTTGGTAATAGCACTTCTTGTATAAGGGCTTGTGAGAATTAAATGAAATAATGCATGTAAAGAACTTAACAGAATGCCTAATATACAATAAATGATCAACAAAGAAGTTGATGATGACGATGATGATGACAGTAGTCATGACATGTTTCAAAGGGTGCAGGCTTTCATGAATAAGATGAATACGTTCTGGAGACCTAATGTGCAGCATGGGGACTATTGTGAATAGTAATGTGTACTTGGAATTTGCTAAGACAGTAAATCGCAAATGTTCTCACCACATACACGTACACACAAGAGTAATTGTGTGAAGTGATAGATATGTTGACTAGCTTGATGGTGGTAATCATTTCACAGTGTATATCTTTATCAAAATATCACATTGTACTCCTGAAGTATATACATTTTTTATTTGTCAGTCATAGCTCAGTAGAGCTGGAAAAAATAGTCATGTCGTTTTGTATAAGTACTTTCTCTGTAACCTTCATCACAGTAAGAATAATGTAGTATGCTTTTTCCTCAGCTTTCTCCTCCCCATAGCATTTAGCATAAATGCATGTCATGAGGGAAAGAGTATATACTTTGTTAATAAACATGAATTGATACCCACAGAGTCTAAAATGACATGCTCTTTGTCCTTGAGATATATGCTCACTTAACATCCAGCAGATAGTTAATAATTGCTCATGAACTAGACGTTGTACTAGGGGCTGAGAATACAGAGACAAAGGATAAATTCCCTACCCTCAACAAGTTCCCAGCCTAGTAGAGCTGAATGGATGTTAATGCAATATGATATTTGTTGCAATATAAGCAAGCATCAAAAATCAGGTGTTACAGGGACTTCCCTGGTGGTCCACTGGGTAAGACTCTGCAGTCCCAGTTCAGGGGGCCCGGGTTCGATCCCTGGTCAGGGAACTAGATCCCGCATGCATGCCTCAGTGAAGATCCTGCATGCCACAACTAAGACCTGGCACAGCCCAAATAAATAAATAAATATTTTTTTTAAAATCAGGTGTTACAAAAGTCCAGAGAAGTGAGTGGGGAGAGGGGAAGGGCAGTTGGTAGATGGAGAGAAACTACTTGAAAACATAACAGATTTTTGAGTTAGGAGGTGCAGTATTGTGTCTAGATATGATCAAAGTAAAAAATAATAGTGATAACACGATGCATACATTCTTGTGCTCTTGCAGGTATGTTATGAACAGAATGCTTATTTTTCATACTTTGAACTTTGTACAGCCAGTAATCTCGCATATTAAATACCAACTCTGGTGTTTAACAGTATGAACAGCCACTCTCCAAAAGGTAAAGTTGAATATGTTATTTTCACTGTAAGTAGGTTCAGAGGAATTTAGCTATATTACTTTTAAAAAAGAAAAGATCAAGTGGTGATGAGCCTTTCATAATCAGTGATCCGTCCTTCTCAAATATCGATCTCAAATAACACTATAAAGTTTCAAACCAATTATTCCAAACATGACTACATGGAAGATCCAGGAATGCAAAAAAATTTGGGTGAATGAGGGTATTTTTCTATGCTTCAGTTTCACCATCTACTAGCAGAGTCTGAAATGCCATACCGACAGTCCCGATTAAATAACATAAACTAGTACACACACCTAGAAAAGTATAAAGAATTCTGGTTTTCATCATCATTGTTATTTTTGCCTGAAAATTTGTTGCAGAGAGAGAGGGCTCATTTCTGCCTTATCGTGGGCTCCTGGAGAGTGAAATTTCCAGCAATATTGCATTTATATAAATTTCTTTATTGCATATCTTAGTGGAGGCTGTTTAGGTTACAAGTAACAGATACTGATTCTAACTAATTTAATCCAAAAAAAGTAATTTATTGGAAAAATACAGGGCTATTTCATAAAATTTTAAAGGAGGAAGCTTAGCTAGGCTTTGGAAGGAGGATCTGGAACCCTCTGTGTGTCTGCTTTCTGCATCAATCATTCTACAGCAAACAGAGGCTCCCCCAAAGGGTGTCCTTAGCTCCCAGACAATATTAGCTCAAACCATTCACAGATTCTAAATTCCCAGATGAGAGAAGCTGATTGATAGACCTTGGGTCACATGTCTATCCCTTGTCCAATCAGAACCAGAGAATTGGGTTGATTTGGCACGAACTAGACTAGAGAGGGGCGTGTGTGCACTAGCATGCAGCCTCAGAAGGGGTCAGGCAGATTACCCAGAGGTTATCTTCTCTAGAGGAAAACATTCCAGGAAGCCAGGGTACTTAGAAAAGGATGCTCTCATGCCCAGGATGGAAGGAAAGTGCTTGGGCATTCAAGAATAGTGACACATTTAGGATGGGGAGGGATTTATAAGGCAAGCTTCAGGCACCAGCAGCTGATTCCACCTTCCCTGCAGCCTTCTGTCAGGGAGTGTTCATTAGAAGGGCTCCCTGGTTCGGGCTCTTCCCCTCAGAAGCGACTGTCAAGTGAGCGCTCTCATTCAGAACCAGACAGGGCATGCTGGCTGTAGATTTCCCTGAAGCCCTTGGTGGGGAAGCCACATTCTTCCTTTCTCTGCCATCTGAGATCTCCTGATGGGCAGCCTCAATACGAGAAGTCCTGGTTTCACTTTTATTTCATTGAGACAGCACTGTTCAAGGAACCACGCAAGCCATGTGAATGTCACAGCTGACATTGGGGATGTAAATGCTGGGAGAATGGCGTAACACATATACCTCTCTCCTTCACACATGGATCGCTTCCTGAGAAGTGTGCACGGAAATCAAGCTTGTATTATTCCAGTAGTATTTTCTGTCTGCCTTGCAAAGTCGTTTTTCAGGCACTTCTGCCTTTCTGATTAATCTTCTGCTAGCAGTAGCTCTTCATGCTTTACTATCTCAAGTTCTCTGTTCCTTGGTCTTTCTCTTGAGTAGAAAAATGATTTATGAACACACCTGCATTTCCAACTTTACTACTACATTATTCCATTTCAGTGTCTCTGAGCATGTTAAAAACTCCAGCTAGCTAATACTACCTCTCTCTCTTCACCAAGGTCCCTTTACCCCATCCCAGAACTTCCCTTGCCTTCTCTGTGCACATTCAGGCTCTTGAATCAGTGTCTATGTTCCTTTACTAACTTATTAGCTGTGTGACTCCAGCTACTAAACTTCTCTGTGCTTCAGTTTTTGCCTCTGTAAAGGGTGGGCAGATAATAATAGCTGGGATTCTTGTAAGGATTGAAGAAGATTTGTGTATGTCAACCTCTTATGTTAACCTCTTATGTTGAACTTTCAGTAAATGCTTGCTTTTATAGTTATTGCCTAGCTCTGTTAATGACATTATTACTTACCAGACTTCCAGGCGTGACAGTGATTTCTGATGCCCTTCTCTGCCATCTCTCTCAATCAGTTATTCATTAGAATATTTGTTATAATAATGATAGTAATAGTACCAGCATTCAGTGAATGTTAAGCATTTATTCTATGCTAGGCTTTAATTTATACCAAGTGCTTTACACCATTAGCTTGTTTAATCCTCTCAATAACAGGATCTTCATTTTAAAGATAAGGAAAGTGAAGCGAGGAGAGATGAGATAACTGGTGTTAAGTTATACAGTTAGTGGCTGGCCGAGCCCCAGTTTATATTCAGGTTCATCTGACGCCAAAGCTTATGCTGCTAACAGCTGTGAAACTCTGTAAGCAAATTCAGTCCATTGTGTAAGCTCTGAAATAGCTCTGGAATAGTTCCCTCCTCTCCATCCCCGTTCCTGCAGATCTCTCTTGTGATCCTAAGGCAATTTTCTCTCTGGCCCTCCTGCCCCCAGCTTCTCCCTACTCACCCCATCCGCTCTCCTCCTCTCAAAGTTATTTCTCTAAAACTTTCAGTAGATTACAAGCTTTCAGTGGTTCTCCATTTATGAAACATATCGGTCCTTCACAACAAATCTTCCCAATTCCACCCTTGTCGTCCAGTCTTACCCTGGATTCTCTCCTTCATTTCTGTACCTTTGCACAGACTCTTGAGTCTATCTTAATCAGCCTCCACTCTCCTCATCTGGTGACCTTGATGATCCTCTCAAACCCTGTTCAGACTCCTGTCTTTTCTCTTTCCCAGCTCCTCTAATCACAGAACGACTGGTTTCTTTATAATACAGTCTCATAACACTGTATTCATACATTGGTTCATTAATTCTCCTTGTGTATTATTTATCCTTTTTTTATATCTGTCTCCACCACTAAGCTGTCGGTTCCTGAAAGGCAAGGAACTTAACTTATCTTAGGCATCTTGTGTTCCTAGCTGAGTACCTGGCCCATTAGATGCAGAAAGAAGCTAGTAAATGAGCTCACCTACCTAGAGACTGTTTAAATAAATTCTCAAAGTAGATATTTTTTGGTCTTAATTTCTTAAAATGAGAATGATTCCTTTCTCATATGTAATTTTTGGAAGTTTGGGCATTTTTGGTCATATGTTTCCTTAAAAATGAGACCTACTCTAGTACGCTAAGACCTAGTTTTCTATAAAGAAGTTTAGGGCTCCACAGGAAAGCGTTACCATTCTCTGGAGAGGTAGGGTTCTTTGAGTTTTTGCTGCATAGAAGATTCAGAAGGTGGTAATTAAAGTGAGTAACAAGAGAATATGGGTGTTTAAGGAATCAGCCTTCCAATTATTCATTAGAGGTCTGAACCTCCTAGGTAGGTGAATTGTTCATTTAAACACATTTCATTAAACCTTGGATCTTATTTTCAAAGGATGAATCAAGTCAGAAAGGCCTTGTTTGTAAATGGTGGGTGGCTGGAGGAAGGAGTACTGGAAAGGTAGTCAGGAACCTGCTTTCTTGCTCAGGGATCTTGTACCATCAAATGCATTGCCTGTCACTCATAGCCTCTGGTGAGGAAAACTGCACCACAGACCCTCCTTCAGGGACAGCTTGGTGTGAACTGCTTGACTCTGTTCCTCACTCCCCCCAAAATCTCATGGCCAGTGCACAGAGAGTGGTCACCTGAACCATTCCACAGACTGGTTGGACCTGGCACGTGAAGAGGACTGGGGCCAAACAGACTTTTTCTCTCCCAAATGTGAGCTACGAAATACTGAGAGAAGAAGGTAGTCATCCAAGTGGGAGCAAATGTTGAGAGTTCTTGCTATAGAACAGCATATTTTAGGGACAACTGACATCAGAATCAGTTGGAATTCTTATTAAAATGCAGATTCTTGGGCCCCATCTCCTTATTTCAGATTCATGGATGACACAGATGGAAAGGCATGTTTAAGAAACACTCCCTCTTACTTACATTAAGATTTCCTAATCATGGCTATGTAGTGAGGCTCGGAAAACCACAATGAGCCATGGGCAAGCTAAAGCTATCAGAGAACAAGAGCCATGAATGAGCAAAAGCTCTGTGGAGACAGACAAACATCAAACACAATTTACTGGCGTAGGTTCTTTGGGTTCGGGAAACCTGGTGTGGCCAAGCTTAAAGAGACGAGTGACTTGTTGGAGGGATGTAAAAGTTCACAAAATAGAAGGATAGAGAACCAGGCTCAAAAGAGGAAAGGACACAGGGAAACTCTGGAGTAGCCATGGGATAGCAAGAACTAATGGTCTTACCAAGGCTGTCTTCACTGTGGATAGGAATGAGCCCCAACCTATGGTTTCCCATCTTTGCATCACTCAGGTCAAGATTTATCATCTGGGATGGTGTTGATGGTAGAGAAAGAGTCCAGTTGGCCTAGCTTAGGTCATATACCCATACCACTGGCAGAACAACATGATTATCAGCCTCATATGTCTGCTCACCATGCAGGAGGGGAATTCCCAAAAGACTAGGGTGTCCCAAAAGCATGAGAAAAAGGTTGCTAGATATCCCCCCAAACAACAAATATCCTGTGGAGGATTAAGACTCATGTTGGAAGAGAAAAGAGAAAGGTTAATATGTGGGGAATAATATTGATGAGCAGAGGTCTTCAAACCCTTACTGCTGCTGGCCCTAGATGGACTCTGGATATAAAGCCAGTTCTTGGAGGCTTCTGTTCTGGAAGCCCAGCTCAGTTTTTCTTGATTTCTCATGTATGCATCTCAGTCTGGTGACCACTCACTCCTCCCAAGTCTGTCCTTTCTGTTCCTTGTGGCTAAAAGTCAAATAGAACTTTTGAGCTCCGTCTTAAAGAGCTGAGTGGTCTTGGCCAGTCCATCTCCTTGGGCCTCAGTTTTTCTTCTTTGTAAAATGAGGGGGTGGGCTTATTAGACTGCCTATACTCCAATTTCTGCAAAAATAGTACTTATGTCCCCCCTTTTTTTTCATCCTGCTAGTGATAATGACTATAAATGCAGTAAAGGAGTTGCCAAATTCCAGAAGAAAATAATTTTAAGGGTGTTTTGTTTTCAGTATTAGTTTGCTGAGCTCTTATCTGGTCACCCTCTTATTTTGTCCAACAAAATAGAAATGAAAGCAATATGACAGTGCTCCTAGCTAACCTTAGGTTCTTTGGCCTACATGCTCCATGTCTGGCAGATAAATGATGTTTCGGTTGACTGCTGATGCCCACAGAATTCCCATATTGGAGAAGTGCTAGGAACTATAACCCCTGGTAGTCACCCCAGTGGTAAGGCATGATCCGCTTCATGCAAGGCCCACCTGTGTTTTTCTAGTTAACAAGAGAAAACTCCTCAAACATGTTTTCCCCTGCTTTTAATAACTGAGAAACTGTGGTGACAGAATTGGGACCTACATCTGCTTCTTGTGTTTCTCTTGAGAATCATAGAAGTAATCTATGAAAAGAGATAATACCCTAGTGTGTATTATTTCCCCTGTAGGAGGTACCTTTGCTTAGGGGACTCTAAGATTAGTCAGCTCACTTACGTTTGAATATGGGTCATTGCTTATTTTGAATTGTATTTTGAGTTTATTGGAAGAATGAGGTAGACATAGAGTCTGTCTTGGATCTAGGCAGGAATGACAAACTTGGATGCTTACAGGGGCTAGGCAGGACAGGAGAGAGTGAAGGAGTTGGTGTTCCAGGGAGTGGGCAGGTGGGTGGAGGACACCTGCTCCGTGTAAAGACTAGAGATTCAGCTCCAGGCAATCGTTGCCCTTTGGGAATGCAGGTTTTGTATAGCCCCACCTTCTGATTTGTCAAGATGGCCTAGAATGTGGGATATTTGTATAAATTCTTTTGATTTTTTAAGTCTTAGCAACTAGTTCACTTTGAAAAAGGAAAATATTTAGGTCAAATAATACGTATTTATGGTCTGGATGTCACCAACTGTAAACTAAAGTGTCCCTAACATATGGAATAAAACAATGAAAAAAATATTCAGTCTTCCAGATGTTGAGATAAATGATGCTGAAACCTTAACTCTATGATTCTCTGGCTACTCAGCATGATGGAGTTGAATTATAAGTTGAATTATAATTATAAGAAGAAAACTCCTTATAATTATAATTATAATTGACTACGTTTTGTACAGTTGACTACATTTTTATTTTTTTTTGCATTTGATTACTAGGATCATTTATCAGAGAGAGGAATAGTGAAAGAAAGGCATAGATTGGTCTTTGTGGTTCAGAAAGCTTGGATTTGAGTCCCAGCAGACCACACATTAGCCAGAGGAATAAGCGCAATTTAACATGACTTCATTAATTTTTTCTTTATCTGTAAAATGGGACACTAGTTCAAACATCATAGACACAGGTGAGTATTAAATAAGATACTGTACGTGGAACTTGTATACCGTGTGAGCCTCCTTGCCCTTGGCCTGACTCCATTTCAAGGCCTGGGCCAGCTCAAACCCTATCCCCAACCCAGCTCCACCTGGGATTGTCAACCTTCACTTGTGCTTCTTTTATTCCAATAGTTCTGCGTCCTTATGGCCTGTTCCCTCTTAGACATACATTATGGCCAGACAGAATCTGATATTTCTACAATTTCCATTAAAAAGTCCATTCATACTGAACATTCTGTATACTGATAAGTTTGATATAGATTCTTAGAGGTTGCAGGCCAGGGATCACACATATTTCCCTATTCCTCTGTCTCTCCCTTACTCTCCGTCTCATCCACCTCCCTAAGACTTGCTCCTTTCCCTTGATTCACCCCACCATGTGCAAATCCTGGGAAGTATGATCCTCTCTTCCCTTCTATTTCTTATACACGAGGGGCCTCACTTGGCCAGCCTGCCTTCCCCAGGCCCCTGTGGATCTCTGGTGAGTAAAACGTTTCTCCATCTGACCCTTGATTGACTTCCCAAAGTTCTCACCATTCCTACAAGGCTCTGCATAGTCTCGTTTCCCATTATGTCCACATGTCTTTGAGCTGTGGATTACTAGGTTGTCTGACTACTCCCTTTTCCCCTGAGCCATGCTTGGATTTTTGCTCACTTCCTTAGTGCTCTCATCAGTTTCATGGTTTTTATCACAGGTCTACATGCTGATGACCCCCTAGTTCTGATCTCCAGCCTGGACCCATCCCCTGAACTCCAGACTGCTTACGTAATGTCTCCCCTTGGATGTCTAATCGTATACATCTGAAATGTTACTTGTCCAAAACTGAACTGAACTTCTGATCTTTCACACAAAACCCTTCCAGTGTTTCAGTAAGACAGGATGTCAATTAGTGTCAAATGCTGCTAATAGGTCAAGTTTTATGATGACTGAGAATTGACTTTAGGATTCCTGAATGTGGGAGGCATTAACCAATAGGGAAAGAATTGAAAGCTTGATGGGATTTAAGAGAAAATGGGAGGGGAAGAATTGGAGACAACAGTAGAGACAACTTTTAAGAGTTTTGCTGGAAAGGGAAGTAGTAGCTGGAAAGGGAAGTGGTAGCTGGAAAGGGAAGTGGGCTTAAGCGATTAAAAAAAAAACATTACTGATATAACAGCATGTTTTTGTATGCTGATGGAATTGATCCAACAGAGAGGAAGAAATTGAAGTCAGAAGGAAGAATTGCTGGAGTTGTGTCCTTGAGTAGGTGGGAGGAGATTGGATCTAGTACACAAGTGTAATGCATTGACCTTGGAAATACAAGCAGTTTTTCTCTTGCAGCAGGAGGGGAGGTAAAGGATATGATTATGTCCATGTAGTATGAGGATAGAATTTGAGGGAAAAGTGAGGTGGCTTTCTGCGGAAATTCTCTTCCAATTGTTCCAGTTGTTTCAGGTTTTTTTTTGTTTGGTTTTTCAGGGAAATAGTAGGCAAGGTCTATCAGCTACGAGTGAGGATGGAAAAGGAAGTGTTGATGGTTTTAAGAGTGAGACATGTTGAGAAATAAATCTCTGTCCAGGAGGGTTAGCGAGTTATCATGAAGGGAAATACAGAATGTTTGCCTTGCTGTGCTGAGGGTCCTTGAGATTTCTACAGTAGAATTTACTGAGATCATGGTTGTATGCTTTTCTCCATCCATGACAACCTGGGACATATGTCCACACTACTTCTGGGGATTAATTAGGAGACGAAGGGAGGACTTGAGAATAGGGGGCTTCTTATGGTGACAGACGTAAACAGGGATAAAGGCATAATGAGATGTAAACAGAGATTCATGCTGCTGGACTTGGGTCAGATGGAAGTAGATGAAAGTATGAGTATTAGGAGCTTGAGGATTTGGTTGCCCTTTTGAACCCTAAAGATGGAGGCAAGGCAGCCTGAGTCAGGGCACTTTGAGAATAAAGGGCTTCCCTCCTGCCTCCTATTCAGGATATAAAGGGCTTGGGGAGGTATGATCTCAGGTGCTGAGGTCACTAGATAGAGGCAAGAGTCAGAGGAAGCCGAGTCTTATCCAAGCTCATGGATCCCCTCCTGTCCACTGCCATTGGAGGCATAAAGGGGCTACAGGACCTTTGATGCTTTACAGGAACATAGTCTTCCTACCCCTACAAAATCAGGTGCAAGAGCAGTGCCCATGTGAGTGGACACTTTTCCCAAGTAGGATTGACATTCTGTGTTCAGTTCACAGGTAGCAACGCTCTGAAGGAAGTTTTGAGATCTGATTAATTAAGTGCCGCCTGATTGGGTCCTTTGTCTTCAAATACATTTCAAAACCTGTTCTTAGCAAAAGTTTCTCTTTCATTCTGAAATGTGATTACTAAGTGAATTAAATGGAGTTCTTTGAATAACTGGAGGGAGAGATAGTATTTGAAAGTTCTCTTTAATGGGCTTATTGTTTGAATTTAAAGTATTTGAGCTTGGTGATCCGTGGTTGGGGGTCCATGAAATAACAATAGTGCAGACATCCAAATCTGCTGTCATCTTTCAGTCTTCACAAATGTCCTGGTGGTAAGTGAAACCTTGCATTTATATAAATACATTTGGACCTAATTTCTGCCTTTCATGCTGTGAAAGAACTGTCAAATTTGAAGTGTAATGACTATATGATTTCTTGTAATGGCACCAAAAAAACCTGAAAAACAGATTTGAATGTCATCTAAGTGAATGCTCTGTGGGATGCAGACCCATTTAGAGATTACTTCCCCTTTGGGCTTTTATACAGCAAAGCAGGAGCACGTTGCAAGGAAGCGAGTATAAAGTGGTATATCTCAGGGAGTAATAGGCAGCGTGAAGCCTCACAGAGCCCAGAAAATGAAAAACGTTGACATCGCTCTAGTTAAACTTCCCTACTTCCATGAGAGAACTGACCTGCAGCCATTGTCTGAGAGGTATGGCCTTTGACCTAAACACACTGTTTCTCTCACACTTTGCCTTAGCTGGTGAGGCAAAATCATGAACCCTCTATTTTCCCCAAGCTGATGGGTTTTCCTACATTCCACTCCTTTTTTCCTGTGATACATTAATATGTTCCAGAAAAACATCTAGATCCTTAGTCCGTTACCAAATTTCTCTCGGCTTTCAGTATAGGTCCGTTGATCATGGGATAGAAGAGAATGTGCTGGAAAGGAGAGGCAAAGCATCTGGGTTCTAGTTCCAGCTCTGTCGCCGGTTAGGGGTGTTCACTTGAACATTCTAGACTTTGGGACTTTCCTGTCCTGCTTTTTAAATTAAGGAATTGGAATAAATTTGTCATTTTCAACCTATGGTCCTTTGAGTCCCAGGGTCTTTGGAGATGCCTCAAGGGTCACTGTGGGGTTTGCCAGCCTAGGAGGCAGGATCTTTCCTCCCATCCATCACATAAATTCATGTTTGGGGGAAAAAAATAACCCCCAGACCTAACATTTGGGATACAGACAGTATCAGTATCAGTATTTTTGATAATCTAGAAGAATTTTTTTTATGGGTTCAATATCCTATCACATGTGTGACTCTTTGTTTCCTCTTGAAAGCAATTTTCAGCAAAACTACATATTGTTATTCAAATATGTATCTGAGCAAAATGCTGATAATGATGTATGGTGCATTTCCTAGTTCTGTGAGGGCAAGGTTCATATCTATCTGAATTGTGCAGAATCACTAGCAGCTAGTCCATAACGTAATACATAGCAGATGCTCAATAAATTCTGGATAGATGAATGGGTAGGTCGATAAAAGAACACAAATTCCATCTTGATGCTATTGCTTTGGACTCTTAAAATTCAATTCTGAAGCCTGTTCCGTTGAAACTTTATATCAGCACCTTTTCCTCCTGTTCTCTTCTCAGTTGCTAATGTTTAAGAAATTTGTGCCAGGGATACTTTTGAGCAGTTAACTTGTGGGTGAGTTGTCCCTGATGTTCCAGGTGAATATCAGAAGATGCCGGAACCACTGTAAGCTACAACTTGGAGAACACTTTTCTTTAATAGAAAAATCTGAAAAAAAAAAAAAAAAGAATAGAGTAGTAAAAGTGATATGAACAGCACCTGGTTCTTTTCTTATGCCTCTATATTTGCTTATTGATCCATCTATTTGTTTATTCATCCATTTATTTATTCAACAGACTTTTATTTTCTGCTCTCTGCTTGATCTGATGATGCTAGGGGATGGGAAGTTTACAGTCTTTATTTTTTAATTTATTTTTATTGAGATATAATTGACATATAACATTGTATTGGATTGGCCAAAAAGTCTGTTCGGGGTTTTCCATAGGATGTTGTGGAAAAACTCGAACGAACTTTTTGGCCAATCCAATATAAGTTTAAGGTGTACAGTATGTTGATTTGATCCATATATTACAATTTGATTACCACTGTAGTGTAGCTAACACCTCTATCTCTCCACATAATTATCTTTTCCTTTTTTTTTTTTTTTTGTGGTGTGAACAATTAAGATCTAGTCTCCTGGCAACTTTGATATTTATAATACAAATATAGTACATTATTGTTGTCTGTGATCACTATGCTGTGCATTATATCTCCAGGACTTACATATCTACTAGTTGCAAGTTTTTACCCTTGAACACTGTCTTCCCAATTCTCCCACCACCCCCTGCCCAGCCCCCAGCCTCTGGTAACCATTATTCTACTCTCTGTTTTTATGAGTTCAGCTTTTTAAGATTCCATGTAAAAGTGATATCATACAATATTTGACTTTCTCTGTCTGACTTACTTCACTTAACATAATGCCCTCAAAGTCCATCCATGTTGTCACAAATAGGCTTTCCTTCTTTCTTGTGGCTGAATAATATTCCATTACGCATATATGTATATTACATATATTTGTTGATGGACACTTAGGTTGTTTCTATTTCTTATCTATTGTGAATAATGTTGCAATGAACATGGGAGTGCAGATATCTCTTCAATAGTCTGTTTTTATTTCCTGTGGATGTATATCCATAAGTGAAATTGCTGGATCATATGGTAGATCTAGTTTTAATTTTTGAGGAACCTCCATACTGTTTTCCAGAGTGAATGAGCAAATTTACATTCCCAAAAACAGTTCACAAGGTTTCTTTTACCTCTACAATCTTGCCAGTGCTCGTTATCTCTTTACAGTCTTTTAAATGAGGCACACATTTGAAAAGATGTTATACCAACACAATATGCATAGATGCCCTGAGAGAGAGATCATAAGAATGCTTTGAGAGCTACACCAGGGAGTATTTCCCCTGGTTAGGATATCCATTAGATTCTCTCAAAAGCAGATAACCAATAATGCTTAGATAATTCAGGCCTTTTTGATAGGTGATCTCAGGGTTGGTACTGTATTCAACATGGTATCATAAAGATGCATTCTTCCCATACTTCCTCTCTGCCACCCTCACCATTTCAGCAATCTCTTCTCAGAGTTGCAGAATGGCTCCTCGGGCTCAGAAATCACAGGCTTGTAAGGTTGCTTTCAAAGAAGACAAGCAACCAGGGTGGTCAGTGAAGAAGGAGTTCCCTTAACACACTTTTTCTTAGGATGGAAAATTGCCCTTAGATGCCTCTACGCAGATACTGTTCATGTCTCATTGGCTAGAACTGCGTCACATGACTACCTCAAGCTGCAGAGGAAACTGCGAAGATGAGTATCTAATTTTTAGCTTCTGAAATGGGAGGCTGGCAGGGAAGAGAGAGATTGGAAATGGCTGTTTAGGAGACAACCAAATTAGGAGAGTCAGGAAAGATATTACCAGGAAAGGTGATATTTGATCTATGCTTTGAATGACTTGCTAGAGCTTGCCTGAAGGAGAATTGAGGGACCTTCTAGGCAGAGAAACATGGAGAGACAAGCAAGGACATGGGGTTATGGAAAAGCTCCTTGCGTTTGATGACCAGACTAAAGCTTAGTGTGCTTATGGGAGAAGTTGTCATGGGAACATGGCGTTAGACAACACTGAAAAAAGAGATATAGGTAGATTTGTATGTTATGCTAACGATTGTATACACCATTTTGATTATAACTTCAGAGGGAAATCTGTTCCTGTTGATAACCCTAGAAAATTTTGGGGGGAAATTATGTGAAGGAGAAAACCCATCACAGCTTGCCTACTAAGAAATCAATTTTGATGAGAAATAAATGATTGAACTAGTTGATACAGAAGTACATGTAAATAATATCTGGGTAACAGGTGATTTTATTTTAACCAATCAATGTATCGTAGCACTAATCCTAGGGCTTTGAGAAAGTAACATGACAAAGCATTGTTTCAAAAACCCTCTATTTTTAGAAATGCTATTAGCAGAAACATCAGCTCTAACCTTTTTCTTGTTCTATGTCATGCACATTAATTGACACTTCCACCCTAAAAGAATGTGTTTCTTCCCATGCACTGGGAATGACATTTTAGTAGCATTAGAATCCTTGAGAAAAATAAATAAGGATGATTTAAAACTGCTTTTTGCTGTGAGTAATTTCCTGTTTAGACTTTTTTTCATATCACAACTAGTTAGAATTTATGATATGCTTTATGAAGGGCAATGAGGTTGAAACTTACCTTTGCAGGATCTTCCGAAAATAATTTGATGACCAATTAAATGGTACATGAAGACTGAAGGAGAACTATTACAAATGCTAAGGAAAATAAAGTTTAAACACTTTGGAAATTCCCTTTTGCAGGCAGTTCACATGGAACTTAGAAGAAATTCTTAATTATTCACTAAATCAGGATTATCCAAAAAAGAACTCTAACAAGGAAAGCACAGCATGGTAAAACTGCTATTCATACTTGAATTGATGAAATGATGCCTCTTTATAAAATTTATGATTTATCTTTTACTAATTTAGGCTGCTCTTCCCTAACTCAACAAAAACTATGTTTCTGTGGTTACCCACATGTAATCTGCTAAAAGTAAATTTGCATTGTTCATTTGGGTCTTCCATGATATTAGAGATTTTCATTTGGTATTAGTATTCCAGAATAATCTAACTTCCCCAATCTTTGAAAGCCAGTAATTAAATTTTTCTACAAGATTCTTGCAGTTGAGGCCTTGTGGACACTCCCTTTCCATATCAATTTATAAAAACACCATAAAATAGAGTACAGAGAAAGCTGATTAGAAACAATAGCAGCAAGAAGATAACAATTGCTTCCCCACCACCAACCCCACACATATTTTTTATCTTTTTGCAAGTAGTCTTTCAGTAGATGTTGGAACCTGTCCTAGTAAAAATTTCAGTTCAAAGTATAAAAAATAAGGTTTTTGATAGGGCATTTTACAAGAGTATACAAAACCCTTTGAAAATGTGAATAGTAGGTAAATTATGTTTTCTCTATTCAGTAAAGGATTTAATGACGTATTTATAATTGTACTTTATCATCTAATGCTGGAGTTTCGGGATACATCCCATGTTTCAAAAGTTGGTATAAAATACAAAGGAAACACAAAAATTGAATTAGTTTTTTACATCTAGCTAGATATGCTAATGAAAAAGTGACAATGTGAATTAAAGTACTGGGTTTCTGGAGCCCCTGAAATTGAGATTCAGAAGTGGAATCAGAAACTCTTTGGGCTGGGAGGAGACTAGGCGCTCAGCTCTGACCTGGGAAAGTAGTGCCTTGAGAAGGTCAGTGGTTTGCCTCAATTCCTTGAGTAGTACATGCAGATCTGGATCAAGGACCAAGCAAGTCTGAATTTCCTGAGAAAGTTAACTAAGTCCTTTGCTCGTTTTGTAAAACCACCTGGTAAGGGAATACATTCCCATTTCGTTTTTAAAACAGTCCTAACCTCACAAGTCTGAAAGCTTCAGGAGTCTCTTATTTGGCAGCTGTCGAAGATGATGAACCTCTTAAAACATTCACAAAGATACCTTTGCGTTTGTATTGCACTATGACTCTCAAATAGCTTCCATCTCTACTTTACATTTAACCTTTTTACTTAGGAACCTTTTTACCTACCTGTATGCTGAGAGTCTGTCCCTACTTTATGGATCAGGACCAGAAATGAGACAGTAATGACTTAGTGGAATTTTACCCTGAATAACAGATTTCCTATTCATAACTGTAGATTTCCTGAAATCTATCCTGTCTCTCTATTTGTTCATGGGTTGGTATAAAAAATTTTAAACAATCCTATACTAAAGATTAAACCAACTTGAAATTGTAGACTCCTGCAGTTTTTATCTTTTCAGTCAAGTTCCAACATTTTGATTTGAGGCTTCTTGTGTTGAAGCTATTTTATATCACTTACTGTGTGCCTTGTAAGCAAGTCACTTTTTCCTCTCTAAGGCTCAACTCCTGCATTTGTAAAACAGGAATAGTAGTGGTAACTCAGTCTTAAAGATGTGAAGATATAATAATATGTTTAATAAGGCTAGTATATGTTTCTTATTCATTCAGCTAATCTTTATTGGACACCTACTATGTGTCAGACTTTGCTTATAGTGAGGACTCATATAAATGTTAGTTGGTGTTGGTAATAATTGTTTCCTCTTTAAACTCAAAAGTTACTTATCCATACTTTTGGTATTTTCAAGCCAAATGTAATTATGGTTGTTATCTATGCCAATATTCTTTTTTTAGTTTTTTGATTTCAATCTTACACCTTTATTGCTGTCTTCTTTTTTTTTTAATTTTTGAATTTTATTTTAATTTTTTATACAGCAGGTTCTTATTAGTCATCAATTTTATACACATCAGTGTATATATGTCAATCCCAATCACCCAATTCAGCACATAATATTCTTATTTTACAGGTGAGGAAGCACAGGGTAGTTAATTGGTTTCTCAGGGTCATACAGTAAATTATTGGCTGATGAATGTAACCATTAAAATACAGTCCTTATAGATGTACAAACCAGGTCAGGATCCCTACATTGACTTCTTAGTTGCTCTGTGACCTGCGCTGCTGGCTTTACCTCTTGACCCTCAGTACACTTATCTGCAATTTGGAGATGAGAATGATACCCAGTGGGATTATTATCAAGATTAAATTTGGCAATTTAGCATAGTTCTTGGTATACAGTATGTGCTCCATAAGCATTTACTGTGTTTCTGCTATACCTTTGTTTTCTCAAAATTAAACATATTACAATCGTTCATGTAGCAGTAGAATTCTCCAGGTAGGTGCTCAAGTCTGCTTTGTTCTACATACCTAATGCATAAGAAAGCTTCCCTTAATGCTGGGCTATTTGCTAGCATTTTGTAGAAAGGAGTTAATATACAGACAATTTCGTTTCTCCCCAGCCCTATGTCTATAGTTCAGGTATTTTCAACCAAGTCTTTGGACTATGGTTATGTATGTAGTTGGACTAGCTAAGCATTACTAGAACATGAAACATGAAGATTAGAATTCTTCTCACAGTCTAATTTTGTTTATCATGTGAGTTCCTGTGTTCTGTGTTGCAAGAAACAGAGAAGGGGTTTCTATAAGGATGTCATGCCAACTCTTCCCAAGCAAGCTGCAAGCTGTGTTTCTCTGTGCTTTCCCTGGGCTTTGCTGCGTTCTTAGCCAGACACTCACTCCCTCCCTCTCTCTCTCTTTCTTTCTCTCTCTCCTTTAATTTCTTTAGTTTCTCCTTTTATTATCAGCTGGTTGGTTCCTTCCATATATTTTTATGCAGACTCCAAAGGAGAAAATCTTTTTGGACCAGCTAATTACCATCGTTTTCATGGGACAGAGTTTTTGTTGTTGTTTGTTTGTTTTGTTTTGTTTTCAGCAAGTTCTCCTCATAGGTCTCTAAACTGCCTGTCTGCTGGTTGACCTTGTGTGAAGTGGGTTAAACTCCATTGGTTCGTCCACGGTCCAGCCATTGCTCAAGGAGAAGCCTGAGTGCTTCTTCACTAAGCAGGAGCCTCTGGATGCAGCAGCTTCCCACCCCAGGGACAAGGAATAATGCAGGGCCTCTGATGGGCATGGATTACGTACTTACAAGTTAAAAACAAAACTTTTGGACTAGCCAATGGATTATACATTTGTTTCTAATTATCGGTCATGGTAGAGTAAAATTTAATTTAATAGGTAGCTGATAAAACACCTACTAGTATGAGCTTCAGGGCTACAAAGAAGGTGTGGAGGGCTTCCCTGGTGGCGCAGTGGTTGAGAGTCTGCCTGCTAATGCAGGGGACACGGGCTCGCGCCCTGGTCTGGGAAGATCCCGCATGCCGCGGAGCGACTGGGCCCGTGAGCCACAGCTACTGAGCCTGCGCGTCTGGAGCCTGTGCTCCGCAACAAGAGAGGCAGCGATGATGGGAGGCCCGCGCACCGCGATGAGGAGTGGCCCCCGCTTGCCGCAACTACACAAAGCCCTAGCACAGAAACGAAGACCCAACATAGCAATCAATCAATCAATCAATCTTTAAAAAAAAAAAAAAAAAAAAAAAAAAAAAAAAAAAAAAAAAAAAAAAAAAAAAGAAGGTGTGGAGAAATATAAATCCTGGGCACAGTGTGTTTGTTTCTCTCACTTAATTCAGCTTCAGTTAAATGTCTAGTTTCTCCCTGGCTTGCATAGAAAACAACTTTCGACTCACTGTGGATATTCTCTTAGAATCAAAGGCGTTTGAGAGCACAAAGACCCCAGCAGAGCTTCAGAGCTTCAGCTTTGTGTCAGGAGGTTTTTTGCAGTTGACTTCACGCCAGCCTTGACTCATCAGCTATCAGAGAGAAGGTGTCCTGAGTGATCTTGGTGAATTTCTCACTCTGCCTCATGTGCATGCTAAATGTGTGACCGTGCACGTGTGTAAGAAGGTGTGAAAATGTGTATATGTATGTGCCTTTGGAAAGAATATCTTTCTTTGGCTCTCATGACTTGGCTTAAATCACAAGAAGGAAGGATTTTGGGAAGTGTGCATGATATATTTCTACAGCTGTTGGATGTCTTCTTCAATGAGGAGCCTATTTCTCTGGCAACCATATTGTAAGTCACTCCCTCATGGCCTTGCCCAATCTTGATAGAACAGAACTCATCACTAAGATGTGGAATAGGCTTCTTTTCAGAATTTCAACCACCCTTTTATTGTAGTAAAATTCACATAACATAAAATTAGCCATTTGACCTTTGAAAAGTGGACAGTTCAGTAACATTTAGTAAATTCAAAATGTTGTGCAACCATCAATGGTTAAAGTAGCTGCACTTTATTTTCCTATCATTTTTTATTTGCTCATATGTTATCTTATATATTTAATGGAATTTTTTAAACAGAGTGTTACCTCTTAAATGCTTATATAGGACATAGATGAAGGAATTTTCTAGACAATGTTTTAATGTAAAAGACTGTACTCATGATCAACTAAGCTGAGAGAGAGAGACAGAGAGGGAGAGAGAGAGTGAACAGCTGTTGACTATGGCCTCACTTTTTTTTTTTTTTTAATTTGTTTTGGCTGCGTTGGGTCTTCGTTGCTGCGTGCAGGCTTTCTCTAGTTGCGGCAAGCGGGGGTTACTCTTCGTTGCAGTGCGCGGGCTTCTCATTGCGGTGGCTTCTCTTGTTGCGGAGCACGGGCTCTAGGTACGTGGGCTTCGGTAGTTGTGGCATACGGGCTTCAGTAGTTGTGGCTCGTGGGCTCTAGAGCGCAGGCTCAGTAGTTGTGGTGCGTGGGGTTAGTTGCTACGCGGCATGTGGGATCTTCCGGGACCAGGGATCAAACCCGGGTCCCGTGCATTGGCATGTGGATTCTTAACCACTGTGCCACCAGGGAAGTCCCGGCCTCACTTTTTGAATTGTGATTTTTAGTATAGTTTTTAAATAAAGCTATACTCTCAAAGAAATAGCATGAATAGCATCTTATCTTTTGATCTAATGTGCATCGCTTATGTGTTGAACACCATTCTTCATTTTAATTAGTTATAAATTATGTTTAATCTTGTGCAAAGAGCACCCACTCACAGGTTAGGAAACTCTGTCACTTACTAATTGGACAACCTTGAACATGAAAGTTTCCTTCTCTGAGTTTCAGTCTCCTCATGTATAAAATGAATGGGATTTAGCCATTCAACGGGGATCCTGTTGTGTGCCTGGCATTGTCATATACTGGAGATACTGTGAAAATAACAGCATCTTCATTGTCTTTCTTGAAGGATCATGGAGAAAATAGTATATTATAATGAATGAATTTCTTCATAATATAGCATCGTGTCAATACAAACTATACTGATCATCATTATTATTACCTCTGTAAGTTTCAAGGTAAAAAAGAAAAAAATAACAACAAAAAACTTTGCCCTAAGACAATACAGGTGGCACTCTTCAGTCTGGCCACCTAGAGTCATATTAAAAGAGAGGATAGACATTATCAGATGACTGTCACACCCACTTGGGTGGCTATAATCAAAAAGACAGATAATCACAAGGGTTGGTGAAGATGTGGAAATATGGGAACTCTCAGGCCCTGCTGGTGAGAATGTAAAAGGGTGCAGCCACTTTGCAAAACATTTTGGTAATTCCTCAACGTGTTAAGCATAGTGTTACCATAAAACCCAGCAGTTTCACTCCTGAGTATATATACTCAAAAGAATTAAAAACATACGTTCACATAAAAATTTGTACGTGAATGTTCACAGCATCATTATTCATAATAGCCAAAATTAGAAGTAGTCCAGATGTCTATCAGTTGAGGAATGAATAAATAAAATGTACATTTATACAATGGAATGTTATTCGGTAATAAAAAGAAGTGACTGCTGATACGTGCTACAGCATGGATGAACTTTGAAAATATTATGCTGAATGAAAGAAGCCAGACAGAAAAGGCCATATACCGTGTTATTTCATTTATATGAAATATCCAGAATAGGCAAATTTATAGAGACAGAAAGCAGATTGGTGGTAGCCATGGGCTGAGGGGACGGAGAAATGGGGAGTTCTGCTAATGGGGATGGGGTTTTGGGGGGTGATGAAAATATTCTGGGGTTAGATTGTGGTGATGATTGTATAACTTTGTGAATATGTTAAATACCACCGAATTGTATACTTTAAAGGTAATTTTATGATGTGTGAATTATATCTCAATAAAGTATTTTTCAAAAACATTAAAGGATAGAGATTCATCAAAGTGGCTTTTTCCTTAGTCCCAGGAACTTTGAAAGGAGGACAACTGCCCTTAGAGAAATAAGGTTTGAAGTGAACATTGTATCAGTCAGAGAAGCAGAAGCTCTAGATGACATATGTAGGATATATAGAGAGATTCAACTTCCACAATAGTGGGGGCTGTAGCTTTGGTGTCTTGAGCTGGAGTTTGAAGTCAGCCAAGCATGTAGTGTCAGGAAGGAAAAATGGATGTGAAGTGAAGGAAGAAAGGGCAAGCTGGAACCTGCAAGAATGAGCCCGAGTCCTTGGGGACAGATGAACCCACACAGGTGTCTCACTGCTTTTAAGCTTCCAACTTCAGTGTTAGAAGTAACCTGAAGGAGAAGCTGGTGACCTTCATCCGGCAACTAAACACAGGAGCTGTAACACTGCCTTGTGCCCGTGCACCTACCTTTCAAGTTTAAAAAGATGGCAACTGTTTCACTTTTGTCTTCCAGCTCTCAGGCCAGATGTCTCATGTAGCCAATGCTGCAGGGATGGGAATTCTGGAAAGCATAGTTCCTGTTTACCTAACTTAGCACATTAACAAATATACTACACATACTAACTGGATTAAAATAGAACAGATGTAAAAATCATTTTAGGGAGAGGACCAGATCCCTAGCCAGAGTAAAAATAATTTTAAGCACATAATATGTGCTCAGTTATTAGTAGTTAGTATTAGCTTTCTGGAGCTGTATGTTGAGTGCAGCTGTCAATCGTAAGGGACTTTGGACAACCACGGAAGCCTAGAAAAAGAATCACGGAGGGAACCTAGGCAGAACCCAACCTGCTCGCCTGACAGGTAATGCCCACTCTGACTACACCTGGCGCTAAAGCATGTGGCTAAGTCTCCCTGTACTGGTGGACATCAACCTTCCCTTCATTACACTCTTTTGCCTCCAAAAGCCCTTGGAGCCATTGTTTGATTCACTCACTGCTGTGTTCACAGTGTTTGGTATGATGTCTGGTACATAGTAGGTGCTCAGAAAATATTTTTTGAATTAATGTGTGATAGGTACTGCATAAAGGTTATTAACTTAATAGCAACAATTTTGTGGAATAAGGTATGATTGCCATTTTATAGATGGGGACACTGAGGGTCTAAAGAGTTTACTAAACTTGTATAAAGTCAGACAGCAAGTGACAGAGTTTGAACTTATTTCTACATAATTCTAAAGAATGTATTGGTTGGGATACACTGTGTAGATCCCTGGTCGGCATTGCAATTATTTTTCTCACTGGTTTAGCCATCAGTTTCTTATGAGCTTTGTTTCTGTAACTCAGCATGGACAAGTGCAGATAAACCTAGGAATTAGGAAGCATCGTTTATGAACTCCTTTGGGCTGAGAGCCACAAATTCTATACTGTGACAGATTCACCAAACTGATCATCTTATTGGTGTCTGCCTACATTGTCAGATGGCAGCTCTCTGTCTACAAACTTCAAAAGATGCAGTCTGCCTTACAACATAGTAGGTGCGCCATAAATACTTGTGAAATGAAGGAAGGAAAGGCTAGATAACTGACTTTCTACATGTGTTAGAACACATGCCCTACTGATGATAAGTTATTAGTAGCCTCTTCATTCATGAGGGACACAGGAAGCATGATTTCAGTTTTTAAATCATTGATTAGCTTGAGGCGAATCATCTAGTGAATGTTAGGCTCTAAGAAGGTGGGGTATAATCTGTCTCCAGTGGTCTGCAAATCTCCTCCAGATGCTCTACACAGGTCCCCTGCTGAACCCTTTAAAGGAACAAAGTGCATTTTCTGCTCTCCTTTCTTAAAGGAAGTATAGTTTCAGGCTGTGAATCATTAAGTGCCAGTAATACCCACAGCTATTTTATTCCAGTAAACCTTAAAAACAGTTGGTTTGCTTAGCAAACATTCAGAAGATAGAAAGTGTGCGTTTTCCAAAGGGATCTTCTTTAATACTTGAAGATAAGTGGGGTCCTGATGGAGCAGTGCTGTAAGTATAAATAACCATCATTTTCTCCTTTATTCACCTGCTCTTTCACAATGCCTTTATGCAGAGAACATTCTCATGTTATTGAGGGAGAGCTTTATCTGGTGGCTAAGTGTCTGTCTGCAGATCACAAGAATGCCACTTCTAGGATGGCATGCATTTGAAAAATAAGATTATAAGAACCAAAGCAGAGATTATAGAGCCTTTTTGAGTGGGATGAATAAATAATAGCAGTTGCTTCCAAGGGCAAGAAAAGAGTGTCTCTTTTTAGAGAGATCACAGATGCTTCAGCTTCCGAGAATCGCTGCACAATTCTTCCAGGTTTCTCCAGACCCTTAACAAAGTGAGAGGCACTTGAACTTTGCCTTGAATCTTTCATGGTAGACCTTAGCCAAAAATATTAACATTCTTACCAGTACTGGACATACAAAGTTCTCCAAACAGTTTAGCAGATGAAGGCAAATTTTTGAATTTTTTCCGGGAATTCAAGATAAAATCTTAGAATTTACAAATTATTACTACAGAATGAGTGTTTTTAGGATTAAATCACAATATAATGTTTTAATAGTCTGGGAGTCAAAGGTAAGTGATAGCCATATTTAGAATAGGTTGATGATATCATGTATGTTCATTTTTTTTAATGGAAAATGTCTAACCATTCTTTAAAATAGAAATCTCCATATTATGAATTAGTCATTTTCAAATTTTGTATACTAGAAGATACAGAGGGGATAGTTGGGTGAAGATGGGAAATAACTGTGGATGGTGGTCTAGCTCCAAACTCTTTAGCTGCCCAGCCTCTCTCTCCAGTATCCTCAGCTAACATAGTGTCCCTTTTTACCCATTTTTAGATTGAGGTTCTGCCTAATATGTCATTTTATTAAAAGGTTCCTCTACTCAATAAGGAAGTTTAAGAATTAGTGATTGAGAGAAAAATGCAAAAGACTTAAATCTTCTTTCTTTCTCTCTTTTAAAATAATAGGATTGCAGAATTCTAGTGACAGATTTTAGTAAAAGAAGCAGTGTAAGAAATCCAGCAGACAGAAGTTAGATGACAGCCAAGTGGAATTAGGGAAGAAAGCCAGTCTTGGGCTTTGGTCCCAAGAAGGTCATTAGATCTCCCAGCTCAGGGACTTTTAGCCACGATAGTAGCTTGGTGGTTGCATATCGTGTCAATTCTGATAGTAAAAAATATCCACAAAGGGCCATGAAAAAGCACAACACCAGGATGACAAATTTGATTGAGTCAGTGCAAAAGAACTGACTAAAAGACAGACTATACTCTTGCCTATGGATAGAATGATTTTTCCTCCTTGAGGGAAAAAGGAATAAATGGTAGCTAATACGTCACTTTGCAGGGAAAGAGAAAATGAATCATGTACACAAAAAATTTCCCAGTTTTAGGGGAGTGTGCTGTCAAAATGGAAGATACCTCCTCAACCTGATGATTCATTTGCGTTCTGTTTCTTCAGTTGCTTTATAACCTGCTGTATAAATATTTGGTCTTTGTTGCTCGGAAAGGGGAGCTGTACATCTTCTGCATGAAAACCGTGAGAGGATGATTCGAGGTTCTAATTTGGTATTTAGCTGCTTATTCCATCGCAGAGCTGACTTCAGTGGCTCTCATATCAAAGATGAGTAGGATGAATGTCAGCTGAATAGCAATGCATTATATGCCATACCTGTATGATCGCAAACGTGATGTCGCCATTTTTAGAAGGGCCATGCCCATATCAATCTATGAAATCCAGGATTCCTAGGGTCTCAGAAAGTCCAGGTTCTTGAATTTTGACCACGATTTTCAAATATTGCTTATTGCATGTGAATTTAAAAATCTTTTCCACCAGCTTTATATCTCTATTTTATTCTTTAAGTTTATAGAAGGTAATCTTTTATGAGTATGCTAAATATATTCCCCCAGAAGAGTCCTTTACCAGGGCCTGCCTGAGATGACCAAATCACAAGCAAAGATAAGTGGAATGAATCTAAACAGCCTCTTGACTTCAGTAGCCTCTGGGTACAGGTAAGTTCCCAGTGGTATTTGTATTTCCCACACTCTGAGTCTTGCTCAGACCTGCTGGTGTCCAGCATCCCACCCACTGGACAGTCTTGCAGAGAGCACTGAAAGTGTTGAAGGGGCTTCTCTGCCAGCCACATTCACGATGTAGTAACCACCATGTTTTTCTTCTCTTGCTCCTACTCCATTGTTGATGTCTTCTGCTTATGAATTCATTTGTTAGTGCCTCCCCGCTCCACTGCTGCCAGCACCCACCATGAGAACACTAAATGTTAAAAAAGTTCTATGTCCTGAAACTCTGAAAGTATCTTGTCCAGGGATTCGATCAGAGATGTGTGACGTGAACAAATAGAGAGGATGGCCCTGCTCTCCAGTCGGTGTCACTTTTGTCTCGTAGGCTGCAGCTCTGTTGTGCTCTGCATCTCACAGGGTCTCATATGAGATCAGCCTCTTCTGCTGCTTCCTGCAGCCTCTTCTCTGAAGGGTTGGCCCCAGTTTTGGGAGGTGGGTAGCCTTCCCCACACTAACCACTCAGTCTCTGGCCCAAGGATTTTGTGCATAAAACCTTCCTCTTTCCAAGTACCTGCCCTCTCCATAACTGGACTTAGATGGAAACTGTGATCAGTGACTTCGCCTATTCTCAGCTTTGACAGAACAGATACCCCTCTTGGTTCCAGAATTTCACAAATATGTGATTTGAGGGCTCTTGAGCTCACCATATTAGAGGGATGAAAGACACCGTACTTGGGTGAAGCCCCAGGTGTGTTCAAGCATCGTGTTATCTCTACAGAGGGGGTTTAGAGGAATTAGAATTAACTTGGGAAGCTTCAGAAAGGTAGTAACAAGTACCACTGGTGTTTAGTGCAGTGCTTCCTATTAGCTTTTGTTCACCTTCAAAGCATTTCTCCGTGCTGGCAATAACATGGAGAGATTACACACCAACGTGGAAACTGCTTTCCACGTTTTTCTTTTAACGATTTGTGCTTCTCATTGGGGGCATGAACACCTTGGGTTCTGTCCCAATGGTGTTTAGGACAAGTTTCTTCAAACAGTGCCAGGATGAAGTGTACAGCCTGCTCGGTGCACAGTAATCACACAGTGAGTCATTTTCTTCCAACTCACATGGCTTATGTGGCTGTATTTAAAGCACAACTTGGAAGCCAGATTGTTGTGCTGAATATATTTTATCTCATTACACGGCCTTCATTTGTTCACACTAATTTCCTTTGGAAGGGAGTATGATATCCAATTCATCTTAGTCTTGACTGGCCTGTTTTGAACAGGGATAAGGGTGGTGAAGAGAGATGGGATGGGTCCAGACCAGACTGGTTCATGTAAGAGAAATGGTAGAAGGAACTGGGAATGATTACCCAGGTGGAGGGACTAGTCCAGTATGAGCCCTGTCTGTAAAGGACTGAAGAGATTTCATTTGGAAGACGGATTCCGCCTAATCTGTGGAACTCTAGAGAGCAGGATATGGAACAGGAGATTAGAAGAAAATGAAGAAGAGTCAACTTGCGGTCAACATAAGGCAAACTTTGTATATTAAGGGTTGATTGAAAAATAAATGGACTGTCTAATGAAATGTTGGCTGCTCCATCAGTAGGAACATTTATCTAGCAGCTAGATGGTAAAAGGAGACGAAATGCTACAGGAAGAATGGTTTAAGTTACCTCTAAGGTAACTTAGTTGCGTTAGTCCAGGATGCTATCATTCTGAGGCAGCACCTCCTTCACTGAACCTTTCAGGAATTCTGTTAACATTGACCTCTTCCCAGTTTGACCACTCTTCGCACTAATTAGTACCTTATATCTTTGCCATTGAGCACATTCAATTAAAAATTTTAATACATATTATACCTTCTTGGTATTTGATTGTTTTATATGCCTAGTATTTGTTTCTTCAATAATTATAAGCACCTTGAAAGTCAGGAAATTGTCATTCCTTTCTTTAGGCAAAATTTGTACTTGTTACATTGCATTACATTTGAAGTAAGATTCCTTTTTTTTTTTTAAGATCTAAGGCCATAATATTGTAAAATGTGGTTGAATTTGGCACACATGCCATGAGTGGACAATTTTTGCATAGTCTCTGTTCACCATGCAAAATTCAGAAGCAAAGATACTAGGACCATTGAAACAGCTTCCTAGGGGCTAATCTTTATTGGGCTCAGGAATATAGGTTGGAAATTCAAACCCAGGACAGATCCTGAGAAATTGCTGATAAGCTTTTAATGAGCATAAACCTCACAAAATTTCACAGTTAAAATGTTGGTCCTTTGGGATCACTTATCCAGTGCCCTCATTTTATTAGGAAATCAAGGTCCAGAGACATAAGCAGCTTGCCCCAAGTCTCAGTGATAGTGAGTGGAAGGAAACCTGAACTTGGATCTTCTCATGCCTTTCCCAGAGTTGTGCCTTGTATTACTGTTGTGGTTTTCACACCTGGGAGCCCGTCACAGGCTTGGCATCACATTTTGGTGAAGCTGTAAATGTATGTCTGTAATAAATGGGGGTATATACTGTCATTACAATAGGTATTTGGTTGCCTTTCAGCATCCAGTGTTATTGCACTGCTGTGACCAAGATTTTATATCCATTTAACAGATAATTCATTTTTATTTCTTCTATGTGCCAAGCACTAGGCCAGGTACTGAGAGCCCAGTGTTCTCGATGGCATTAAGGCGTGCTTCTTGGCTCTTACTTCTGCTGTTTGTTCCCAGTGCTACATGTATCATGAAGTTTAGTCAAATCAGTATCCCACGTGACAGGTAGCTCTGCCACAGTGATAGCCGTATCCTTGATTACAGGCAAGAAAGAAAAATGAAGATGATAATTTAATGACCAGAATAGACTCTGCTGTATAACTTTATGTGTAATAGTTACACAGATTTTTTCAAACATCTCCAGACTTACTTTTTATATATGTATAACTTTATATAGTTGTAAATTATATATAATTATATATACATATATAATCATTATAGTTATATATTGAGTTCTTGCAAGTATTCTTCAATAGATTCTGATATGACAGTTCATTTTATTGGAGAGAAGTGTTCCTCTCCTTCACATAATTTGTTGCCTACAAAAGATGGAAGGAATTTCTATGCCTACAGTGCTACCACCTGGCCGTAAATTCAATTAACTATTCATGTGGCTTACCAGCTTTGAAACCCAGGCAATTCTTGGCACATTTTTAGTTTGAAGGAATGTGCATTATTTCACATTTTGAACCCTGGGTATTTATTATGACATTCTTTCAAATTTGCATAATTCAAAGTTCCATAAAATTAGACTACAATGTTTTCTCAGGAGGGTGGAAAACACAAAAAAAGTTGGAACCTTTTGGTTGGGTGTAAACATTCAGGAAAAGTAGAAGATGTAATCCTTGTTCTTAAACAGCTTCAACTCTGTTAGGAAAATCAAACAGATGCATATAAAGCACATGAGTACAATCCAAAGCAGTGTCAGCCTTTTTGCCATTATTCTCCCCAAGAGCTTTTTTAGAAATTTTTTCTAATTGCCCACCACTCCATGGAAATTTTATACCACAGATCTACTGTATATCTGTCTATGTACTGTCTGTGTATCTGTGCTTCATACACAATTAGAGTAAGATTTTTCATTCCCCAAGAACCAGTTTTCATCCCCTTAGGGGTATTATTTCCCCCATTGAGAATGCATGATTTAACATAATACATGTCTAAATATATGGTAATAAAATAAAACAGGGATTAACTACATATAAGGCCCTGAAAGATCAAAGTAGTAGACATAGGGCCTGGACGAAAATATATAAATCAGTGGCTACAGATGAAATCTGCAAAATCAAAATTAACCAATATTTAATTAAATATCCATGAAACAATATTATACCAATTTCATGTGTTGTTCCACGTTAAGCTCTGAAAAATTGGATTACATTTGAAAACAATTTGTAAGTTAGATTTTCTCACTCACTTCTTAATAATCCCTGAGCCTGAATCAGATTCTCAAGCAATGAGTCAGTCATGTATCAGATGAGTTACTCATAACCAAAGTTCAAAAGCTGAATTACTTAAACCATTGCAAAAACTTCATAGCAAAATATATATATATATTTAAAATGGGGCATGGGTACATTTAATATGTGTGACACAATGTTGGGTGGCACTTCTAAAAATAGGCTTGGGAAGGCTTCTGATGAGAGTGAAAGCTGAGTCACACCTTGACTGCACTGTGGGTACGATACACCAAAACTGGTACATGGAAGAGAGAGAGAAACAGGAGAAAAAGCAAAGAGGAGGCAGCTCCCCTTGGGCATAAGTGGTTGGTATCTTTATATATATGTTAAAGAAAAATACTTGACAGAATTAATTATCTTCAGTTAAGTAGCCCTTTTTACAAAGTTCCAAAGGCCATATGTTCTTTGTACAAACTGAGTTCTTAGCAAGTGTGAAACATACAGAGATGCACACACGGACCCACCCTGAAAGCAAAGAAAATAAGTACCATCTTTTGCTGTTTCCCGACAGCATCCTGTTACTTCCCATGAGCCCTTGTTTAAGGATATTTTTAATTAGGGGAGTTTTGGGAAGAAGTGAAAAATCTTATGATCGATAACAAAAGATAAAACAGAAGTTGAGTGTGATATAATTTCTTTCAGAAATAACTCTTGGGTTTATTCTGCTTATGTTTTAGTAGATTAGTGTTTGTTTTAAAGTTCCTAAAATCTTAAGTTATGAGTTTTAGTATAGCTTGACATGAGGTCTCTGATCTTCAGTTTTAACCGTAGGTTGCCCCAGTTCCCTGGTTATCATGGGTGGTGATAATCTTCTTTTTGACAGATGGAGTGTAGGAGTTGCCCCAAGTTCAACTTGGTTTTATTATGAATATCAGGTCTGTATTGATCTTCATTTTTCTAACCTCATTTCTTATTTCAAGTTGCCTCTGGGAGATCTGTAATATTAGAGCTAAGGTACAAAGGATGCATTGTTGTTGAGAAAAGTCTGGAAAGTTTACTGTGGTTATGTTTCAAGTTTACATTCACAGAATTTCAGGGAAAGGAAGTTAAACTGAATTAGAATGTTGGTACAATAACACCTTGCACTTATGGGACATTCAGACATTCTCAGATTTCAGTGTTGTCACCTCATAGGCTTCTTACAAATGTCTGCAAGAGTAATTTGTGCATTCTAGAATCATTGAAAGGTAAGCAGGAAAGTGAAATGACTTGCCTACAATTACCTAGCTAGCCTATCACTTGGCTTCCTTCTATTTTCTTTTGCTTAAACTGTGATCTCCTGCTCTTTTATAACTTCTCTTAGTGCTTCTTTCTAGGGGGAAGGGGGGGCATTGTTGTTATTTTATTTTATTTAATTAATTAATTTATTTACTTTTTACTTTTCTCCTTGTCTTTTTAAAAAGTACATATATATATATATATATATATATATATATATATCGGGACACAAATCAAGCCTTGGTAAATTTAAGAAAATTGAAATCATATCAAGTATCTTTTCTGACCACAACTCTATGAGACTAGATATCAATTACAGGAAAAAAAACTGTAAAAAATACAAACACATGGAGGCTAAACAATACACTACTAAATAACCGAGAGATCACTGAAGAAATTAAAGAGGAAACCAAAAAATACCTAGAAAGAAATGACGATGAAAACACGACAACCCAAAACCTATGGGATGCAGCAAAAGCAGTTCTAAGAGGGAAGTTTATAGCAATACAATCCTACTTCAAGAAACAAGAAACATCTCAAATAAACAACCTAACCTTACACCTAAAGCAATTAGAAAAGGAAGAACAAAAAAACCCCAAAGTTAGCAGAAGGAAAGAAATCATAAAGATCAGATCAGAAATAAATGAAAAAGAAATGAAGGAAACAATAGCAAAGATCAATAAAACTAAAAGATGGATCTTTGAGAAGATAAACAAAATTGATAAACCATTAGCCAGACTCATCAAGAAAGAAAGGGAGAAGACTCAGATCAACAGAATTAGACATGAAAAAGGAGAAGTAACAACTGACACTGCAGAAATACAAAGGATCATGAGAGATTACTACAAGCAACTATATGCCAATAAAATAGACAACCTGGAAGAAATGGACAAATTCTTAGAAAAGCACAACCTTTTGAGTCTGAACCAGGAAGAAATAGAAAATATAAACAGTCCAATCACAAGCACTGAAATTGAGACTGTGATTAAAAATCTTCTAACAAACAAAAGCCCAGGACGAGATGGCTTCACAGACAAATTCTATTAAACATTTAGGGAAGAGCTAACACCTATCCTTCTCAAACTCTTCGAAAACATAGCAGAGGGAGGAACACTCCCAAACTCATTCTACGAGGCCACCATCACCCTGATACCAAAACCAGACATAGATGGCACAAAAAAAGAAAACTACAGGCCAGTATCACCAATGAATATTGATGCAAAAATCCTCAACAAAATACTAGCAAACGGAATCCAGCAGCACAATAAAAGGATCATACACCATGATCAAGTGGGGTTTATCCCAGGAATGCAAGGATTCTTCAATATATGCAAATCAATCAATGTGATACACCATATTAACAAATTGAAGGAGAAAAACCATATGATCATCTCAATAGATGCAGAAAAAGCTTTCAACAAAATTCAGCACCCATTTATGATAAAAACTCTCCAGAAAGTAGGCATCGAGGGAACCTACCTCAACATAATAAAGGCTATATATGACAAACCCACAGCCAACATCATTCTCAGTGGTCAAAAACTGAAACCATTTCTGCTAAGATCAGGAACAAGACAAGGTTACCAACTCTCACCACTATTATTCAACATAGTTTTGGAAGTTTTAGCCACAGCAATCAGAGAAGAAAAAGAAATAAAAGGAATCTAAATCGGAAAAGAAGAAGTAAAACTGTCACTGTTTGCAGATAACATGGTACTATACATAGAGAATCCTAAAGATGCTACCAGAAAACTACTAGCGCTAATCAATGAATTTGGTAAAGTAGCAGGATAAAAAATTAATGCGCAGAAATCTCTTGCATGCCTATACACTAATGATGAAAAATCTGAAAGAGAAATTAAGGAAACACTCCCATTTACCACTGCAACAAAAAGAATAAAATACCTAGGAATAAACCTACCTAAGGAGACAAAAGACCTGTATGCAGAAAGCTGTAAGACCTGATGAAACAAATTAAAGATGATACATACAGATGGAGAGATATACCATGTTCTTGGATTGGAAGAATTAACATTGTGAAAATGACTGTGCTACCCAAAGCAATCTACAGATTTCATGCAATCCCTATCAAACTATCAATGGCATTTTTCACAGAACTAGAACAAAATATTTCACAATTTGTATGGAAACAAAAGACCCCAAATAGCCAAAGCAATCTTAGAAAGAAAAACGGAGCTGGAGGAATCAGACTCCCTGACTTCAGACTATACTACAAAGCTACAGTAATCAAGACAGTATGGTACTGGCACAAAAACATAGGTATAGATCAATGGAACAGGATAGAAAGCCCAGAGATAAACCCACACACATATGGTCATCTTATCTTTGATAAAGGAGGCAAGAATATACAATGGAGAGAAGACATCCTCTTCAATAAGTGGTGCTGGGAAAACTGGACAGCTACGTGTAAAAAAAATGAAATTAGAGCATTTCCTAACACCATACACAAAAATAAGCTCAAAATGGATTAAAGACCTAAATGTAAGGCCAGACACTATAAAACTCTTGGAGGAAAACATAAGAAGAACACTCTATGACATAAATCACAGCAAGATTCTTTTTGACCCACCTCCTAGAGAAATGGAAATAAAAACAGAAATAAACAAATGAGACCTAATGAAACTTAAAAGCTTTTGCACAGCAAAGGAAACCATAAACAAGATAGAAAGACAACCCTCAGAATGTGAGAAAATATTTGCAAATGAAGCCACTGACAAAGGATTAATCTCCAAAATATACAAGCAGCTCATGCAACTTGATATCAAAAAAAAACCAACAACCCAATCCAAAAATGGGCAGAAGACCTAAATAGACATTTCTCCAAAGAAGATATAGAGATTGCCAACAAACACATGAAAGGATGCTCAACATCACTAATCATTAGAGAAATGCAAATCAAAACTACAATGAGGTATCACCTCACACCTGTCAGAATGGCCATCGTCAAAAAATCTACAAACAGTAAATACTGTAGAGGGTGTGGAGAAAAGGGAACCCTCTTGCATTATTGGTGGGAATGTAAATTGATACAGCCACTATGGAGAACAGTATGGAGGTTCCTTCAAAAACTAAAAATAGAACTACCATACAACCCAGCAATCCCATTACTGGGCATATACCCTGAGAAAACCATAATTCAGAAAGAGACATGTACCAGTATGTTCATTGCAGCACCATTTACTATAGCCAGGACATGGAAGCAACCTAAGTGTCCATCGACAGTTGAATGGATAAAGAAGAAGTGGCTTATATATACGATGGAATATTACTCAGCCATAAAAGGAAACGAAATTGAGTTATTTGTAGTGAGGTGGATGGACCTAGAGTCTGTCACACAGAGTGAAGTAAGTCAGAAAGAGAAAAACAAATACCGTATGCTAACACATATATATGGAGTCTAATAAAAAGAAAACAAGGGTTCTGATGAACCTAGGGGCAGGACAGGAATAATGACGCAGACGTAGAGAATGGATCTGAGGTCACGGGGAGGGGGAAGGGTAAGATGGGATGAAGTGATAGAGTTGTACTGACATATATACACTACCAAATGTAAGATAGATAGCTAGTGGGAAGCAGCTGCATAGCACAGCTCAGTGCTTTGTGACCACCTAGAGGGGTGGGATAGGGAGGGTGGAGGGGAGATGCAAGCAGGAGGGGATATGGGGATATATGTATACATATAGCTGATTCACTTTGTTATACAGCAGAAACTAACACACCATTGTAAAGCAATTATACTTCAATAAATATGTGAAAAAAAAAGTCCAGATATTTTGAGCAGTTCCAATTCTCATATAATGAAAGTAAAATCAGTCATTATACATAAAAGGCTGCTTGCATTTGAATTTGACATTTTGGCCATAACTTTCTCTTCTAACCCCTAGACATGCACCCCTCTTATTTGCAGTGATCTTTGGTTACACATCTCACCTCTAAACTCCATTTGATCGTGGCCAATTGGAGAACTTTTTACCCATTACTACTTGAGAGGGATTACCTTGTCTTCCTTCGGGGAATAGTGCCACGTGAGGGGCTGCCTTTGTTGTCCCCTGTTGTTAAATGAAGTTGCTGGTGGTATAGACCCACCTCACAGGACTGATGAGGAGAGAATGGAAGTTGGTTGCATGTGAAACATTGAACATAGGGTCTTGCCCATAGTAAGTAAACGATTTAATGCTAACTCTTCTCATTAGACGTTATTGCTACTTAGAATAATGTTATCAAGCGAAGTTGAGGATTGAGATTTGAGAATTAAGGGATGTATTTTTAATGGAAACGTCACCTGCTGCCTAGGCAGGTGGAAAGTACACTTTTCTAGATAGCAAATAAAATGTCCCTGGGAACTTTGCTCCTAGAAATACTGACATACCAGGCTGAAAGATAGCACCTCAGGAGAGGACTCACCCTTCTCACCCAGCAGAGAGCCTGCTCTGGTGGAAAGATGGCCAAAAGTGTGTGCCTCTATGAAGGCTGGCTGTGAGATGCGTCTATTCCCAAAGGAGGGCCTATTCTTCTTAAAGGGTCGAGCTGTTCTAATGTCACCACTAATAAGACTTTTTCAAAGAGCCCTTGGGCTTTTTTCAGTGTGCCTGGTTGCAGAGGAGAATTCTCTTGAAGTAGGAATTAATGGTGTTGTTTACTTTGTTAGGAATATCATATGTTTGCGTTATATTTTTTGTCTACCTTTCTCTTGATCTCTAATGCCTCGGGGGCATTTGCCAGATGGCCACATGTTACAAATTGTCCAAATTTTTATTCAGGTGATTCTCTTTCATATTTCACCCCCCTCAAAAGAATCAAAAATATATTAGCTCAGGAGATACACATTCTGATATGAATGTGCCTCTCTTTTAAACAAAAGAAAGAAAATAGTCATAATGGTCTTCTGAAAATTCACCAATAAATATAGATGACCAGAATAGAGTTTAAAAGTGGATGAAGTGATATGATATAGTATATCCAGGAAATTGTGAGGCCACATACTTCTAGAACATTAAACTCGCCTTTCCTACCTCATCTCTACCTAATAGGAAGAAAGTAGTGGAAGAGAGGTGAATTAATCCTTGGTTAGATCCAGTTAGTGCCTGCCAATAACCATTGGATTTCCATTTCTGATCTAGTTTCTCTCTCAGACTTCCCTTCTGTGTGATCCCTAGAGTCAACAGTTGCCTAAATTTCCACTTTTTATTTTCTTCCTTCTCTTCCATAGATTGGCTTGGTTAATAAGTATATATGTTCTCTCATTATCTTTCCTGTTTGAAGCACATGCTTTAAGAGGTGAAGAAGAATAAGACTGAAACTGGTTCCTGTAAAAAGCTTCTAGCTTGCCGGCATGCATTGCTTCCACAGAGTAGTTTCCTGGTCACTGTTTTGAAGTTTATTTTTAGATAATGTTAATAAAACACTAGCCAATTTGAATTCATTTTCCACTTTGCAAAAAAAAAACCACTGGGTTGGCAGACATGGAGAGAGCTGAAAAGAACATAGGACAGATCAGAATAGAATTTTGGAGCTGGAAGTGGACCTAAACATCGTCCAATCTAATCCTTTCTTACTGCAGGCAAAGACATGTAAGTTCAAAGAAGTTACGTACCTACCTCAAGGTCACATCACTAGTATATGGTTGAGCTGGGACATGAACACCTATTTTTCCACTTGTTGACCAGTGTTTTTCCACTGTCAAAAAGAATTATAATGCAACAGGCAGGAACAAGTGTATAAAACTTCCATTCCAGAGAGGGATTTGCCTCAGATGAAGTTTACTTAGCAATTCTAGTCTGTGCTCCTTAATTATTGTCATTAATTTGTATTTATTGATTCCTCTGTTGGGTAAACTGTTTCACTGCACAAGCTGATATTATAAGCCCTCTTAGAGATTACACACTAAAAAGGGCAAAATGACAAAATGTGGCTATAATTTAAAACCTTGTTTTCCAGAACTTTACCAACGTTCCTCTTTCCTTCTAAAATAGATCACTCATTGTGGCAATCAATTCAACACCAGGAACAAGATTGTTGGAAGGATGAGAAACTGGTTTCTTTTCCTTTCCCTTTCTTCTTTTCATTATTACCTCCTTACCCTTTCAAACTCTGCTTCGTTACTTCTTTCGAAGGATGGATTGACTAGGTTACTGATTTATTCAACAAATATTTGGTGAGTGACTACTATGTGCCGGTCTTAGGCTGAACTCTGGGAAACAGAGAGAAGATACTGAGTTCCTGTCTTTAAGGGACTTATCATCTAGCATAGGGAAGGGGAGACCCAAGGCAAAGTGACCAACTAGGACCAAGTGGCAGTAGCAGTTTCCTGTCTTTTTCATGGCGTGACATACACAGAAAATGATAATATTGTATGACACATGGCAGGACCCTGTTGGTAATTTGGAAGCCTGGAGGAGTTATTCTTGGATAGATACAAATGAGTGGTATGTCCTGGCTGTCTCAGGCCAGCCCAGGGGTGAGATGATCAACTCCCAGCTCTGGCTTGCTGCTTGGGATGCACTGCAACAGTCTTGGGAGAGGAGTTGTTTTCCTGAACTGAGGAAGTTATAGTAAAAATGGAGGAAAAAAGATTAACCTGAAAGATATTTGGGAAGTAGAATTGACATGACTTGGTGAGTGGCTGAGATATGGGGAAGAAGTCAAGGATGATTCCTAAGTATCTGACCTGATCACCTGGCTGTATGATGGTACCATATACTAAGATGGTGAATATTGCAGGAGGTGGAAAAGGAGAAGGAAGAAACCATGAAGAGCCTTGAATTAGGCCCTTGGATGAAGTGCAGCCAGGTTCCAACCAACGTGACTGGGACCGGGACGTAGAGAGTAGGCTGTAGCCAGAGCTGGGATGAGTCTGGCCTGGTGTAAACTCTGCTCAAGCCTGACAAGTTAAGGAAAAAACAGCTATTTTGGAGTCTCTGCCTTTGCCTCTGAGTCCTGACATGACTATTTTTTATATGGTTTCTAATTAAAGAGTAAAGTTTTAAATAAGGAAAAAATAGTTTTTATAAGTTTATAGGAGGTTATGGTGAGTTTTCTTTTGATGGTTCCTTGAGATAGAGACTCTGAGATGGAGAGTTGAATGCAGAAGATTTATTGGAAGTTCCCGTAGGAGATAATCCTGTAGAGAAGTGATGAGAGGAGGAATGGACAAAGGGAAAAGCAGATGTGAAATGAGAAGTCAGCCAATTCAGTCAGGAGCTCTGGATGGCACTTCGTAGTACTGAACATTGAGGCAGGAGGGCCTGGTCTTTTTATCCGCACATTAACCAGTCCTTTTCTGTGGCTGCCTTCTGGAAGAGGGCATAACCTTGAATGATGCAGTTCCCTGAGCAGGAGAGCAATGTCCAGTGAGGAACGCAGCTGTGAGCCGTCAGCAGCCGGTATTCCAAGTAGCTAAGGAGAGTGGGATTAAAAAAAAAAATCCCACAAGGACTCAGAGGCAAAAAATATACAGATCAATTTTCACTGCAAAGTAAAGGAGCTGTTACAGTAGAGGATTACTGGACTGAATGTCAATATTATGACATAGTATGAGTGTGTTTCATGTTTGGTAATTGCAATCATTGTTGCTTTTGTTGTGGTCATGCATTTACAATGCTTGGTGTCAGTCGATTTATCTCTTGTAAAAATAAAATACAATGTGTGTGTGTGTGAAAAAAAAAAAAAGAGTGAGATAGCTAGGCCAGCTCTTATGAAGGGATCTGGGTGGAGCCCTGGCGTATCCACCACTCTGGTAAGGGAAACTTTCTGGGACGCAATCTATATATGGGTCTGAAGGTAAGAAGAGAAGTCTGGATTGGAGAGGTGAACTTGGCATTCACTACTGTGGAGAAGATAGTTGAGGTCATGGGTATGATAACAGTGTAAAAAGAAGAATTAGAACAGAACCTTGGGCAATACCAAAACTTAACGGGTAAGCTGGAAAAAGGGAGCCCAGGACATGAAGAAAGAATGTCTGAGGAGGTTGGAAACTCAAGGGATATTGGTCATTGGAGCCAGGGAAAAAAAGGCACATCCACAGTATGCAGTATTGCAAATGAACCTATCTATGAAACAGAAACAGAATCACGGACATAGAGAACAGACTGGTGGTTGCCACTGGGGAGGGGCTTGGGGGAGGGATGGAGTGAGAGGTTGAGATTAGCAGATACAGGCTTTTATATGGAATATAAATAAGATAAGCAGGAAGGTCCTACTGTATAGCACAGGGAACTATATTCAATATCCTATGATAAACCCTAATGAAGAAATATAAAAAAAGAACGTGTATATATATATATATATATACATACATATATATATAAAACTGAATCACTTTGCTGTACAGCAGAAATTAACAAAACATTGTAAATCAACTATACTTCAATAAAACAAATATCGACTAAAAAAAAATAACAGTGTTGCAGGAAGGCCTTGAAAATGTCAGGTGGATTTAACAACTAAGGACCGGTTGTGATTTGAGGGAAAGCAGTTTCTCTGGAGTCCTGGAGGCGGAAGCCAGATTGTAGTAGGTGAAGGTAAGAGCAGAAACTGAGAATGAGTGACGCAGTACGTGCAGACAACTTTATTAAGGAGTTTATTATCTCTTAAGGAAGGAGGGTGGGGTGCAGCAGAGGGAGTGCACAGGACGGAAAATGTTTCACCTTGTTTTACTTTATTTTAGGAAGGGAAAGATTTGAGCATGTGTGAGTGTTGATTGGGGAGTAGCAGTAGGGGGCTAGTGGGCTGAGAATCTGAAAAGAGATGGAGGCAAGATGAGGAAGCTGAAGAACAGGCGGGGGTCAGGCTCAGAACACAAATGGAGTGTGAAACCTCAGAGTATTTTAGCTGCTTAAGTTAGAAAGAAAACTCAGAGAGAGAGCAGCCCTTTTGAGAAAGATAATAAATTTTGGTTATATCAACAGATGGAATTTGATTCAAACTCCCCATAATCAGAGGCATTGCTGAAAAATATCCACACATGTATAAACCTTCTCTGAAGCCGCTGGAAAATACTTAGAAAATGCACTAAGCTTAAAGGGGCAGGGATGAGAATGCAACCTATAGTAGCTTCTCAGTCGCCCTTCAGCTAGAACGACTGAGCTCATTTTAACACGTATGCTTTGAGCACCTAGCATGTGTAAAGACTAGAGACAAAGACATGTACTGTGGAAAGATCATAGCATGTGTAAAGACTAGAGACAAAGACATATACTGTGGAAAGATCAGTGGACTTGTAGTTGGGACACGAGGTATACTTCCTAATTTTCCCTGGAAGTCCTCAATAAATTAATTTCTTTTGTGAAACAGTTTTCCTCCTGAAATCAAAACTATCATTTCTAGTGTTTGAAAATACTAGCTCTATGAGTTTGGCAAGTAGTCAACCTTTCTGGTCCTCTATTTCCTTATCTTTAATATGTTGTTTGATGATTGCTAGGCCTCCTTTGAGTTCTCATGCTTTCAATTTACAAGAGGGGGTCTTTGAGGTATGACCTGGAAAGAAGACTGTTGGTAGACATGAATTGTCCCCACTTCTCATTACATGAATTGATACCATTTGATGAGGTTTACAAAAGTTAAGTGACCTGCAAAGGTCCCACCGTTGGACCTTGAGCGACATAGCAGGAACTTGGCTGAATTCCCATCTCCCATTTGAGTCCTTATCCATTATTCTCAAGTTTCTGTACCTAGGTGAGCAAAATCCTGGGAATGCTGAGAATACCCACAGCAATAGAGTAAGCATGGACTATCTCCCTAAGGGGAATTCATTTATGTGGTGTTCATGATTTTAAAACATTATTTTTGTATTAAAATTTAAAATGGCTTAATAAAGAACAGAATATAAAATTCAAGTAAAAATGAAGTTGCCAAGGAATTTGGTAGTTTACAAAATTACATTTGGTAAGTACTTTCTAAAGTTTATAGGTACGTGGGTATTTTTCAGCACTGCCTTTCGGGTTACAATCCCAGACTCTGGGTCTACTTCTTTCTCCCTTGCTAGTGAAAATATTTTGCCGCAAAAGCTTGCAAGTACTCTCAACCAAACTGCAGTATTTTCAGCCCCCAAAGAAAAGTAAGTTGTAGACAAGGAGGGCATGCGAGGTTGACTATTTCATCTGGAAAGACTGATAAGTCACCAGAGGCTGCAGCCCAATCAATGCCCACTGAGAAATCTGGACATGAGACAATGCCCCAGTGCTCCAGTGGGTAATGAACAAATGTGTACAGTGGTGACGAGATCGATTTCTTGATGATTCCTATTAGCATAAGCATACAGCATGAAACATAGTTATTATTTGGGACAAGACAGGGCACGAGCAGGTGATAAGACAACTCTAATGTGGGTTCTCACACTGCATGGAGGTAAGACTATTCAGGTGCTCTTCAGTAAGGGCTTTGTATTTACATACTTTTATTTCATCCTCTGAACTTTTTGTATGTATGTATGTATACATGTATTTATTTATTTATTTATGGCTGTGCTGGGTCTTAGTTGCGGCATGTGGACTCTTAGCTGCGGTGTGCAAACTCTTAGTTACGGCACGCATGCGAGATCTAGTTCCCCGGCCAGGGATCGAACCTGGGCCCCCTGCACTGGGAGTGCAGAGTCTTACGCACTGGACCATCAGGGAAGTCCCTTGTATGTTTTCTAAAGTGCATAATATACAAATATAATAGTACATGTGTAATTTACCACGAAGTGTGTATATTAGGGGTATATACTCAAATTTATTTTATTAACAGGGTGCATTATCCAAAAGGTTTAAAGACAAATCTCTGAAATACCTTTCTGGGCTTTGACAGTAAATCAGCGGAGCCTCAATCTTCTGTCCAGTACTAATGGTTAAGATCAGAAGTTGTTGGAATTTGAACGACAAAAACTGATTCCTTACTTCAGCAAACAGGGCTGGAGAATGGCAAAGATGACCATTCATATTTATTTATTTCATGCTCTTTACGTAATAGGCTCCTTGTGAATGGACATTTCCACACAAGGCCCTTGGAAAAACCATCGCTGGATTGATATGTTAACGTGACAGGCCTTGCAAACTGAGGAATGTCATTGCTTTTTCAATGAAAGTTCCAGAGAAGCAAGAAAAGGCATCAAGGAAATTGGACAAACAGATTTGGCTAATGCAAGCAATATTTCTTTACCAGGAGCACTTAGTATTTGTTTAGTGCCTTTTATTTTAGCAATTTGCTTTTTTTCCCCCGCTAGTAGAGAGTTATTTACCTGTTTTAACTAGTAAGCTGATCATTATTTTCTTTATGCAGCACCTTATAGGTTATAGAACAATTTTATGATATTTGATACTCACAAACACCCTTTTAGATAAATAGGATCAATTTAGAATCCCATCACTGGGGGTGTGGAAACTGAGTCTTAGAGAAATTAAGGGCCTCATTTAAATTTAAACCTAAGTCCTTAGAGCCCTTGACTGGGGTGTTTCCCAGTGTATCACACACAGTGAAAGAGCAGTGCAGGTTAGAAGATTAAGAAAGTATTCTCGTGGTTTCCCTGGTGGCGCAGTGGTTAAGAATCCGCCTGCCAATGCAGGAGACACAGGTTCGAGCCCTGGTCCGGGAAGATCCCACATGCCACGGAGCAACTAAGCCCGTGCGCCACAACTACTGAGCCTGCGCTCTAGAGCCCGCGAGCCACAACTACTGAAGCCGGCGCGCCTAGAGTCCATGCTCCCAACAAGAGAAGCCACCGCAATGAGAAGCCCGCGCACCGCAACGAAGAGTAGCCCCCGCTCGCCACAACTAGAGAAAGCCCGCCTGCAGCAACAAAGACCCAACACAGACAAAAATAAAATAAATAAAATAAAATAAATAAATTTATAAAAAAAAAAAAAAAAAGAAAGTATTCTCTGGTGAGACAAAAAAAAACCCAACAAAACCCTCAGCTTTTATCCCATAGTCCATCCCTTCTCTTTCCCTTGCTCTTCTTGTAGATTGTCTTCCTTTGGATATAGAAAGAAAACATGATAGATTAAAGCAGTCTGGAAAAACTTTACCATTTTTATCCAACCCAATCATATATAGCCATAGCACACCTGGGAGGAAATATGAATCACTGATGCACAAAGGAAGATAAAACAAGAGTGAGGTGCTGACAGAGGACAAGAGCCTGGGGTGTGAGGAAAGGACCTGATTTAGCTAAAGAGAGTTTTGGAAAGATGAAGGAAAGGACTTACTACTTGTGGCAGAAGAACTTTGATCACAGCTGATCATCGGCCTCTTTATATCTGTTTCTTCTCTTCCACGTCTTTTAAACAGGTACTGAGTGCTTAGCTAGAAAGAGGCGCATGGAGGGATATCCAAGAAGGGGTCTTAGACTTTCAACAGAAGGACATTGAGTTGGGGAGATAAAACATGAGAAATGTGAAATAGGCAGAAAACCAACAAAGTCAAAGTAGAGTAGTAGAGGAAAGAACCATAAGTTTGGAGTTAAAATATATGGTTTCAAACAGTACTAGCTATGTTAAGCACTAGTTGAGTAGCTGGGCCTACGTCCTTCTGAGTAACTGAGCCTCTCTTTAGGTTAAGGAACAAATTGAATTGGGCTCTCCAGAATTTATTTTAGTTCCAAATGTTCACGATTTATTCTTCAATAAACCTAAATCAATTGTACATGTAAAAATATTGAGAAAATGCAAGAGAGTACGTTTGATTTCTAGAAGGTTTTAAAATGCTGGTATGTTTTGTGGGTCCCTTCCTTTGTATGTGGCAATGACCCTCTGTAAGGAAGACTTTGAGGATGGTTAAACTTGCGAATAAGCTAGAGTTAGCAAGGATTTAATGAACCGGGGGTAGAGTTGTACTGATCCCCAACTGCATTTTTACCAGTCCTTAGCAAAATGAAGAAATTAAGAAATTATAAAAATTATATTTAAATTTTAATCATATTCTAAGTTTATTTCCAACCTACACTGGTGCTAAAATATTCTTTCCTTTATAAAATGATGGTGAGAGTAATAAAACACACACACACACACACACACACACAACACACATATAAGCATTATTTCCTAGAAAATAAAAGAGGAATCAGTTCCCCCTCCCCCACCTTCAGATTACTGAGCTCCCTTGGGCTACTAACAGCTTCCTACTGAATTCGCTTCAGTGGGTTTTCATTGACAAAGTAAAGGCCAAACCCTCATGTAGTGTATAAGTTTCCTTAAGCTGCTGTAACAAAGTATCACAAACTGAAGTGGCTTAAAACAGTAGAAATTTATTCCCTCACAGTTCTGGAGGCAGGAAGACTGAAATCAAGGAGTCAGCAGGGCCATGCTGTCTCCCAAGGCTCTAGGGGAGGATCCTTCCTTCCTTCTTCCTAACCTCTGGTGGTTGCTGACCGTCTTTGGCAAGCTTTGGCTTGTGGAAGCAGCACTCAATCTCTGCCTCCGTTTTCACGTGGCCTTGTGTGTGTGTATCTGTGTCTTCATTGTCATTTTCCCTCTGTGTCCAAATTTCTCTCTTCTTATAAGGATACCGGTCATTGGATTATGCCCATCCCCCCATCCAGTATGAGCTTATCTGAACTAGTTACGTCTGCAGAGATACTATTTTCGAATAAGTTCACGTTTCAAAGTGCTGGGTAGACCTGAATTGTGAGGAACATTATTCAACCCAGTGTATCTGGCATGAAAGATTCTTCGCGAGTTTGTGCATAGTCTCCTAGGCCTCATCTTCCAACCACTTCATCTGATTCATCATATATTTTTGCCACCTGTCGCTGCTTCAGGATGGAAGCTAGACCTGGTTCCAAATGAAGTATTCTCTGAATACAGCAAATATTGAGATAACACATATTTCAGCAAAATAATAGTCTTGAAACTTAATGTTGTTCAGGGAGTTGGAAGAGAGACGTGTATTTTGTTTAATTATTTTAGTGGAACAAATTGGTGAGTAAAATGAAAGTAAAGGATATACCTTTTTTTCCTGAAGAAAATAAAGATACCCTGAGGCCTCATAATTCCTTTTCCTAATAAATGAGCCTAAGGAGAAAAGTCAGAGAAATAGAAAATAATGTGTGTGCTAAGGTGTTCTGTAGGGAATTATTTTCAATAACAAAAAATGGAAAACAAAGGAAATAGTCCATGGTAGGTAATGTTTAAATAAATAGGAGTGTATACATTTCTGTACCCATTAAAATTTATGCCTTTAAAATTTTGTTTTTAAAAAGCAAGTTAACAGTCAGAAATATTTACAATAAAATTTTAAATAAAAAACCTAGAAACCTAGAATTAAATCCCAATCATTTAAGGCAGAGGTTCTCAACCAAGGGTGATTTTGTCTCCAGTGCACACGTGTGGTGTCTGGAGACACTTTTGTTATTACCACTGGGGAGAGGAGGGCCTGCTTCTGGCATCTAGTGGACAGAGGTTAGGGATGGTGCTAAACATTCTGTGATGCACATGACTACTCCCCAAAACAACAAAAAATTATCCAGCCCAAAATGTCAATATTGCCATGGTTGAGAATCCTTGATTTAAAACATATAACTGCCTTACCTTTGCCTTTCTGTCCCTCTTCTTTAAAAGAGAAATAATAATACCTACTACTTCATAGGGTTGTGGTAAGAATTAAGTTAGGTAATATAAGTAAAACACTTAGAACAGTGACTGGAGCATGGTTAATCATGCAGTAAGTGTTACTTATTGTTAGCTATTATCTGTCACAGTGCAAAGAAAGAGAGGAAATATACCAGAATATTGCAGTGATAACATTACAGGTGCTGTCAATCAAAGACCATTGGGATCACATCGGTAGCGGAACAAGTCACAGCCAAGGAGGGCAGACACCATGGAGAATCATGGGGTGTCTTAGCAAGAGTGTTTTAGAAAGGATTATTGTAGAGTTTGGGTTTTGGTTGGGTGACTTGTGGGAGATTCTAAGGAAGCAAAGGTGCTGTCAGAAAGTGCGGGCAGTACTATGACTGAGCATCTTAATAAATCTTATCTGTAGGGAGGGCAGACGAGAGTGAGGATAGACGTGTAATTGGTAAAGAAGTAGCAGGCATACATTTTGGCTGGGAGGGAGTGTTTGACATTTTGTGGGAGGCACAGTGACCTTGTAATCATCTATGCTGGGGCAAAACGATGAAGTGGCCTTGCTTTATCTCATTTTATTATGATCTCAGAGTGGTCTTGTCTGAGGTTGGTCTTTTGTAAGATGGTTTATATCCCAAAGGAGAATAACATGGCCAGCAGTGAGTGGCAGGTCAGTTTCTGAGTGTCACAGGCTACTTTTTCTTCCTCCTTCCCTCCCTCCTTCCTTCCTTCCTTAGTACTTAACATTTTCATCACACTTTAAAGATATTTTCTAACCTTTCTACTTTCAGCTTACATTACTTTTGTAACTAGGACAAATACCTGTTAATTACAAAGTAATAAAAGGCATGCTCATGAAAAAAGGAGTCAGGTCTGCAATATTCTAGAATAAAATCTCAAGTCTGTAAAATACGCATAAGGAGACAATTGTGAATAATTTGCACTCGCCCCAGTAATATTTCATGACCCCTGCTATTGAGTAGCTTGGGGAAGAAAAAGAAGGAATGTAGTTATTTTTTGATCCCCCACTCCCTAGGTGATTCTCTTTAAGATGGAAGTTGTAGGGAAATGTTCTTTGTGGTAATGGCTTTTTAAATGAATTACACATACAGAAATTGAGTTGATATCCTCCTTCTTCACAGGAGGATATCAAGTTTAGATGGCATTATGTATCAATCAATTGGATCTTGATTAATAGAAAACAAAGTGTGGTTTGTCTGTACTGTTTAAAAGAAAAGAAAAAAAAAATACGGTGCATGTGAAAGAAAATATGAATGTCTTCAGGATCTCAAATTCAATAACAAGCAAAGAAAATAACAAAAGATTAGATTTTCTCTCCTTCAAATTTGCTACTAATGTTCAGGACAAATAAATGTATCTTATGCAACAACTTAAACGAAGCATCTTCAAGGACATCTTTAAAATATACATCAATTCTCTTTATATTCTGAATCATTTTGAGATTGGGTTTGGGGGGCATCTTTTTTTTTTTTTTTTTTTTTTTTTTTTAAAGTATTTATTTATTTATTTATTTATGGCTGTGTTGGGTCTTCGTTTCTGTGCGAGGGCTTTCTCTAGTTGTGGCAAGTGGGGGCCACTGTTCATCGCGGTGCGCGGGCCTCTCACTGTCGCGGCCTCTTGTTGCGGAGCACAGGCTCCAGATGCGCAGGCTCAGTGGTTGTGGCTCACGGGCCTAGTTGCTCCGCGGCATGTGGGATCTTCCCAGACCAGGGCTCGAACCCGTGTGTCCTGCATTGGCAGGCAGATTCTCAACCATTGCGCCACCAGGGAAGCCCTGGGGGGCATCTTTTGAAGTTTGAATGGATTTTTAGTTGTTTTTAAATCTTTATTCAATTTTTAAAAGTTAAAAATAATATTTCCTCATTATAATAATTTCAAACAATACAGCAGGGTATAAAATGAACGGTAAAATATTTTTTCTTTTCTAATTCTAATCCCCGAGTGATCTTCCAATTCTTTTTTTTTTTTAACATCTTTATTGGAGTATAATTGCTTTACAGTGGTGTTTTAGTTTCTGCTGTATGACAAAGTGAATCAGCTATACATACACATATATCCCCATATCCCCAGCCCTCTAGGTGGTCACAAAGCACCGAGCTGATCTCCCTGTGCTATGCGGCTGCTTCCCACTAGCTATCTATTTTACATTTGGTAGTGTATATATGTCCATGCCGCTCTCTCACTTTGTCCCAGCTTGCCCTTCCCACTCCCTGTGTCCTCAAGTCCATTCTCTACATCTGCGTCTTTATTCCTGTCCTGCCCCTAGGTTCTTCAGAAACATTTTTTTTTTTGTAGATTCCATATATATGTGTTAGCATACGATATTTGTTTTTCTCTTTCTGACCTACTTCACTCTGTATGACAGTCTCTAGGTCCATCCACCTCACTACAAATAACTCAATTTCGTTTCTTTTTATGGCTGAGTAATATTCCATTGTATATATGTGCCACATCTTCTTTATCCATTCATCTGTCGATGGACACTTAGGTTGCTACCATGTCCTGGCTATTGTAAATAGAGCTGCAATAAATGTTGTGGTACATGACTCTTTTTGAATTATGGTTTTCTCAGGGTATATGCCCAGTAGTGGGATTGCTGGGTCATATTCTAGTTTTATTTTTAGTTTTTTAAGGACCCTCCATACTGTTCCCCATAGTGGCTGTATCAACTTACATTCCCACCAACAGTGCAAGAGGGTTCCCTTTTCTCCACACCTTCTCCAACGTTTATTGTCTGTAGATTTTTTGATGATGGCCATTCTGACAGGTGTGAGGTGATACCTCATTGTTGTTTTGATATGCATTTCTCTAATGATTAGTGATGTTGAGCATCCTTTCATGTGTTTGTTGGCAATCTGTATATCTTCTTTGGAGAAATGTCTGTTTAGGTTTTCTGCCCATTTTTGGATTGGGTTGTTTGTTTTTTTGATACTGAGCTTCATGAGATGCTTCTAAATTTTGGAGATTAATCCTTTGTCAGTTGCTTCCTTTGCAAATATTTTCTCCCATTCTGAGGGTCGTCTTTTTGTCATGTTTATGGTTTCCTTTGCTGTGCAAAAGCTTTTAAGTTTCATTAGGTCCCATTTCTTTATTTTGTTTTTATTTCCATTTCTTTAGGAGATGGGTCAAAAAGCATCTTGCTGTGATTTATGTAATAGAGTGTTCTTCCTATGTTTTCCTCTAAGAGTTTTATAGTGTCTGGCCTTACATTTAGGTCTTTAATCCATTTTGAGCTTATTTTTGTGTATGGTGTTAAGGAGTGTTCTAATTTCATTTTTTGACACGTAGCTGTCCAGCTTTCCCAGCACTACTTATTGAAGAGGCTGTCTTTTCTCCATTGTATATTCTTGCCTCCTTTATTAAGGATAAGGTGACCATAGGTGCGTGGGTTTATATCTGGGCTTTCTATCCTGTTCCATTGATCTATACTTCCGTTTTTGTGCCAGTACCATACTGTCTTGATTACTGTAGCTTTGTAGTATAGTCTGAAGTCCGAGAACCTGATTCCTCCAGCTCCGTTTTTCTTTCTCAAGATTGCTTTGGCTATTTGGGGTCTTTTGTGTTTCCATACAAATTGTGAAATTTTTTGTTCTAGTTCTGTGAAAAATGCCATTGGTAGTTTGATAGGGATTGCATGGAATCTGTAGATTGCTTTGAGTAGTATAGTCATTTTCACAATGTTGATTCTTCCAATCCAAGAACATGGTATATCTCTCCATCTGTTTGTATCATCTTTAATTTCTTTCATCAGTGTCTTATAGTTTTCTGCATACAGGTCTTTTGTCTCCTTAGGTAGGTTTATTCCTAGGTATTTTATTCTTTTTGTTGCAATGGTAAATGGGAGTGTTTCCTTAATTTCTCTTTCAGATTTTTCATCATTAGTGTATAGGAATGCAAGAGATTTCTGTGCATTAATTTTGTATCCTGCTACTTTACCAAATTCATTGATTAGCTCTAGTAGTTTTCTGGTAGCATCTTTAGGATTCTCTATGTATAGTATCATATCATCTGCAAGCAGTGACAGTTTTACTTCTTCTTTTCTGATTTGGATTCCTTTTATTTCTTTTTCTTCTCTGATTGCTGTGGCTAAAACTTCCCAAAGTTTGAATAATAGTGGTGAGAGTGGGCAACCTTGTCTTGTTCCTGATCTTAGCGGAAATGGCTTCAGTTTTTCACCATTGAGAATGATGTTGGCTGTGGGTTTGTCATATATGGCCTTTATTATGTTGAGGTAAGTTCCCTCAATGCCTACTTCCTGGAGAGTTTTTATCATAAATGGGTGTTGAATTTTGTTGAAAGCTTTTTCTGCATCTATTGAGATGATCATATGGTTTTTATTCTTCAGTTTGTTAATATGGTGTATCACATTGATTGATTTGCATATATTGAAGAATCCTTGCATTCCTGGGATAAACCCCACTTGATCATGGTGTATGATCCTTTTAATGTGCTGTTGGATCCTGTTTGCTAGTATTTTGTTGAGGATTTTTGCATCTATGTTCATTAGTGATATTGGCCTGTAGTTTTCTTTTTTTGTGACATCTTTGTCCGGTTTTGGTATCAGGGTGATGGTGGCCTCGTAGAATGAGTTTGGGAGTTTTCCTCCCTCTGCTGTATTTTGAAAGAGTTTGAGAAGGATAGGTGTTAGCTCTTCCCTAATGTTTGATAGAATTTGCCTGTGAAGCCATCTGGTCCTGGGCTTTTGTTTGTTGGAAGATTTTTAATCACAGTCTCAATTTCAGTGCTTGTGATTGGTCTGTTATATTTTCTATTTCTTCCTGGTTCAGTCTTGAAAGCTTGTGTTTTTCTAAGAATTTGTCCATTTCTTCCAGGTTGTCCATTTTATTGGCATATAGTTGCGTGTAGTGATCTCTCATGATCCTTTGTATTTCTGCAGTGTCAGTGGTTACTTCTCCTTTTTCATTTCTAATTCTATTGTTTTGAGTCTTCTCCTTTTTTTTCTTGGTGAGTCTGGCTAATGGTTTATCAATTTTGTCTATCTTCTCAGAGAACCAGCTTTTAGTTTTATTGATATTTGCTATTGTTTCCTTCATTTGTTTTTCATTTATTTCTTATCTGATCTTTATGATTTCTTTCCTTCTGCTAACTTTGGGGTTTTTTGGTTTTTCTTTCTCTATTTGCTTTAGGTGTAAGGTTAGGTTGTTTATTTGAGCTGTTTCTTGTTTCTTGAGGTATGATTCTATTGCTATAAATTTCTCTCTTAGAACTGCTTTTCGTGCATCCCATGTTTTGGGTCGTCGTGTTTTCTTTGTTATTTGTTTCTAGGTGTTTTTTTGATTTCCTCTTTGATTTCTTCAGTGATCTCTTGGTTATTTAGTAGCATATTTTTTAGCCTCCATGTGTTTGTATTTTTTACAGATTTTCTCCTGTAATTGATATCTAGTCTCATAGCGTTGTGGTCAGAAAAGATACCTTACCAAGGCTTGATTTGTGACCCAAGATATGATCTATCCTGGAGAATGTTCTGTGAGCACTTGAGAAGAAAGTGTATTCTGTTGGTTTTGGATGGAATATCCTATAAATATCAATTAAGTCCATCTTGTTTAATGTATCATTTAAAGCTTGTGTTTCCTTATTTATTTTCATTTTGGATGATCTGTCCATTGGTGACAGTGGGGTGTTAAAGTCCCCTACTATGATTGTGTTACTGTCGATTTCTTCTTTTATGGCTGTTAGTATTTGCCTTGTGTATTGAGGGCTCCTATGTTGGGTCCATAAATATTTACAATTGTTATATTTTCTTCTTGGGTTGATCTCTTGACCATTATGCAGTGTCCTTCTTTGTCTCTTGTAATAGTCTTTATTTTAAAGTCTATTTTGTCTGATATGAGAATTGCTACTCCAGCTTTCTTTTGATTTCCATTTGCATAGAATATGTTTCCATGCCCTCCCTTTCAGTCTGTATGTGTCCCTACGTCTGAAGTGGGTCTCTTGTAGACAGCATATATATGGGTCTTGTTTTGACATCTATACTAAGTATGATGGCCTGAAATTAACATGTTTCCTGAATATCATTTTTTAGGAAGCTGAGATAGATGATCTGAAGAGTTCTTTTCCACTCACACATTTTGGAATTTCAGAGACTATTCACATGCCAGACTATTGGGAGTCACTGAAAAGTTTAGGGTTAAGATACTCTTGCCCTCATTACTTGGAATGATTTTGAGGTGAAAGGTTACATTCAAATGAGAACCATCATAGTAATCATAATCTCTGACATTTGTTTCAGATTTTTTGATAAGCCTTTTATAATCTTGTTTTTGAGGCTATGAGTCTAGAGTTACTCATTTTTATTTTTCTCCTTACTTCTCAGTTATTGTTGCCAAGGTACTCTCATTTTCCATGATGGTTAGAATAGCTTAACATTTGCAAATGGTTGCATGTGGAGTTTTTTTGTATGCTGATGGAGTAAGTTTCTAAACTGAATAATCATATGGTATTTGAAACAAGTCACATGAAAGGTAAAATTACTAAACAGCAAAGACAAGCTCTTCTCACCCTTTCTAGCTTTCTTAAAGGTTTTTAAGGGCAGAAGACTTTTTTTGGTTATTTGCAACGAATAAAACTTATTATAAGCCTCTATAGTCTGAGTTCCATAGGAGGTTATAAGAAAGTAGAAAGATGTAGAAAACGACTATTTTGTTCAAAATTGCTCCAACTCCTTAATGGTTTATTTTTTCACTTTTATTGTACTATTATAAATACTTGTCTGTGAATATATTTCAGTCAATCTAAACAGACTCATTTACACATGCAGCAGAAATATTCCATTACCTTTATAAATAGTTACCTTCATTTAATGTCATTCACACAATTGTTTCTATAGGAGACATAAAAGTTGTGGGGTTTTTGTTTTTTACTTGCGTAGGAGCTCTTGAAGAAATGAAGCTGAATGATCCAGTTTTGTTGAGCAGGTGTTTCTGGTATCCTGCTAAATAATACATTCTCTTAATTAAACATAAGCAAGTATTGTTAGCTTTTTGGCACTGAATAAATTACAGGTTCATATTAAGTCTGGAAATAATGTTAGTTATTCTTAGCATTTCATTTGGCAAGGTGATGTGTAGCTTCAAAATCAGGAGACCTGGGTTCAGATTTGCTTTTAGCCACTTACTGACTGTGTTTATGCCATTCACTTCCTCTCCAGCTTGACATCAGTGGAATAGTTTTGTCAGCCTATCGTGTACTCCCATGACACAGTACTATTTCATTATAGCACTTTTCACACTTTTGATTTATATATTTAATTATTTCCTGACCATAGGTTTTTTCTAGAGTGTAAGTTTCTTGAGGGAATGAATAAATTTTCATGAACTTGGACACCTAGCCTGACTCTGGGCATTATCTGTGCCTATACCTGTCAAGTAGCTACCATCGAAAGGTATTTTCCTAGGCAAAGTTTGTATCACTAGGAATGATCAGAAGAAATATATTGACGTTAGCTTTATATTCTGCATGGGACAAAATTTCATGGATTATTTTGATTCATTTTAATTCAAAGATGATTTGACTTACTTCCAAAATGGTCAGTCCTAGGTGCTATTTTTTTTTTCTGGAAAAATTCAATTCAATAAACGTATCCAATATCTATCTCACACTGAACCTTCATCAGATCAAAATAATTTCACCAGAGTGGTACGGCATTGCACTGATTTTCCAAATGTTTTTAATTTCCTTGATTTAAATGTCAGGGGCATTTGGCTTATCTCCTTATATTTAATGAATCATGAAACAAACATGTTTATCGATGAACCTACGGTATTTGGAAAGAGTAGCTTTATTTATAAACCCTCACATTGACTCATACGCAAAAAAGATGGAGACGTTCGAGGTGACCACCCTCCCTCAGTGACTCGATTCATTATTCAGTTTGTACCTTTTCCTTGTCATCCAGCATATTCTCTGTCTCACTACAGAATGTCAAGGCTAGAAAGGACCTTTCAGGTCCCCTGCTCATACCTCTGTTATGTTCTCATTTTATAAGTAAGGAAATAGCCCAGAGAGCCTCCTAAGGATAAACCACTGTTAGAGATAGGACTATAAGTGGCAGCCAGACTCCAAAGTTCCCATATCATCTGGCCTCGATCTATCAGCCGGACTTTACTTTCTACTCCTTGTATCATCTCTCAGTTTATTCTAGCCACACAAGTCTTCTTGTGGCTCAGAACACATCAGGCTCACCCCTATCCCAGGGATGATAACACTTGATATTTGTGTCTGTCTCAAATGCTCTGTCCCAGATGCTTGCATGGTTTCTCACTCTTTTACCAAATGTTAATACCACCCCTATCTCACGGTATTTCCTTAGGGTTCTTTAGCCTCTGCTTTGTATTTATTATCAGAAAGTATAATGCTTACTTATTTGGTGTTTACTGTTGTTGTTTATCTCTACCATTGGAATGTAATTCCACAAGCACAGAGAATCTTGTTTATCTTTCACCATTTTTAGAACAGAACCTAGTATATTATAAATGTCCAGTAAATAATTATTAAATGAATGAATGAGTGAATGAATGAATCCCATTCTTACAGTCTTGTGCATAGTGGTCAAGTGTATGGGCTTTGGCTTAAGATGGAACTGACAGCTATGCCACTTCCATGAGTGCATCCTTGGGTGGGCAGTTAACCATTCTAAGCTGCAACTTTCTCAGCTGCAAAATAGATAAAAAAATGAATACTTATCTTGAAGGTTTTGGGAAGGTTAAAATAATATGATGCCCATAAAGCATTTACCCCAGAGCCTGTGTTTTGTGTGTTTAATTAAACTTTGATCATTAATATTATTCTATCAGTCATCCTCAGATTATTTCCAGAGGAGGCTGTACCAGTTAAAACTCATTGTGGGAGTGACATCAGCAAAATGGTGGGACAGGAGTTTTCTACCATCACCCCACCAAAGAACACCAATTTTGACAATCATCCATGGATAAGAATGACTTTGGGGAAGTCTGGGAGTCCAGCAGAGAAGGTCTAGCATACTGTTAGAGCAAAAACAATCCAAGATTAGACACATTGAAGAGGGTCAGAGGAACCATTTCACTTTACCAGTGTCACCTCCCTCTCAAGGAGGCAGAGCTCAGTGTCAAGAGAGACCTGCTTGACTGGCGATTTCTTTCATGGGTTAAACTGCGAGTTTGTGTGTGAGCGTCTGGCTTCGCAGCTGTGAGATGCTGCCAAAGCGGCTCACTTTGTTCTTTCCCCATCCAGAATGCTAAGGTGTGCTACATACCTGGGGGCAGTGAGGGGCTAGGAGAACAGCAGCCAGAACTCTCAGAGGGCATCCAAGGGATGCGGGTCCTACTAACCACTTCACAGATTCCATCAGGAAGCCTGCCCATGAGCAGCTGGGGAAAGCTGACCTGTGCATTCCCCCCACTGGCACATGGTCATCCCCTATGCCAAATTCATAGATACAGAGAACAGATTGATGGTTGCCAGGGACTTGGGGGTGGCTGGGAGATATTGGGAGGTGTTGGTTAAAGAGTACAAACTTCCACTTATAAGAGGTATACATTCTAGGGATCAAATGTTCAGTAAGGTGACTATCATTGAGTATACTATATTATATGCTTGACGGTTGCTAAGAGAATAGATTTTAAGTGTTCTCACCACACACACACACACACACACACACACACACACACACAGACACGATAAAGCTCATTGTTTAAAAGTAAAAGAATCTGACCCTATTTATTATTATTTACTTTCTATTTGAAAAGTTCACAGAATTAAGGAAAAGCTAAGATCCAAGCTCAAAAAGAGGAATTTGAGTGAAACCACGATCTAGGCACCAAGAACTTCAGGACACTAACATTGGGGGATATCATCTCTCTCTCGCTCCTCTCTCTCCTCTCTCCCTCTCTTTTTTTCTGTCCTGTATGACTCCTGTCAAGATTCGTATTTCATTGAGTGTGTCTCTGATCAAACAAGTTTGCTTAGGAGTAGATGGGCATCTTGATTCTTTTTTTTTTTAAATTAATTAATTAATTAATTAATTAATTTATTTATGGCTGTGTTGGGTCTTCGTTTCTGTGCGAGGGCTTTCTCCAGTTGCGGCGAGCGGGGGCCACTCTTCATTGCGGTGCGCGGGCCTCTGACTGTCGCGGCCTCTCCCGTTGCTGAGCACAGGCTCCAGATGCGCAGGCTCAGTAGTTGTGGCTCACGGGCTTAGTTGCTCCACGGCATGTGGGATCTTCCCAGACCAGGGCTCGAACCCGTGTACCCTGCATTGTCAGGCAGATTCTTAACCACTGCGCCACCAGGGAAGCCCGGCATCTTGATTCTTAAATCCTATCAGCACTTCCTCAGATGGGACGGTGTGGGTTCAAACCAAATCACTAACTCATGTTAGAGAATGTTGCCCAGTGCAGAGACAAAGTCAGCAGCTGCCTCAGTAAAAAGTATTCGATTTCTGCATTTTTGTAAAGCAGTTGAGGATTTCTTTTCCTAGGCGAGCAGCAAGCCATGAAAATGGCCTGGCTTATTTGGCAGTAAACACATCCCCAGAGTTGTGTTGGTGAGATACCTCGTTAACGATTTTTTTTTTTTTTTTTTTTTTTGCATAGCAATGCACTGTGCAGGACAAGAGTTCCCTCAACTCAATACTCAAGCACATTTAATATCCAGCTAGTTGACAAACTGAATAACTCATGAAAAAGTTGTAAAATGTGTGCTTTCAACTCGATGCAGCTTTAAAGAATTAAGCAGTAGTTTTTTGCGTGTCTTCCCTTTTCAAAAAATCGATTGTCAGTTGTTTTATAAAAGAGAAGCTCGGTAATTGGATTGTTTTGTGGTTAATATTTATTGAGCACTGTAGTGGAAATTTGTCATTATTTTTGACTGTTCAGCATTTGAACCTTATTCCCATGTTTGGAGAACTCCTCACTCTATGACTCAAGGTGGACATCACAGCCTTTTTCCCATTTATAGAAGCTGAAAATGTTGGCTGCTTGCTTTCCCCATACTCTTACAATACGTTGGGCATCTGGCTTGCAGTCTGCCAGTTGGTTATGCCTGCCCCCAGACTTGGACTTGAACTAATTATTTGGTAAAGCTGGGTGCCTGGAAAACTGTTGGAGGGGCAAGATTCTTGATGTATTGATAAGGTTCCTGAGCTACCTGTGTCCACTGCTGCTACTGTCCCTAAGCGTTAGACATGGTCATTGTGCCAGCTGCTATGTCTAATGCTTGAGAACAATAGTAGCAATAATGTCCTCACATCATTCTGTGACTTGATTTGGGTAACATATTTGGTCCAAAGCCCCTACAGGTTTTGAATTCTTCCTGTAATTCTTTGAGTTAACTAATACCCTTTGATCAAATTCTTTTTATGCTTAAATCAACCAGAATTTGTTTCTGTTGCTTGCAACTAAGAATCCTGGCTGACACAAGGCATTTTTACATGTTTTTGGACACTTAGACTTTACCACACTTTAGTGACTTTTGTTTATTCATTGATTTACTCATGCAATAGTTGGATATTTATTTAGTTCATTTATTCAAAATATATTTGTTGAAAGGCCAGTCTTTGCCAGAAATTGTCCTCGGGACTGGGCTACTGTGTTTAAAGAGATAGGAGAGGTTACTATCCTTATGGATCTTCATCGTTGTGGGAAGAGACTGATACTAAACAAGTACACAAACTAGATAGTATCAGCCAGCGGTAAATGCTATGGAAGAAAATTAAAAGAATAATGAGTTAGAGGGTGATGGGTGTGGGCTTAGGGAAAGCCATTCTGAGGAGTCCTGTTTGACTTGAACCTTCAAAAGGAGGCAGCCAGGAAAGGGTCAGGTGAAGACCGTTCCAGGCAGGGGAACAGCAAGTGCAAACTAGCTTAGTGCTAGGATTAGAGACAGGGTTAATGTGTCCAACACCTTGCCCAAGGTCATACCTCTAGGAAATGCTGGAGCCAAGGTTTGAATCCAGATAATGTCTTTACCAAGCCTATTTTCTCAAAAACTATACAGGCATACCTTGTTTCATTGTGCTTTGCTTTTTGCACTTTGCTTTGTAAATAGAAATTGTAAAAAGCAATCTGTGGCAACCCTGCATCTAGCAAGTCTGTCAGCGCCGTTTTTCTGACAGCATTTTCTAAGTCTGTCTCTCTATCACAATTTGGTAATGATTGCAATATTCCAAGCTTTTTCATTATTATTATGTTTGTTATGGTCATCTGTGATCTGTGATCTTTGATGCCGCTACTATGACTTGCTGAAGGTTCAGATGATGGTTAGAAGTTTTCAGCAATAATGTATTTGTTAAATACTGTAAGGACATTGTTTTTTAAGACAATGCTATTGTACACTTAATAGACTACAGTATAGTGGAATCAGCTGCCATGTATTCTTTTATATGCTCTAGGAAACCAAAAAATTTGTGTGACTTGCTTTATTGCAATATTTGCTTTATTGCAGTGGTCTCGAACTGAACCCACAATATCTCTGGGATATGGCTGTAATTTGAAAAGTAAAGCAACAGAACCAGGGAAGCGAAAAGGTTAAACTGATTTACACTAAAAGAGGCAGAGGGATCCTTGATGGAGAAGAGCCTGGATCTCTAAAAGAAGAGGAGAGAGAAAGGAAAGGAAAAGACCAGAAAGGGATGAGTTTTGAAGAAAGGACTTGGAGGATTCTGGAGCAACCGAAATGAGATGTTTGCGGTGGCTGGTATGCTGGGATGAGCAGATTGGGGAAGATGAATGTGCAGGACACTGGGGATCAGCTTGATAATAAACATGCAGTCTCTGCCCTCCTGGAGCTTACAATGTAGTATTGAAGATGGACATTAAGTCCATAAGCAACCAACACTTGTCTAATTACAGATGTGATATGAACACCGTGTGAGGTGTTATTTGAGTTGATGACAAGGAGAGTGAAATTTGTCTGGGAGTGGGAGTGATCAGGGAAGGATTACCTGAGGAAGTGGCATTTAACTGCTGAGAATATAGAGAGGAGATGAGAGGGATACCAGCTGAGGTTCACAGGTTTCTAACTTACCCTTGGCCCTATAGCAGTCATGGCCAAGTCAGGATTTGAACCCAGCTTTCCTGCACTCCAGGTCCAGTGCTCTTTCTTTAAACCGCAGTGATAGGAACTGTCTTTCCTCACACAAACACACACATCTGCAGATACAGACACTCAAGGGCTACATTCTCTGCTTGCCTTCTTGGCCTGTAGGGTGCTTTCTGCAGGGGAAGCAGTGATTGCTAATGACATTCTTGGTGCCTGTGATACTTAGATCACTTTATCAATCAAATGTGGCATTTGGTGGCAGCCCTGCCACCTGTCTCTTTCTATCAGTGTCAGAGAGTATTTCACTGCAGGCCACAGGTGCCAGCTGTCAGCCTGAAATAAACCAGGGTCTGCCCCAGGATAAGTGTGTTTAGGGAATCACTTCAGATTGAATTTCTCATCTGGCAGCCCCTTCTGAGTTTGGGACTCAAAAAAGTAAAAATAAACAAATTATAGATGAGTAAACAGACACGTGGCTGTTTATGTGGCATCAGGCTGGCTGTTCCCGGGGCTTCATTAATAACCCTGCCTTTTTCTTCCCCTCTATTGGCCTGGGTATCATGTATGGTCCATTTGAAATACACATGAATTTAATAGGTGTTTACTTAATTGGGCCACTAACCAAAGTGCTGATACTACAGCAATGATTTTTCTCATAAGGTAGTAGCTGTTCTCGGCAGGGAGTGTTTTGATTCCAGAGTTTGAGAAAGAAGGGAAAGGGGAAGGAAATTGAACTAACAGTTTTCGATTTCCCACAATGCCAGGCATTATATCCAGTACTTTACATGTACTATCTCATTTAGTCCTACCAGTATACCTGTGAAGTAGACATTATTCTTCTCATTTCACAGATGAGACAGCTGTCACACTGAGAGTTTAAATAATTGGTCTAAGGGCCCAACTAGTAAGAGCCAAAGTTGGGATTTTTACATCAAATCCTATTATTTTCTCCTCTTAATCACTGACCTCATGACCCTCACTGTCAGTCTCATAGTCAGTATCACCATTGTCACCCAGCTGAAGCCACACTGTTTGAGAACAAAAGGTCAATATGGTGTCACATTTAGCAGAGACAAAAATATTCCATGCCACCAAACCACAAAGAATTTAAAAGCAATTTACATCTTTATCTCAGGTCTTGAAACTTGCCTGGAAGGAATACAAAGCATGTTGTGTAACAACCAATCTAAAGAGATGTGTTTTTCTATCCATCTTCCCCAAGTTTGCTCCTCCCCAAATGTCTCATCTTAAGTGCTCCATACTCCCCAAAGATCTTCCCCCCGAATTCATCCCTTTCTGGACTTTACTTTCTCTCTCCTCTTCTTTTCCAGATCCCGCTTTTTCTGCATCACGTATCCCCCTCCCACCTCTTTTAGTGTAAATCCATTTAACCTGTTTACTTTCCCAGTTCTGTTTCTTTACCTTCCAAATTATAGTTGTTGAGAAACCAGACCTTGGTAACAGATTACTTGGACCTCAAACCTTGGCTCCAGCCCTTCCTAGGTGTCTAATCTTGGGTAAGTGATTTTACCAAGCTGAATCTCAGTTTTCTCTTTGGTAAAGAAGGTGTGATAATATCTGTGTTACTGGACTGATTTGAAGATTAAATAAGTTTATGCACATAAACCACTTAGAGCAGTACCTGATAAGCACTAAAAAATTAACTAGTGCTACTTTAATTCTTATTGCTTGATAAGTTGATGAGGAGTCAAGTACAGGAACCCAGCAAGGAGGCTCAGTATCCTTACAAGGTGGAGGGGAGGGGAAACTATGAATATTCTCATGTAGTTTGGGGGTGGGGCTCCTGTCACAGTTATGTTACCAGTAATAATCATTGATATTATGTAAGTCAATAAAAATTATAGTTACATTGGCATTAATAATTGTTGATAATTTTTGTCAACAATATTAATATAATAGTAAGATTTTTCTGAATGCCTGTATGTTCAGTGTCTCACACATTACCTGTATTGCGTTCTTTAATCCTTACAGTAACTCTTTGGGATAGATATAATTATTAGCCCTTTTGACTTACAGAACAAGTCAGACTCTAAGAGGTGAAATAGCTTTGTTTAAGACAGTGTTTCTCAATCTTTTTTTATGTTCCAGCACACTTAGAAAATGAAAATACTGTACATTGGGGTAAACTGTGGTGGAGGTAAAAGACCTTAAGGGCTGAGAAGTCACTTGTAACCTGTAATTAACACAATGGCTAGAATGCTGTGGTCTAGGGGAGAGTCAGGGCAGGGACTCAAATCTGCCTGACCTCAAAGTCCATGCTGTTGGTGGACTGGCTCCCATTGGGTCACCCTCCTACAGATCATTAGAAATTATGGGGACGTGTGTGTGTGTGTGTGTCTCTCTATATAGATATATAATGGAAACAGTGGAAAGTAACATAAAGCAGACAGAAAATTGGAGGGGAGTTGATACTTGAAAGAAGGGAATGGCACTGGGTGAGTTTCCTAGTTATTTATGTTTTTTTACTGCTATGAGAGCTCAAACGTGTAATCTTACAGGCATGAGGAATTCGAAGAAAGAATTTGGGGCTACTTGAGAGGCTGGAAAATGAAGTAGAAAATTCTTGAAAGGAGAGCACCATAAAGGGAAGCCCCTAATTTTTCATATAAACTCTGCCCAAATCTCTAAATGACCTCCAAACTATACAAATGTGAAAGCTAAGAGAATTAACTGAGATTTCCCTGATACCCACTGCAGTAGAGGCAGAATTTGGACTTTAAGTCAAGTTAAATGTCTGCTAAAATAAGCAAGTGACAACAACAAACACACCTATTCAGAGGAACATAACAGAATGCAGCCACAAACTGTCATGTACAATATCCAGGATTCTATCCCACATTACTAGATTTATATAAATAAAAACATGTGAGCATATACAAGTCAATAAATAGAGATCACTCCATTAGCAGACAAGGATTTTAAAACAAGTATTACAATTCTGTTCAAAGTGTCGACTAAAATTTGCTCATAATAAATAAGCACAATCCATGCCCTTCGTCATCATAATATGTTACCTTCCAGATTTTGCTTAGTATACTGTTTCCCACATAACAGATTTGAAAAATAAAGGACAGAGAAGCACCTTGCCTAAATTCTTCACACAGCTCTGACAGTGTTAAGACCAGAGTCCAGGTGACTATTACTTGCTCAGTAGAATTTAACATTGAAGTTAAGAGCTCACATGCTATAGTTGATTTGAATCACTTATTAGCTACATAACCTTGATAAGTTATTTAATTAATCTAAGCCTCATTTTCTTTAAATAGTTGCTGTAAGCATTACTCATGCTATTACAAATAAAATGCTTAAAGTGCTTGACACACAGTAAGTGCTTAATAACATTTTCATTATCATCATTATCATCATCATCATTATCATTATCATTGTGCCACCACCAAGTCCTATATGGAATTCTAATTTTCTGATTTAATCGCTATATCAAGCAGAGAAAAGGGAAAAATCCACCATAGGATTTTGCTCATGTATTGCTCCATATACTTATTCAACATTTATTAAGCACCTACTTTGTACAAGAAGCTGTGCTTGATACAGAGGAAATATAGCCATATAAGACATAGTGTTTGCCCTCCATGAACTGTAATACCTAATTTTGAAAAGTAAATATTTTGCATAGAGGGGGACCCAAAAAACTCCAGAACTGCATTTTTTTTTCCTAATTTTTGATCTTTGGTATAGATGAGAGTATTAAAATTTCAAGAATGTATGAATCCCCTTGATGTCAATGATGGTAAATAGTCATTCAGTCCCTACTGGTTCCCCTTTATTTGGGGGTCACTGAGTCCTACAGGAAGTTGAAGCAGGTTATGGATCCACTTCTCCAAAAAAACATACACACCAACAAATTTTGAACCTAATCTTAGGGGCCTATTTAGCCCTGAAATCTATTCACAGATTCTCTGTTGCAGAGATCTCTGCTTCTAGGGGTGTAACACTGGCTGCTTCAAAGCAGCCCATTTTACTGTTGAAAAGCTCAAAGGAGGGAAAGAACTTTGAGCTGCAATTTACATCCTTGAGCCTTCCATCGTTCAGTGGTCCTCTTTCTGCCCTGCAGAGGGCAGCCTGCTCCCTTCTGCATGACCACAGCTCTGTAAGTATTTGAAGACAGTTATTGTGTTCTGCCTTGGCCTTCTCTAGGCTGAATGTCTCCATTCTTTCGGTGGTTATTCATTTCTCATGGGATCCAGTCCCTTTATCCGCCTGTTACTTTCCTCTAACTGTGCGATAGCTCTGTAAGTTGTTTCCTTTAATCACAAAAGGGACATATACTTACTGTAAATTTTGGTAATACCAAATCAAAACCCAAACAAACCCAAAACTACACAGTTTTGTATGAAATAAAAAAGTGTGTCTATATACCCCCTTAGGCAAATTACATTCCTACAAATGACTGTTAAGAATCTGTGGATGCCTTACGAGATGGTATCTAGGCATAGGCTGTACATTTATCTGTAGACACATACATGTTTCATTTTTTTCTTACTCAAATAGAATCACATGTGTACTGTTTTACAACTTTAAAAAAGTGAATCTGTTATAGACATTGTTCTCTCTAAAACTATTGATTACCTCATTCTACCAAATGACATCAAAAGTGAGAATCCAGAATAGGACACGGAGTTTTTATTATTTAACTTAGAGTCAGGGCTGTCATGGTAATCATCATTGTCTCATTTGTTCAATAAATTTGTATTGAAGGCCTACTGTGCTAAGCGCTGGGATAAAGACTACACTGTGAAGATGTGAACTTACCCTCAAGAAACTTGTGGGTAACATAGATAGATAGCAAACATAGATAATCTGACAAAAAAATTACAAGGGAGTGTGATGAATCTATGATTGCACTGAATTTGTCCCTAAATTTCTGTTACATTTGCCTCTCCTTTTCTTCTGTCTTTGTAAACTGATATGTAACATATCTTTTTGAAGTTAGATACATTTTTAGACAGAGTTCATTTTATCTGCCCTTAAACATGCTATTGTAGGAACCACGCAAGCTGAATATGAATCTCACCATATTGATGGAAGCTCAGGTAACAAAGACGTATCACGAGTTTTTGTAACTATCATTGGGTTTATTCTCTGTGATTTTGAGAGCAAAATATAAGCCACATATACAAAGGGATAGAAGTTACAGAGAGATAAATTTCATAAAGTTCAAGTTCTTGTTTTGAAAAAGAATTAGTATCAGAACTATCTGCAAATGAAGATTTGTGGAAGTAATGAGTTCCATGTTATTAAAAATGTTCAAGCAGAGGTTGGGAAAGAATGTTAATACTCTCAAATGGAGTAACTGGCATAAAGTAGACATCCAATAAATATCTGTGGAAGAGAAAGAGAGAGGAGGGACGAGAGGACAGGGAGAGAACTTCTATTCATTTGTTCAAGAATATCTATTGACCACCTACTCTAGGCCTGGCTCTGTGTTAGTTACCAGGAAATAGTAGCGAGAACAACAGAAATGATCCCTCTTGCCCATTGAAGCAAAGAATTACACAAACATCTAACTACCAGCCATTGCAGGTTCTGAAAGAGAAGCCATGAAGCTATGAAAGCGTGTGCAGAGGGCTGAACTAGCCCGAGCTATCAGGGATGACTTCTCTTAAGATTTGAGGTGTATGTGGGAGCTGATAAATGGAGTGTTCAAGTATAGGTACAGATCATGTGGCTGGAGAGTGCTGGGAGCCCTCAGGCATACCAAAAAGGCCCGTGTTAGTGAAACCCAGAGAGTGAGGTGGGTGGTTTGATCAGACGGGGCTGGAGAAGTGGCCAGGAGCCAAGTTCGGGGAGAGCCTTGAAGGCCATGTTGAAGAGTTTGGTCTCATCCTAGGAGTATCAGGGAAGCCAGAAGGGCTTAAAGGCAAGGAGGGATGTGCTGAGACTGTCTTTTTTAAAAAATCACATCGGCTGCTTTGTGGAGAATCATGTTGAGGGGAACGGGGAGATGTGGAGAGGCCAGTTCAGGTGGGGATAGTATAGTTCAGACATGAGAGCGTGGGAGCACGAAGGGAGATGGGGACAGGGGAGTGAAGTGAGGCGGGTGGATTGGAGAGATTTAAGAGACACAGTGGGCAGGGCATGCTGTTGAAGGGAATGAGAAGGGGAAGTTATAAGCAGTAGGAGGGTGACAAGGATAACTCTTAGGTTTCTTGCTAGTGCAGGTGGGTGAGTGGTGGTGTCCATAAAGGCAGGAAGCACCGGATTGCAAGCAAAAAGTTTTTAGGAAAAAAAATCCCGATTCCTGTTGAGGGTATGTTCCTTTTCAGGTACTTTGATTCATAAGGCACTGCTAGATGCTTTACATATTTTATTTCATTAATTCTCTTAATCATCTTACAAGTTAGATATTATTTTACGCATGTTCTAGTTGAAGATATAAAAGTACTAAAATTAGATTAATAGCTTAAAGTTATATAGCTAATTAGGGCAGAGCCTGGATTTGAAGCCAGATCTAGCCAACTTCCAAGTCTCTGCTATTTCTACTCCATTTTTCTAGCTGAGAGTTTAGTCAAATGTTTGCCAAATAGTTATATTGTTGATAAATATAAAGACCCTTTCTCTAAAGGTATTTTGAAACCTTAAAAAACCCTGTTTTATTGCAAATAGGGAAATGCTCTTCCTGATTTCTTCTTTCTCAATCTTTCTAGAGATTTAAATAGTCAGAGATTGCTACTTTTAGCTTAATTCAAGCAGGTCTTCATGCCAAAACAACCTAGAGTCCCAGTAGTTTGAGAGATACTGTTTATATAACCACGATAAAAATCATCTTGTGAAATTCATCAGCCACTACACAGACTAGTAATAGCTTTCTCCAAAACGTGTGGCTAGCCAAACCAGCTGGATCGTTAAGACAGAACTGCACATAATTTCATCCTCTGGCCTATTGCTCTGGGAAACTGAATGGAGTCATCACGTAGGGTAGCGGTGTACTCTACGATGATGCGCTTGTATGGATTCTGAGAATATTGGGCATTTTAGGGGTGATCCAGTAAAGCCCCTCATTTTTCAGATGGGGGTCACAGAACCTGGCAGAGAAGATAACTAGAGCAGCAGAGCTGGTAGCAGAGTTGGGCCAGGAACCCAACTTTCCAGCCCATTACTCTCATTCTATCAGCAAACATGTGGTGGAGAGAAGGAGAGATGGAGAGGTGGATATGTGGAGGGATGGATGGATCGATATAGAAAGATAGACAGGTAGGAATGTCTTCCCTTTATAGTTGCTAGAGTGCTGATGCTTTACTTGCATTTAAAAAAAATTTTTATTCTTATAAAAAATGTAGTGATACAGTATTATTACCCCCACTTAGCAGATGAAGAAACTGAGGCTTGAATTATTAGCTTAATATTAGCATTAATGCCTAAGTTGTATATGTAGATTATATATGTATACAGGTTTTAAGGATCTTGGAAATTACTGATAATTTGTGTTTATTTTATACAGTTGTCTCAAGAAAAGATGGAACTTTCTGTATAAGAAATGGGACTAGGGAAGGAACCTTAACGACTATCGTCAAAGTCTTACAGTCTTAGAAACACTGTGATGTTTGGACCCAGATCTGGATAAGAATAGGACTCACATATCCACTAGTTTTGGATCTTGAGCAAGTTACTTTACTTCCCCCAGGCTCAGTTTCTTTATCTGTAAAATGGGTATAAAAGTATTAATCTTCCAGAGGGAGAGAAATATCCTAAAGATTTACTTTTGAAAATGAATGCAATCACGATTAAGTTAAAGAACCAGCACAGCAGAGATGAGAGATGGGAAAGAGCACGAAGGACCCATGTTTGACTCTTCACCCACTGCCCCCCAGCAGGTGTATGCAGGTTGGTGCTGAGCAAAGAGCGGTGCTTTGTTCACTGTGACTCAGTGATGGGCAAAGAGAGAGACTGAAGAAAGAGGGGGTGTTGAGAGTACAGACCTTCAAGCTCTGTGAACTTGGGTGAGAGCATGATTTCTCTAAGCCTCACTTTTCTCATCTGTAAAACTTCAAAAATGGGTCATTGTAAAGATTTCATAAGATAATACCTTTAAACATCTTAGTGCAGTGCCTGACATACAGTAGCTACTCAATAAATACACGTTGCTTATTAAGTGACTGCCCAAGTCAGAGGCAGGAGCAGAGAAAAATACACATCTATTGACCATGTTTATTGCTATGAATATGGATCCCAATCTCTCACCTCAACAGATCTATTCAACCAAATTATAATGCTTTTTGTTTGCATCATTCAAGCAAAAGCAAACTCTAATTGGTTTTCCTGTAGCATGGACCAGAGAAATCAAACTGGCTTGGTGCCGTCATATACAATGAGCTACAAACCTTCTGTAAGTCATCTCATTAGCTCCCCTGTGATATTTATGAAGCCTGGGATTTGCTAATGATCTTAAATGGGGTTAGGATCTCTAGTATGTGTTGGAGAGAGGAGTAGGGGAGAGAATCAGAGAAGCTTGAGAGACCTTAAATGCAAATCTTTACTGAACCATTTTTTTTTTTGGTTATCAGTTACCCAGTGGGGTGTCTGACAAATACAGTATGGGGTCTTATTCCCCATCATCTGTGTGATGGGATACCATCTGGGCTTGTAGAAAGAGACACAGTCTATAAGATTTGGTTGAACTAATTACTCAGTGAATAAATTATCAAAACCGACAAATGCAGTTCAAACCAGAAGTGACCATGGGTTTTAAAATTTTTATTAGCTCAGCTGAGTCTCTGAAAAAAATTCATTTCTAAAGAAATTCATTACGTGGGACTGGGAGCATGATTTCCCAAAAACAACAACAAAAATACCCGACTCCTTTTTTTTTTTTTTAAAAACACTGAGTGCTGCACTGAAATGAAAAGCAAGACGCTAATAAACAACTGAGTGTCCTGAGCTAGGTAGATGGTACACATTAGGTCAATTTAAATAGGTATTCCTTTTTCGGATCTATCCTTGTGACAGGTGCCTTTGTTCAGTTCCAAAGGCACAGCTTTGTATAAATTTTCTGCTCAGAAAACATTGATGGCTTTCTCTTATTAAGACATGAAGCCTAATATCCAAGGACCTTCCTAATCAATAATAAGAAAGATGACTAGTCTTTATTGGGTGCTGTGTATCAGACACTTTGCTAAACATTTCTATATGGATTAGATTATTTAATTCTTGGAACAAAATTGTGAGTTAGGCACTATAATGATCCTTAGTCTCTCAGTGGAGTAATTGGTGTTTAGAGAGATGAAGTAGTAACGTGTCCAATGGTTTGTAGTTAGCACATGGTGGAGGAAGAGTATGAACGTAGATATTTTGTGTACGCTCTACCTCAGGGCTCAGCAAATTATGGCACGTGAGCCAAGAATGCTTTTTTCCACTTTAAATGACTGAGAAAATCAAAATGAGTACAGTATTTTGTGGTACATGGCAGTTATATGAAATTCAAATCTCCGTGTCCATAAATGAAGCTTTATTGGAACATAGCCATGCTTATTTGTCTATGTATTTTCTATGGCTGATTTCATGTTACTGCAGCAGAGCTGAGTAGTTGTGACAGAAATCATCTGGCTTGCAAAACTGAAAATATTTACTGTCTGGTTCTTTACAGAAAAAGTTTGTTGATCCCTGATCTGTCTTAAGCCCTGCATAATCCTGCCTCTCAGTCTGCTGTGATGCTCTTCTAGTCTGGGTGCTTGACCACAGGTGCTCCTTGACTTCCTTCATTCCTACTGTGCTCGCTCTGGGAACAGAATTTAATGTCACCTCTACCTGTTGAATGCCTCATATATTTTCAGGTCCAGATCAAAGATCACTTATTTCACTTTTGAAAGTTTTGCTTGGAGCACTAGAAAACCCAGTTCAAATTGGATGTTTTAAAAAGAGAATCCATTAGCTTATATAAGAAACATTGAGAAATTTGTCTCACTTTAGGTACAGTTTCATCTAGGACAAAAACGATATTATCAGAACCTATCTCTCTACTATGTGTCCTATGAATTAACCCAGTCCTTGAGGTCTACATAATTCATGCCCCTCCGGCCATATCCTGCTTTTTTCTCCAAACCTCCTTTTTCACACCACCTAGTCCAGAATGGACAAGTTAATAAAGTCTGTGTTACAGCCTTCTCAAAAAAGACTGATTCTCACAATGATTGAACTGTCTTAGGTCATATATCCTAGTGTCCTCAACCTAATGTCTGAGACCGAAAGAAGGAATTATACTGATTGGCTCAGAAGTGGATTAAAACTATCCCTGAACTGATCACTGTGGCTTAAAGAAAAAAAAAAAAAAAGGACCACTTTGCTTGGATTAAATCAATCAGTGTCTACCTCTAAACCCAGGGGTTGGTTCAGCACCACTGCAGTCACATAGATGAGAAATTTGGGATACGATTAAGAAGAAGCAATGGGAAAATCATTCCTAGGAAGGCCTCCCCAAATGCCCACTAAATCTCCCTGCCCCAAAGCCTTCCACACCTGGCAGACAGAATTTTTCTTTCCTTTCTACTCTCATAGCCTTTCCCATCTGAAGCTTGAATTATAGTGAGTTTTATATATTCTCTCTCTCTCTCTCTCTTTCTCTCTCTCACTCAACAATTGCTGCTATTTGATACTCTTCAAATAGAGTCTGTTATAATGATTGATTCCTGTGCTGGAGACAAGAAGACCTCTCACCTAAAAATTTTTCTTTAAGGAATCCTTATGTGGTTTTAATTAATTAATTTATTTATGGCTGTGTTGGGTCTTCGTTTCTGTGCGAGGGCTTTCTCCAGTTGTGGCAAGTGGGGGCCACTCTTCATCGCGGTGCGCGGGCCTCTCACTATCGCGGCATCTCCTGTTGCGGAGCACAGGCTCCAGACGCGCAGGCTCAGTAGTTGTGGCTCACGGACCCAGTTGCTCCGCGGCATGTGGGATCTTCCCAGACCATGGCTCGAACCCGTGTCCCCTGCATTGGCAGGCAGATTCTCAACCACTGCGCCACCAGGGAAGCCCCTTATGTGGTTTTAAAAGCATATTTTGTTGTCTCTTTTAGGAGGGTGATGAATATTGCACGTGAGCTTTCGGGCTCCTTGAATGTTCATTTCTGTTCATATCTCCCCAATCTCAGCCTCTTGAACTAGATAGGATGGTGAGGGACAGGGGCAGAGTTGAAGAGGTTGGTGGAAGGGTCAGAGACAGGATGTGAATCAGGAATGTCTCCTTCATTCATGACTCCAGGCGAAAGATGGGGATTTCACGTTTTAACGTGACAAATTTGACACAGCCATGGCAAAATGCCACACCACCATTTTCTTTCACACCAGAGTGGCGAGATCAAAATCTGCCATGCTCACCAAAACAAATGTGTGGAGTCTTCATGGACGCATTGTTCTTGATAGCCAAAAACAGGAAATAATGTAAGCAACCATCGATAGTGAAATAGATATGTAAGTTGTAGTATATTCATATAATGGAAATCTCTACAGCGATGAGAATCAACAGGCTACAACTAGACCTCATGATATGAATGAATCTCACATATTTAATATGGGCCCAAATAATCCAGACATAGTAGAATCTACTATATGATTCCATTTATACAAAATACAAACCATGAAAAACTACCCTATGTTGTTAGAAGTCAGGACAGTGGTTATTCTAAAAGAGGGTATGAGGGTAATTTCTGTGTGCTGGTAATGTTATGTTTTTTGCCTAATTATTGGCTACACAGGTGTGTTCATGTGAAAATCCATCAAGGTATACATTTATGATATGTACACTTTTCCATATATATTCTATTTCAATGTAATTGAAATTAAAATGGAATAAAAAATGTCAGGCAGGCTATATCAGAAGTCCTACTGTGCTCTAGTTTTACCCCATGTCTCCAAGGTGGGGCGGTACTCTCAACTGAATGCCTGAATCTGTAGGCGGCCTGGCCAGGGATGGGCATCCTTTCTGTATAAGGAATAGAACGAGGTCTTTAGCTTCCTCTTGACTGGGGCTTTGGCTGAGCTAACCAGCCATGATTCAAGTACTAGTGAACTTCCCTGGTCAGAAGCTCTTGTTTGGAATACCCACATGTACTCTGGTCATGAAGCACAATAATCTGCATCCTTGAACTTTGTTCAGACTCTCAACCTCGCAATGGGTGCTGCTGTTCCAGCTGCTGGCGGCTCTTTCATGGGATGAAGGGGTCTATCTGGCAGCCTGAAGTTAAGCTTTCCTTCTCTCCTTGATGGTAAAGAATGAATTAACAGGTATTCATTTTTTTTACCACTCTCTCTCCTTTGAACTAATTGCTTCTCACTTTAGGGTTGGTGGATTCATAAAATTTGTGCTGCAGCTTCGTTTTTCAAGGTAAAAGACACAGTATTTGGGGAGCACTGCTTCTGAGAGTTTCCAAGAACCGAGGGAGAAGATGCTGATTTATTTGTTAAGGTCACTGTCATTCCTTTATTGTGAATACCACCAACATACATTATACTGCCTCAAAGTGGGTGTTTTCTTACTCCTGATAATTTTTTTGAATGTACTTGAATTTGCCCATTAATGCTTTATGTTAAGTGGCCTTTAAGTGTTCCTATTCCTGTCTTTGAACAGGTCACTTCCTCCTAGCTTTTCATCATTTTCTTGGCCACACTGTAAATGTCCTCCATTTATCAATGCCTTCCTTGGTCTTACCGGTCCAAAGGATGCATCCTGTTTCAAAATGTGGTTTCAGTGATGCTGAAAAAGGAGACGGGATGGCTGTTTGCTTTCTGATATTTGGTATTTCACTTCCGTTTGCATCCTGGTGCTGTAATGAAATATCATGTAGAGTTCCTACAGGGCTGATAATCCATCCTCAGCCCCCAAAGATAGCTCTGTCTGTGCATTACTGCTTTCCAAGAAAATCTGTCATTATGCAGAGTGTTATGCATTTCCTTTCAAACCTAGTCATTTGCATTTTTTGCCTTCGAAAAGGCAAATTTGCTTTGAAAAGTGTAATGAAATGTGCCCAGATGAAAAATGGGCCCTGAGGATGGCTGGTGCCAGCATGGGGCTTTAATTAAATGATTAGATGGCAATTTGATACGACCAGCTTTTGAACTGCATCATGTTACCATTTAGCTTTGGGAGGGGAAGCGCAGCTCGACCTTTAGAAACGCTGAAAGATAATATGAACTTTGCTTCTAACCACCACAGAGCTGTATGTACAAAAAGGCTTTTTCTAATTTTCTGTTCCTTTTTCTCCGACCCCGGTCTCCCAGTTCTCATTGTTCCTCACTTTTCCTGAATAAACCGTGTCCTTTAATGCTTCCATGACTTTGCACAGTCTGTTCCTGCTGCCCGGAGTTCCCTTTCCACTTCTTGTCTTTCTAGGGAGCCTAGTGTTTCTTCAAAGCACAGCTCACTTAGCCCCCCTGCCCCCTTCTTTATTGAAACCCTTCTTAATTCCCCCGGACTGGGAGTTAGTTGCTTTTTCTGCTATCCAGTGATCGGCAGACTACAGCCGGCTTGCCTCCTGCTTCTATTAGGATAGAGCAATGCTCATTTATTTGCATATCGTTCAGGGCTGCCTTTGTGTTAAAATGGCAAATAGAATAGTTGCAAGAGACCACTACCTACAAAGCCTAAAATGTTTACTATCTGGCCCTTTCCAGAAAAATTTTGCCCGGATAAGCACTTCATACACTCAGTTGTCACCAGCTAGTTAGTGACGACAACCTCCATGAGGCTGGGAACTCCTAATTTTGCTCACCGCTGTCTTCCTAGCACCAAACACAGGCCTGCCACACAGAAGCTGCTTAGAAAATAACAGCTGCCTATAGTGGCTGTGAGAATTCAGTGGGCTGATGGAGCTGTGTTGTCTTTTAAGTGCCTGGTACAAACTAGGCACTTAGTAAATGCTCATTTCCTAGACATCTGTGCTCCTGTTCTCACACCTGGCTGCCAGGTCACCTTGTATTTCTCCCAACAAATTCATGTTTTTCTTGCCTGCCAGACTTGGTATTAATTTTGCACATCTGCATTAAAGTACTAAATTGATGGTAAAGTTTAACCTCAGTATCTCTATTCATTATTTTTACCTAATACCTAGTGAACATTTAATCTGTCCTAGGAACTGTGCTCAGAGCTTTATGTTTGTCACCTCATCGAATAGCTAGTGCTGCCCTTCAGTGGTAGATATTCTTTTCCCCCCCGCAACAAAGCCTTAATTTAAAATTTATTTTTATTTTCATTTTTTATTGAAGTATAGTTGACTTACGATGTTGTGTTAGTTTCTGCTGTACAGCAAAGTGATTCAGTTATACATATATGTTCTTTTTCATATTCTTTTCCATTGTGGTTTATTACAGGATATTGAATATAGTTCCCTGTGCTATACAGTAGGACCTTGCTGTTTTTCCATTCTCTATATACTAGTTTGCATCTGCCAACCACAAACTCCCAATCCAACCTTCCCCTGCCCCCCCCTGCCGGCAATAGAGGTAGATATTCTTATTATCCTTGTTTTACAGGTCAGAAATGGAGGTTAGGTTAAGCAAATAGGCCAATGTTATAAATCTGGTCAAACGAAGACTTAAACCTATGTTTGTTGACTCCTAAACTTCTCTACCATATTGATTAAAGACCTCCTGTACCATTATTCTCTTTGGGAAAGAAAACAAAACATTATTTCAAAGAGTATCTGAAAGTATCTGTATCATCAGTAATTATAGGCAGGTTTTTGGAGAAGTTTGTTTCTTGAACTTTGAGTCCTGATGATAAGGCACACTTTTCCTGCCCACCTCATAAATCAGTTTTCAGCTGAACTAATTGCATAAGTATGCATACTTTACACAACACAACATGGCACAACACAACACGTGCATACACATATAGATGTGCAGGGAGCATGTTGTAGCTAAACTGATGAGACATGAATCAATGAAATCAAAGATAAAATTAACACTGGTAAGATGTACTAGATCTATGCAACAGCAACAGAAATCCATTTGATTAGTGACCCAGGCTTAGGGTTAAAGCAATTCTTAAGGACCTATTTGTAGAACAGGCCTACAAAACTGTTAGTAGGGGTACCTTATGGGTTTCTCTTCAGATTAAATGACTAGAATGTAAAACCTCCAAAACATGGATTTTCAGTCTGTTCTGTTTACAGTGGTAGTCTCAGGACCTACCTTTACCAAGTTTGCACTCTGTATTAGTCAGGGTCCTCCAGAGAAACAGAACAATGGGAGATGTGTGTTTGTGTGTGTGTGTGTATATATATATATACTTATATACAATCCCTATATAATAATCCCTGTATAAATATAGAAAGATGTTATTGTAAGGAATTGACTTCCATGATTCTGAAAGCTGAAAGTACCAAGATCTGCAGTTGGCTAGCTGGAAAACCAGGAGAGCTTATGTGTAGTTCATTATGAGTCTGAAGTCCTGAGAACGAGTAGAGCCGATGGTGTATTTCCTAGTCTAACAGGTAGCAGGCTTGAGACCCAAGAATAGCTGATGTTTTAGTCTGAGTCCAGAGACTGAAAAACACCAATGTCCCCGCTCAAACAGTCAGGCGGGAGGAGTTTCCGCTTACTCCCTTTTGTTCTGTTCAGGTCTTCAAGTGATAGGATGACCCACCTGCATTAGGGAAGGCGATCTGCTTACCTCAGGCCACCAATTCAAATGTTAATCTCATCCAGAGACACTCTCACACAACACCCAGAGTAAAGTTTGACCAAATGTCTAGACACCCCTTGGCCCACTCAAGCTGACACATAAAATTAACTGTCACACACTCCATAAGTATTTGATGATTTAATAAATAAGCGAATTCAATGAATGTTAAGTTTTTAGAATAGTGGCTAGACCAGAATAAATGCTAAATTAACATTATTAGTATGAATTTTCCCAAAAGTATTTGAAGTATTCTTGAACCAGGGTAGACTTATAGCTAATTATATACAATGCAACATGTAATAGTTCAGATTTGGACATTTGACAGGAACTTTTCAGTTCTAATATTATTTATGCAAACAGTCCATTATAGGCTGCATGGGAGATATTTTCATCTTTCTAGTTCTCCTTTGTGAAAAATAATATCTAACCTATTACTAGAACACCTAGATGTGATGATAGTTCTTTCCAGAATAGATTTAGGGTCCAATATTTCTGCGGCGTGTTAGTGTGTGTGTGTGAGGGGGTGTAGACACACATAGGTGACATGCTGCCTATTTTTTAGATATACTCATACATTGACATACCAATGTTTTGGTATGCATTAGTCAAAATAGTTATAATATTAGAACAGAAACTTACAACAGGAATTGATCTATCTTATAAAGATAGATCAATTAATAGTTATCTCTTAATGATCTCCTCCTTACTTGGCTCTGAAAAGAAACTGGGGATATAAGAGAAGAAAATAGGAGATCATCTCTACCCTCAGAAGGCTTACTGAATTAGCTATAAAGACAGTTGTGTAAGAGTTAACTGGCATTGCAGAACTATAGGGAATCAAGTGTAAAATGTGTAATATTGACGCTGAGCACCTTTGTAATTCAAAGAAGAAGAAGGAATAAGTATTACTTGTAACAGTCGGAGGAGGTGAACATTGAAATAATTGCATTTCCGCTTTAAAAATTTGGAATATTCTTTTCAGCGTCCTGTTGCAATTGCCTCCTTGCTCTTCCTGTTTTGCCTCTCCCACCTTCCACAGCTGTGACATTCCCTCTGGTGCCTCTGGGGTGGACGTGCCACGGGCTGAAGTATTCCTGCGCGTGATTTACTTCCTTCTTGCTGTTTCTTGTAAATCTTTCACAGATATTACTTGCTTGCAGGAGGTGATTTTATTGACTTGGCGGCTGGCTTGTTTAAAACTAGATTATTTTTGAAGTTAGGAATGTCTGTGACCAATGAAACACTGAATTTAAAACAAAATCAGACTAGATTTAATCAGCTCTGAGGAGAAGAAATCAAAACTACAAATGCATGGAGATTCTTCTCTGACATATGATTAGTGCTCAGACTTTGAGCTTTCATGAAAGATAATGAAGGTGCTGGAGTTTACGTTCATCGTCCTGGGAACGCTTGCTGTATTAGCTCCTGAGGGCTGCCATAACAAATTACTGCAAGCTTGGTGGTTTAAAACAACAGAACTGTATTCCTCCATGGTTCTGGAGGCCAGAAGTCCAAAATCAAGGTGTTCACAAGGCCATGCTCCCTCTAAAGGCTCTAGAGGTGAATCATTCCTTGTCTCTTTCTGCTTCTGGTGGCTCCAAGTGTTCCTTGGCTTGTGGTAGTGCAACTCCAGTCTCTGCCTCTGTCTTCCCATGGCTGTCTCTTTGTGTCACTGTTTCTCCTCCTGTCTTCTCATTTGAGGACATTTGTCATGGATTTAAGGTCCGTCTTGTTAATTTAAGGTGAACTCATCTCGAGATCCTTCCCTTTATTATATCTTGCAAAGACCCTTTTTCCAAATAAGGTTATATTCACAGGTTAGAACTTAGGCACACCTTTTGAGGGGTTCACTGCAATTCAACCTGGTTCACTTACGTTCCCTGTTTTTTGGTCCATTCAGATGTAGAGAGGAGCTACAATGTTATATTACTAGCTCGGCATGGCTAAGACCCAGAGGTTAAAGGACATATTGGGGATAAAATGCGAGTGACTTGACAGAGTAATTTTCAGAGTTTGTTTTAAAATGTGTTATGTTAGCTGCTCCTTTATTGTTAGGGAAGCCTCCATGTGAGGATTACACTGAACATGAGAAGCAAAAGTGTTTTCTGGTCTTTAAAATTCAAATCATTCCTGTTAAATTAACATTTTATCAAGATATTCAGTGATTTTTTCTACTTTTAGGTAACATCTTGCCCAAATACTAGCTCTCTTTGTTGCTTCAGATACCATCTAGAACATGAGTTATGAAATCTGTACTTTTTTTCACTAGATATCAATCTTAAGAGGAAGTTTGATTTCAGATGAGTAGCATTTTTCCACTTTGATACACATATATCTTATTGCCTGAATATATTTTATAGGATAAGGCTTTCAGAAGTCCAGGGGGTGACAGACATGTCTATGTTGTTTCAACAACTTTATTCCCAGAGCCTAGTAGAGTGCCTGTCAGGTAAAGGATACTAAATACTTTTGCTGAATGAATAATGTTCTATAAAGATCATATTTTCACATGGATTAAATGATGTATTTTGAGTCAAAATATGGCCACTTATTACTGATTATGTTCTAATATTGTCTCTCCCTGCCCACCTAATTTTTTTCTTCATTTGGGGATCAATAGTGCCATTTTGATCATTTCTTCATATTTAGTTATAACATATGAAGAGTGGTCAGGGAGGATACCCTGATTGTTCAAGGAGATTTTGGAGCACTAAACTTTGAGGGCAGAAACTTGGATTTACATCCATAATCTCACTAGTTTCTCACACTTGGTATATGACCTTGGGTAAGTATTCATTTTCTCTAATTCTCTGCTTTCTCATCTGTTTATTCATTCAGCAAATATTTATTGATTATCTCTAGAGGCCCAGTGCTGTTCTGAGTGCTGGATGTGAAACAGTGAACAATACAGACCAGAGTCCTCACCTTCAGGGGTTTCAGCCTAGTGTAGGGAGAGACATTATAATACAAAATAATAAAGTATTAACGTGTATCAGATAAGTGCTATGGGGGAAAAATAGATCTGGAAAGGGATAGAGAATGCTGAGGATGGGGAAGTAATGCAGTTTTGATTAGGGTGATCAAGGAAGGTATCACTGAGAAGTGACATTTGATAAAGGTCTGAAGGAGTTGAAAAAGAGAGGCTTGCCCGTATCTGGGGGGAAAGCATTTCAGATGGAGGAAGGAGGAGGTGGAAAGTCCCTGTAGTGGATGCTGTGGTGTGCTGCTCAGATTCCCCCGTCAGTACTGACATATTCATTCCCTCAGCTGCTGGGAACTCAGCTGAATCGCTCTTTGGAAATTGCTTGCAACTGAAGAAAGCTACCTTCTCCAAGGTCACACTCTCCCTTGGGGCAGCCTACATCTAACTGTATCTAATGACCACTCTATATGGTGGTATAAAGCCTGGCTCCCTGCCTCAAGGCCAGATTACAGTTCTGGAGGTCAGATGTCTGAAATGGGATTCACTGGGCTAAAAATCAAGGTGTGAGCAGGGCTGCATTCCTTTCTGGAGGCTCTAGGGGAGAATCCATGTCTTTTCCAGCTTTAATGGCTACTCTCATTTGCTTGCTTGCTTGCGGCCGTCTTCTTTCACCTTCACAGACGGCAACAGTGGGTCAAGTTCTCCGCCCATCAAATCACTCTGACCTGACTCTTCTGCATCCCTTTTTCCCGCTTTAAGGTCCCATGCAATTACATCGCATCCACCCAAATAATCCAAATGAATCTCCCTATTCATCTGAATAACAACCTTCACTCTGTCTACTACCTTCTTTCCCCTTTGTCATATAATGTAACATATTCCTAGGTTCTGAGGGTTAGGATATGGGCATCTTGGTGGGGGGACAGTATTCCGCCAACCGCAGATGGGAACATGAACACTTCAGCATAACTTGGAAGGGAAGAACCAGCACAGTTGCAGACAGGTAGGTAGATTCCATGTTGGGAACTTGTGGAAGGTTTTTTTGTTTTTGTGTTTTCTGATTAATTCACTTTTCTCAGTGAAGTAAGAAGGAAGGTCAATAGCTGAGAGGTACCAAGGGCTTGAGAAGAGAGAAGAAGTTATGGAAGTCCCCTAAGAGAGTGGGGGATGAGTTTGCCAGGACAACATCATAGTATTGCTAGGTGATACTGAAGGCTCTCATCTCTCCTACCTGCCTCATAGAATTGTTGTGAGGGTTGCAATGAATTATGTGTATATATATAATTTTATATATATATGTGTGTGTGTGCAGATTTTTAAACTCTGATGCACTATATCAATAAAAGTTAACTTCCATTCGTTGCTCATCCTGTGCTAGTTCCCATTCTTTGTATTTGACATGTATGAACTAAATTAATCCTCGCAACAAGACAAGGAAATTGGTATTATTAGTATTGTCATCTCCATGTTACAGATGAAATAAGTGAGGCCTTAAAGGGGTGAAATGCCCAAGGTCCCACAGCTGGGGGAAGGCAGAGATGGGAAATAAACCAGGCACACACTCAGAGATGCCAGTCTTCACCACTACTCTCTTCTGCCATTAACTTCATGCATCGCATTCCCAACCAGATTTTGTGTTCCTTGAGGAGCAAGACCAGTGCTTTCTACTTAAAAGGAAATACTGTGAACTTATTGCATCTAATACAAACAGACAGTGAATATCTCTGAATGAATTAAGCATGGTGACAATTAAAAAAACAGTCAAAAACATAAATCTTGACTCAGAGCGCCATTTGAGTCCTAGTTTAATCATTTACTAGAAATACTGTGCAGTTTGCAAGTCCAAGCCTCCATTTCTTCACCTGTGAGATGGAGATAATAATGCGCTCCTCCTATGGAATCTAAAAAAAAAAAAAAAATTGTTCTGAAGAACCTATGGGCAGGACAGGAATAAAGATGCAGACGTAGAGACTGGACTTGAGGACACAGGGAGGGGGAAGGGTAAGCTGGGACGAAGTGAGAGAGTGGCATGGACATATATACACCACCAAATGTAAAACCAATAGCTAGTGGGAAGTAGCCACATAGCACAGGGAGATCAGCTCGGTGCTTTGTGACCACTTAGAGGGGTGGGATAGGGAGGGTGGGAGGGAGACGCAAGAGGGAGGAGATATGGGGATATATGTATATGTATAGCTGATTCACTTTGTTATAAAGCAGAAACTAACACAACATTGTAAAGCAATTATACTCCAATAAAGATGTTAAAAAAAAATAATAATGCACTCCTCCAAGTTTTGCTGTGAGGACTTGAAATCCTATAGGCAGGCTTCCCCGTGCCTGTCACAAGAAGGCACACAGTAAGCTTGAGTTGCTATTTTGATAAATACATTTTTTGTTGAGAAGTAAGAGGGATTTCTCATCCTAACCCCAAGCAAAACTCTTCACATATCCTGCATCAGGACCTTGTTGTCTCCAATGCCCCCAAATTCGGGAGTCTAGTCTCCAAAGACCACATGCCTCACCCTTTTCTTCTCTCTGTGCCTCATTTTCCACGATAGAACTTCCATGAACATAATCTAAGGTCAGCCGAAATACAAGTTCACTACCAACTGTGGAAATCTTACTGTACTACTTAGCTACAGTGAGGTCGTTTATGGGTACCTACCTCATTTCTCAGTTTAATGTGACATAGCTGAGCATGTTAATTAGCCTTTCATAGTCACCTGTAGTTTTTCTTCCTATTTCTTCATTCATTCGTTGATTTCACTCATGTTTATGAGCCAGGCCCTTTACCAGGTGCCCTGGGCCAGTGCTGAACTGTCTTCTCTTTCATCCTCTCTTCAGTTCCTTCCCTATGGTTTCTCCAGGTCTTAATCCTGAGTCCGGGCTGGAGAGCATGCTAAATGACATTGTTTAATATGTCCCCAATTTCATACAGCTTATAAAAGAAGGGGTCTGCATACTTACTCTTCTTGGTGGAATCTTTCTCTTTGAATAGTCTTTACTGTCCTAAGACCATCCAGATTCACGGTTTAGAAAGATTTTATGTTTTGTTTCCTTGGTTTTTGAGCCTATTTTGTTGAGCTTCTTTTAGAGTGACTTTGGGTTGCTAGGATTTAAGTAAATGCTGAATAACATTTTATATTGAAATCAATGTAGGAGATTTTTTTCAATAGGAGATTTTTTTTTTTTATTTGTGGCTGTGTTGGGTCTTCGTTTCTGTGCGAGGGCTTTCTCTAGTTGCGGCAAGCGGGGGCCACTCTTCATCACGGTGCGCGGGCCTCTCACTATCGCGGCCTCTCTTGTTGCGGAGCACGGGCTCCAGACGCGCAGGCTCAGTAATTGTGGCTCACGGGCCCAGCCGCTCCGCGGCATGTGGGATCTTCCCAGACCAGGGCTCGAACCCGTGTCCCCTGCATTGGCAGGCAGATTCTCAACCACTGCGCCACCAGGGAAGCCCTAGGAGATATTTTTAAAAAATATGATTTGAAATTGGTAGTAGTACCTGTATGATAGAGATATTTTATATTTTGCACGATGTACCGCCTATGTGTCAGTCAGTACACTGAACACCATACATATTTACTTATTTGACTCTCACAGCAGCTCCAAGAAAGGTGGATTTATTATCCCACTTGTTTCCATTTGAGGAAACTGAAATGCAGAGGGATTAACTGATCTTCTCAAGGTCACAGACTAGTACTGGGTTTTAGAAGGCTCTCATCTGGGCTTTCAAACTGTGACATTTGACTCCAAAGCCCTTGTCCTAACCCCAGAGCTAGAGAGAGAGAAAAACATATTTTAGTAAGCAAACAAACGAAAGTCACCAATTGTGGATCAGAAACAGAGATTTTGCTGTGCGTAGAGTTTCCCAGGGCATAATACAAAAGACTTGACTTGCGCTTTCTCTCCCCTCCCATCCTCTTCTTCCCCTCCCCTCCTCTCCTCTCTTCTTCCTTTCCCTCATCTATGCTCCCCTTCCCTTCCCTTCCCTTCCTTCCTTTCTTCCCCTTCTCTCTTCTTCTTTTCCTTCTCCTCCTCTTCTTTCTTCCTCCTCCTTCCCCTCTCCCTCCTTTTCTCTCTCCCTCCCTCTCTCCCCTTTTTTCTCCACCTCTCCTTTGTTGCTCTGTGATAACTGATAGTGATAACATTCATTTCCTTCATGAGAAGCCCAGCCCCTGCCAGGGCCCAGGGGAGGCACTTCTAGGAGCTGACAGAATGCTGACTCACATCTGAGTTGCTCACTCATATCAGGGGTAGGACACCAATATCCTGGCCCCAGCCCAGCACCAAGCCCAGGCCAGGTGTGCTTTATGACTTTTACCCAGCATGGGGTGGAGAGTTCAGGTCTGCATCTCTCTCCTGGCAGGCTCCAGCTCCATCGTCTCTGAGCACATCCTTGGACAAAAATAGTTAAAAGCCTATATTATCCCCCCATCTCACCCAAAACAATAATTTTCAAGATAGTGTAGTTAAAATTCATGTTCCAGAAGAAAATTAAATACACCTGAAAGGGAAGAGTCCTGATAGAGATGAACCCATTTTTACCTCGCTAAGCCAAAGGCCTAACGTGTAGAAGTACATGCATTTTGGGTGTTTTATAGATTTAAGACTTCCACAAGAATTGTCAGTAGGCACTTGCTTTATCATCTGCATGTCTAAATGGGCTCATACAAGAGATTCCTTACAGGACAAAATTATAACTTATGCAAGGCTCCAGCTTCTCTCCCAGAATGCTGAAACAGACACACACAGAACAGTTAGTAGTTTTCAGTTTCTACTCTGAATCCACTCTGAGTCTGAGTAATGTTATTCCATTACTGTAACCAGAAATTCCACATTTCACTTTGGAGAACTCAAGCATTGTGATTATATGATGATGTGATATGGTGATGTGATTATATGATGATGTGATATGGTGATGTGATTATATGATGATGTGATATGGTGATGTGATTATATGATAATTTTCCTTGGCTGATGAGTATTTACATTTCTCATTTTAATTCAACTGCAGCTTTAATTTGTACTTTATATGGGAAATAATTTAAAATGTTTCACTGAAAACCAAGTATGAATCACTGCAAATATCCAGGTAACCAGTTGTTCCCTTTGGCATTTAATGGGCTGACAATTTAACATTGCAGCCAACAAATAAACATTGTGGGAATTTGTTGCTAAAGACTAGTGAAGATTAAAAATCCAATTAGCCTTGGGCTTCCCTGGTGGCGCAGTGGTTGAGAATCTGCCTGCTAATGCAGGGGACACGGGTTCGAGTCCTGGTCTGGGAAGATCCCACATGCCGTGGAGCAACTAGGCCCGTGAGCCACAATTACTGAGCCTGCGCTCCGCAACAAGAGAGGCCGCGATAGTGAGAGGCCCGTGCACTGCGATGAAGAGTGGCCCCCGCTTGCCGCAACTAGAGAAAGCCCTCTCACAGAAATGAAGACCCAACACAGCCAAAAATAAATAAATAAATAAATAAATTAATTAAAAGAAAAAAATCCAATTAGCCTTGTTATCTGTTGCTCACCTACTATCACCTGGCAGGGTTTAATCTCCACTGGAGAGAAATTAAGACCAAGAGTTACCAGTTACTTCAGAAAGTAGGAAAGTAAGGCACTTATTAAACCAAGTGTGGGAATTTTTTGTTTTTGGTTTTTTGTCTGTTGCAGAATAATTTTTTAAATCCTTATTTAATCCAAGCCTTTATAGAATAATGCAGGTTCTCAATGAAAAGAGGACTGTTTTTTAAACACACGAAAGCAGAATGGTATTTGGTAGGGTAGAGGCTTTCTGCACATGTTTCTTTTTCTTTTTTTTTTTTTTTAATTTATTTATTTATTTTTGGCTGTGTTGGGTCTTCGTTTCTGTGCACAGGCTTTCTCTAGTTGCGGCGAGCGGGGGCTACTCTTCATCACGGTGTGCAGGCTTCTCTTGTTGTGGAGCACAGGCTCTAGACGCGCAGGCTCAGTAGTTGTGGCTCAGGGGCTTAGTTGCTCCGTGGCATGTGGGATCTTCCTAGACCAGGGCTCAAACCCGTATCCTCTGCATTGGCAGGCAGATTCTTAACCACTGCGCCACCAGGGAAGCCCCTGCACATGTTTCTTATGAAGAAAAACTCATGGAGTTGTTTGACAGGTTGATAGAAGGGGTTAAGCAAATAGTTATGGTCTGAAGACTTTCTAAGTAATAATAATAATTATAACTACAAATAATTGTTAAGTGCTTACTATGTGTCAAATGCTTTATTGCATTTAATCACTGTAATATCTAATGAGGTAGGAACTATTAGAATCCCTATATTACAGATGAGAAAACTGAGGCTTTGAGAGGTGACATGATGTGTACCTGGGTCACATAGCAATCAGGGGTAGAGTCAGAATTTAAACTCAACTCTGTCTAAGAGCTTATTTTCTTAATCACTATATTTGAATGATTATAAACCCATGATGCCTTACTGTACTTAGGAAAATCGTCCTATCAGGTGTCTGTGAGAACCTTTAACGTGTCTATTTACCTTTGGAAATGGTTCTGAGTCATTCCCTCCAGAACCCTCACCTTAATTACTGGTCTCAGGTGTATGGGGGCTTTGGCATGCAAATGGCACTGACAGACAGGACTCTTCCTGTCCTTTCACTCAACTGGATCATAGTAAGGACTCCCAGTACCCTCTAGACACTGTTCCAGCAGTTTCTTTGCAGCTACTGGGCCTTCTAGGAGCCCTGTGAGCTTGCATGCTAGGAAGCTTTCCGAGGTGGAAGTAGGAGCAAGAGTATATACGGTAGCAGCAGAAGGCAGTGGGTTATGTATGCTGCATTTGAGTGTGGCAAGACTGAAATAAGAAAGCGACCTGAACCATTTAGAGAAATTAGGGGGGCAAAGGCATGGGTCACCACCTGCGGGCCTCTTTCACAGTTGGTAGAATGGTAGAATAGGTGCTTGATTGGGCTTGCCCTGTGTGCGCAGAACAGGACTAAGTGGCCTGGGAAGACACAAAGGGAGTAGAAAATCTGGGCCCTGCTGCAGCTCTTTTAAGAGAGTGGTTCCTGATGAAACCAGCAGCCCTTAAATATTGAAATCTTAACGCTGTCTTTTTAAAGTAGTCACCTTAGTGGTACCTGCACTAATTTCAGCAGCGCTGCCAATGCTCGTTTGCAAAAGCCCTTTGAAAAATTACTTTCAGAATTATTTTGAGGCACATGGGAAAACCTGACTCCAGAGCAGGCCGGAGTTGTATTACTCAGTTTAGTCACCTGCCTGCTCTTGGCCGTGAACTAATTTGAACCGTTTCCGATAATCAATGCTAACATTCAAGGACAAAGGTTTTCTGTCATCGTGGGTATTGAAAGAAGTACGTTATGCACCATTAAGGCAATTCCTAAGCTTGTCTTTTTATCCTCCATAGTGACCAGCTTATCAGCCAGCTCACCATAGATGTTCAACAAAAGTTTATTGACTTTAATTGAAAAGGAAAACAAACACACAAACAAAAGTTCCAGACACTGGCAGTACTGCTGGAATAATATAGCATCTTAAGGCCCATACTCTTCATCAACAAGCTTTGAAATTTATATTCATAATTTTACTAAATCAATTATTTGATATCTCCCTGAAACACTCATCTAGTTATAACTGTGTCTGATTGAAATGAGTCAAAAAGTCATTAAATCTGCCATACCACGTATCAGTTTCCCTGAGTTTCTTTGTTTTGCTTGGGAGTTGCCCTCTTGGCCCACAAAATGATCTAGAACAGTAACAGTGGTGATGATGACATTTCTTGAGAGCTACCTCCATTTTAAGCATTCTAATTATATTTCGGGTGTTGTCGTATTTAATCCTCCCAACTTCCCCATAAGAAAAAAATATCATTATTCTTATCTTTCCATCCTGGAGATAAGAAAACTGAGACTCAGGGAATCACAAAATTCTGTAAGTGATAAAGGTGACTCGTTACTCAGGAAGAGCCCCAGCCTTCTTTATTCTCCTTTCCACTCTTGCAATGATGTATCCAGTAGGTGCTCTGTTAAAATATAAAAGTTTAGTGTTTTATTGTATTTTTCACAACTGATTCATCTTTTTCGTATTAATTAAAATGATCCCAAGAAGTCAGAAAAATAAAAATCACTTGAAATAGAAGCACCAAAAAATTGATGCTTTGGTGCATGTCATTGCAGATATTCAGATTTTGTTCCTATTTCATAGCCCCATGACACTCATTGCACTTGAACTGATTTCCATGGAAGCTGTTTGTGAAGATACCAGCACATATGAATGACTACTTTCTTTTACAGTCACTTAATGCTATAGTCAGAGTAAACCCCTCTACGTACATACTAGATCTGTTTTGCTTTTCTGTGATTTTATGACCAGGGTGGTGTTTTCCCTTAAGGCAGTTGGGTATTTCCTTTTGGCTTAAACATCCTTCATCATTTTCCTTTCTGCCATGAAGGTGGGAGGGGAAGGAAAGAAGAGAAACACATTTTTCATGGGTATCTATGATGGGCTATCTTTTGTGTTCAGCACTGAATATAGACTTGCTAATTTCATCTGTAAACACTGTATTAAGGTTCCTCGTTGCATAGATAAGGATGCTGGGCCTCTAAGAAGGGACTAGGAATGCACAGCCAGTCTGTGACAGAGCTAGGATTGGATTCCAAAATTATGACTCCAAAGGCCATGTAATTCCCCTGTATCATGTGACCAGAACTCCTGCATCTCTACTGATGGGCCAGCAGCTGGTATATCTGCCCAGCTCTGCTAAGGAAAGGTCATTCAACTCCTGCCTATGCTTAACTTACCCCAGCTACTCATACAGATGAATGTCAGTGTAGATTCAGCATTCCTTCTGAGCCCTGGGACAGCCAACCCTGGAGCATAGTAGCAACCCTCTCTGGCCAAACAGGGAGATTCTGGAATTGTTCATGGCTGCCTGAGTGCAAGATGGTGAAGGCTGTTAAAGGCAAATTTCAGTGAATGGGGTCAGAATCCCCAGTGGTTACTTTAACAACATTCAGACAGTCTATGTAGTCTTGTCCTATACAAAAGAAGTTGAGTGTAGTGATCCTAAATATTTTCCCTGGTGTCTGTGAACCTGAGGCTACATCTTGCTGCAGAATCCTTTCCTTTGTTTTAAGTAGACTTTCATGGTACATGATGCTGTACCAGCGTTTCAGAGCTCTCTCCTCTGATGCATCCTAGCCCTCAGTCTACTTCATCAGTAGCAGAAGCATCTGCTTCATGACCTTGGTCCCCTCCCAGCAGAAGAGGGAGCTCCCCTGCTAGGGATGGTTTTCACCTCCATGTCTGTCATAGCTCAGATCCTGCCTGCGGTTAATGATGCACAATTGATAAATTTCTAGCCATTAAAATAGAGAAGTTCTTTCTTATGTCTCACTGTGATTCTCTCTATTGCTACATCTCTCAGCTAATTTTAATAAATATGGGTAGGAGGATGTGGTGGCCCCCAAGCTGTAAGCTTATTCAGCTTTCTGCTTTCCGGAGAACTGCTTGTCTCTTTCTTGGTATGCACTCCTGACGCTGCGGTATTGAGCGTAAAAAAGGAAAATGGCTTGCGGCCAGTTTCGTTCCAGGTGCCTGCTCTGGATCTAAGAGCCCCTGGTTGTTCCCCAGAAGAAGGACGTGCTGCCCTGAGGGGGAAGTCTGTATCTCCAGAGAATGGCCCATAAGGCATGCTGACGCATAGATAGTGGCGCATAGATAGTGGCGACAGAATTATGTGGAAATACAAGGTTTACTGATTTATTGTCTAATATTCGTTCCATACTAAACCTATATATACATTCATGCTCTTTGAATAAACTCGCCTTGCAACCATCAGTTGTCTTGGCCCTCTGACCCCATACTGGTGCTTTTCAGTTCCTTACCCCTCACCACCAGGAACTTCTAGCTTTCTGCAGCCGGTCTGCGGCAGGAGGACTTGAAGAAAATGGAATTTCCCTGCCTAGTGCTCTCTTCCTGAAATTATAGTTTTGCTTCTTTGAGTTAAGCCACTTTTTTAATCATCGGTCAGTGTTTGCAAATCTGCTAAACCTTTTAAAACAGCATACGCTCCCTTAAAACACAAACCTCGAGAAACTTCTTGATGCAAAGAGAAGTATCTGGAAGTCCTGCATTGTATATATTCTGATCAAATCCAAATCGAACCACCACCCTTTTAATAAATGCCCACCCAGACATTGTGAGTTCACACCAACTTGACTTCAGCATCCTGAACGTCAACATGTATTCCAATCTCAGACCTACAGAGAAGGCAAATTTTGGTATCAAGCTCTGGGATCAAGTTCTGTGTCTTCCCTTGCCACTTGTGAAACTTTGGGCAAGTCCCTTGGCTTTATCTGAGTCTCAGTGTCCTCAACTGTAAAATGAGGATAATCATACCCTTTCTTACTAATACAAGAAATTAGTAAGGCACTGTGTGGGGTAGCGCTTTACAAACACTAGCCAGAAGTCAAAAGTTTTCATGACAGCATTTTGAAAACATTCCCTTCAGGGCTTCCCTGGTGGCGCAGTGGTTGAGAATCTGCCTGCCAGTGCAGGGGACATGGGTTCGAGCCCTGGTCTGGGAGGATCCCACATGCCACGGAGCAACTGGGCCCGTGAGCCACAATTACTGAGCCTGCGCGTCTGGAGCCTGTGCTCCGCAACAAGAGAGGCCGCGGTAATGAGAGGCTCGCGCACTGCGATGAAGAGTGGCCCCCGCTTGCCACAACTAGAGAAAGCCCTCGCACAGAAATGAAGACCCAACACAGCCAAAAATAAAATAAATAAATAAATAAGATTTAAAAAAAAAAAAGATTAAAAAAAAAAAATTCCCTTCAGCCACATCAGCAAGTTGCAGAACACTGTGGGATGCGTCTAGGTGTGGATCACTCTGCCAGGGTTTGAATCGCCTGCTTAGTCTCTTACAGGCTGTGTGACTTTGGGTGAGTATGAAACCTCTCTGGGCTTCATTTCTCTCATTTTTAAAATGGGAGTGACAGTAGTGGTCCTAAATTCTTGGAGTTGTTTCAGAGAATTCACTGAAGTTGGTTAGCACAAGGGTAAATGCTCACTCAGTATTAATATTAATACTGCTTTGCATCGGGTAGCAGACAGTCACCAAATGTCGATTAGCCTCTTAAGGTTTCATTCCACCCATCAAATTTTAACCAGCTGTTGCTATTAGCGGTCTTGTGTTTTGTTTATAGTTCTTTTACAAAGGATAGTTTAGGTTTTCTAAATATGTACATATGTATACATACAAACACACACACATATATTTTGTGCAGCTCCTTCTTTATTGTCTTGCATAGTGGAGATTTGTTGTGATAATTGGTGGGTTTTTTTTTTTTTTTTTCCCGGAGCGCTTCTTCTAGAATCCTTCTTTGTTTCACCCTTGAAGTTGAGAGTTTAATAATTCCCTGCTAGCCTTAGCGCCTCGTGGATGTCAAGCTGCCCGGGGAACCAAAGCTGAGTTATCCCTTGGCTGTGATGAGTGTCTCTGTCCGTTTAAGGTCCGCTTATCGCCTTGAGCTCTCGGCTTAGCGAGAGAAGAGTTGTTACACTTGGAGGGAAGTTTCCTGTGTCATAAGCGGAGGTAGAGGAGCGTGTGTGAAACCAGCTGCCATGAAATTGAATTACAGGTGTATTCTTGCAGCCTTAAATGGCTCCATTTTACCATGGGCCTCTCTGTTTGTTTGGAACAAATAACTGCAATTTACTAGGATGCTAAAAGATGACGATGTAAGCAGTCAGAGGTGGTTTAAGGTTTCCATAATGATGGAAAATTACTCCTATCCATTTCAAGTACAGTTTCTCTCCCCAGCCACCACATTTAAATGTGAAGAGAGGAAATACCTCACTTTTTAATACTCTTTTCTCAGCACAATGCTTATTAAAGGCGCTCCATGTTCCTTTAATGCTCTTAACCACACACCAAATCACTTTTATTTATTATCCTCTGGAATATGTTCAGTAATGACTTCTGAGGTGGCCAGGAGTGAATGGACAATTTGCTTTCATTGCCTTGATCTCCTCAACGCATTTCCTCTTAATTTGGTGGAGATGGTGTGGAGCTTCTGGAAATAGGAGTCACAGAGATGCTTTAAGGAGGAAAGCTCGCAGACACCTTGTTTCTTCCTTACAAATGAACATTGTTGGAAGTGATTTCTGTGTCTCACCTTCTTCCTTCAATGTATTGTAGCTTTCCAAGGAGCTTTCTTGTTTTCTTTTCAAGAAGGAGTGTAAATAATTATAAAGTTTTTTGGTTTTTTTTCCCTGGGACTATTCACAAACAGATAAGCTGCTTCCGCCTGTGGTTGGGATGCGATGGTGGTGGTGGTCGTTGTTTTTATGTGAAACGGGTTAAAGTGATCATCATTTTGTCAGAGCCAAGCCAAGGCAGCGTAGGATCAAAATGTGTATTTTCTGTGGATGTTCTAAATTTAAAAATAAATTGCTTAGTTTCCTAAATGATAACTGTCTATTATTTGAGACATTTCTCATGAAAGGAAACTTGGAATTAGGTGGGAGATTTGCTTATATGTTGCACATGGCACATTGGTAGTTTCAGGCTCCACTCCTCATACTTATGGTTTTAATCATTTTTTTACTATACAAATATAAATTAATAATTGTTTTTGGTAAAATTCCTATAATGAACAGAGGAATTTTACACTTCAATCCCCACCCTTCAACCTATTCCTTGCCCCATTAGTACTAGTTAGGTGTGTGTGTCTTGCAGATGTTTTGGCATGAATGCACATGTATAAGTTGGTGCAGAGAACAATATATATGTTTTGCTTTGTGATTATTTTAAGTAAATGGGATCATATTTTATTATTATTTCTGTGGTTTTTGTTTTTGTTTTTTTCACTTAACACTCTATTGTGTAGATTGTCCACATCAATACACGTAGATCTAGGTCATTCTTTATAAGTGCTGATTGGTATTCCATGATAATGGATGTGCTACAACGTATTTAACATATTGATGGACATTCGAATTGCACTATTTTGCTTTTACGAAAAAGCTGTAGCTGTGAACATCTGTTTCTAATGTCTTTTTATGCATACATGTGCTAGATCTCTAGGATAGACATCTAGTTTTTATTGCAACATTACATTATTGGAACCTCTTGACTGGTCATCCTAATGATGGACTAAAGATGGTTTATGTAGAGATTGCTAACTGATACAGATTTGCAAGAGCATGTGAATTTTGGCCCATGGAGTTGTGTTGGGCAAAACTGTTAAATCAGGATTAAAACCTAATGGTGATTTGTGTTTGTTTGCCTGTAAGAAACCCTGCAGAGCTGAACATGCATACTTCAAGATGGTGTTTTGCTGAAAGCCTCCTTTCGGTTTTAAGGTTCGTTGGATTTGCTGTCAAAATAACCACTCTTTTCACACAAATAAACAGCTTTAATCAATTCTTTAATGAAAGGTGATTTAACTTAATCTTAATATGTAGTCATTAGAAGGAAAGGAATAAGAATATTAGAGAAACATAACAGGGTATATACATCACCAAATTGGGCCGACACCTACTTCCAGATCCAGACAGCAGCTGGGAAGTCCCAAGTGACAGCAATCTGGAGCCCCATCTGGGAAGGGTCCCGGGCGGTGAGTCCATCCCACGGATGAGACTTCAGATTGGAGTTCTGGCTTCCGTTTATAATTCCAGGCCGCGAAAGGATATCATCAGTCTGCGTGCCGAAATGCAGCTCTGGATTTACTTTAACAATGCTGTTGGTTTCACCATGTGGGTCACAAGATTTTCCAGACGTTGGGGGACTGGCCAGGTCCCCAGGGCTCAAGAAATTCCAAGACCCACTCCCTTTCTGATCGTAAGTGCCACTTCACTTGCTAGCAGCAGTTGTTAGGTGTGCAAGCAGGCACGCGGTCCAGGCAGAGTCACAGGGCGGTCAGAGGCCTGCTCTGTCTCTGAAGCCTGAACAAGACTACTTTATTAATTTTCCCAACAGGTGAAGAGAACTGTGAAATTTTTTTTTTTTAAGTAAATTAAAGAATTCATGGTAATCAGCTTTTGGATCATCTCCCATAAAAGTGAAAATGAATGTGTTCAAGAATGGCCAGGGGATATTGAGTTTGGATTGTTTCACTGTACTATGCAGAAGACATGTGGGGTGAGGAGAGCACGCATGATGTATGGGATGATATTTGGAGTCAGGCCAGCCTGGGTTGGAACCCTGGGTTTCTGACATAGGAGCCTTTGAGCTCTCTGGTCGTGGGCTGTTTCTAAGCTTCCTTACAGCAGGGTTGACCATAACATATCTCTTGGAGTGGTCATGAGGATGAAAGGAGCTAGTGTGTGTAAGATGTCTAGATCAGCACCTGCCACCCAGTGGGCCAACAAGAGTGTATTGTTTAGAAAGTATTATTACTCTCAACAGTATCATTCAATATCTTTATGACCACCAAGTTTACCTATAATCTCACTAAGCCCGCTATTTGTTCCATAAAAGAGGAAGCCAAATATGATAATCTCAAAGATCCTTTGCAGTATTTTCATTTCGACAAGTGGTTCTTCCTTTTGAAAAATGAAAGTTTTGATCATTGTCTTTGTAAGCCTTTTAGTTAACAGGACACATGCACACACACATATATACAGTATATAGATTTGGTGGACAACACCACAGGACACAGACTCTTCCAAGGCAGAGCCTCAAAACAGTCAAGGAGTGTCAGTCCCAATCTAGAGCAATCCAGGTGTGAAAGATCTCCTTTACCTAAGACAAGAGTTGATCCACAGAAAGAGCCTTCCCATTCTGCTCTCCTGGGCTTCACTGCATTCTGTCCATCCACTGACTTATCCTCTGTCAGGATGACCACATTATTCCATGATATGGATGTACCGCAATTTATTTAGCATATCTGTGGATATTTAAATTGCATGATTTTGCTTTTACAAAAGTTGTGTTGCCGTGAACATCTCTGTATATGTCTTTATATACATGTGTGTGCTACATCTCCAAGGTAGATGTAATGACCTCTTGCCCTCAGGCTCTGTCTCTCCCAGTGGGTGTTGCTTGTGCAATAACCATTACTCTCTATTTAGCTGTTTTAACAACAGCTAAACCACTATCATTTATTAAGGCATTTATATGCTAAACATTTTACATACATTAATTTGTTCATTCAGTAGTTGATAAATATTTATTGAATATGATTTATGTGCTAAACACTATTCTAAGTGCTGGAGTAACAGCAATAAACTCAGTTTCTGGTCTCATGGGAGACTCATTTTAGTGGAGAGTCTCAGACAACAAGTAGAGAAACAAAAACTGATATTTTTTTTCTTCATACAATTTTGTATGAAGAAAAATAAAGCAGATAATGATGAGAGATGCTAATTACATAGAGTTTTCAGCTAGGGCCTCTCTGAGATCTATCACTTGAGCAATGATTTGAATATGTGTGAATATATCACAGATTTTGTCATATATGTTTACATAGATGTTGTGTATGTGTGTGTATATCACTGCAATGTAATCATTACTCTCCCCATTTTACAGGTGAGTAAACTGACACTAAGTATGCATTAAAATGGCTTAGTATGCATTAGAAATGCTTTTCAGTAGCAAGTAACAGAACAGCTGTCTAACAGTGACCTAAACAAATAGAAGATTTTTTTCTAAAGTGAAAAGAACTCTGGGGAAGTCGGCAGCTCCTGACTCTGATTAAGCAACTAGGTGATGTTAAGGCAGTCATCTCTATGATATTCTCAGCCTTCTCCTCTTAGACTTAGCATGGCTTCTACAGGAGGCATGTCTGCATTCCAGGTAGGAGCAAGGAAGGAGGAGAGGCACCTGTTCCATCCCATCTATCTCTTATCAGGGAAGAAAGTAAGCCTCGACAGATTGCCTCTGTAGTCTTGTTGGGAAGATCAGTGTCCCCTGGCCACGCCTTTCTGTGAGGAACACTGAGGAAGCAGGTATTTAGTTTTTGCCTTTTCTGTAGAGGAAGAAAGTAAGGGAGAAAGTGGACATGAGTGTTGGCTTGCTGTTGGCTTTGCCATGAGTTACGAACCCAACAGCCCATGTAAGCTGGGTCTATCTGGCAGCAAAGTTCTACTCTTCTAGTCTGTCTTTAGTGGATTCATTTTGGATAGTCATCATCTCTTACAGGATCTGTAGGAGGTGACTAATGTTAGTGACAACTACTAAAATTATAGCACCGTAACATGGGAGGTTACAACAAAGTTTTGAATGAGGTATGACTAATATGGATAATATCACTCTCTGCTCTTTTAAGTGTAATTCCCAGACATTGGAATTTTTCTGGCCCATCTTTTCCTCTGATCAACCTGTTGTTTCATAAGAGTTTGCCTATGATTGATGGATGATGTTGCAAATCCGGAGACCACAAGCATGTTTGCAGATGCAATTTAGATACTGGGTCACAGGGACAATACTAAAGTAAATGATGTATCTTTTGAAGAAATACTGATGCAGTATTACTTGGGAGTTGTCCAAAGTTACAGAATTCATCATACCCATTGAGTGTCCTTCAATTTACAGCTGTTTTTACCTATACAGACTCATTGGCTTTACACCACTATCCTAAGAAGTGATGCAGGAATCATTATTGCCCTATTATATGGCTAAACTGACACCTTGAAGAAACAAAATGACTTAAAATATTAAAATAAACATAATATTTTCTCATCATGTGTTCCTCAGTCTTACAAAAAAACCCCACTCTGTTAAAGTAGATTCAGTTAAACCCCTTCAAACAGATGACTGCCTTGAATTCTGAACTGTCATTGGTTAGATACAGAATGATCATTCCTAGAATACACGTCTATTCACTTGCTCTAGTATATTCTAGAAGCCTTTCAAAGTGAAATGATTAAATCGTCAAATCTTTAAAAAATATTTCCTGGCCATTTTCTAACTGAAGGAAAGAATAATACATGCTAATTGTCAAAGGGACAAAAATACGAAATGTTTACACTACACAGTGAAATTTTTCTTTAGTCACAACTTTATGTTTATCTTTAAAATAAACACCATTAGCAGATTAATTTATATCCTTTCAGACATTTTTCAATAACCATTTGCAGTGGTTATTATTTTGTAACAATTATTATTATTATCACTACTAATGGACTATAATAGTGTTTTACTTTTGTTGCCTAAACTATATTATGAACAGTATATTATGATCTTTCCATACCAGTGTATCTACATCTACCTAATTATTTTTAATGGCTGCATAGTAGTTTATTTAAGGATGAATTATGATTATTGCATCCCCTAATAGTAGCCATTTCGTTTTTTCCCCCAAATTTTAATATCCTATTATCCTATTAAGCATTATTGAAAATACATATGTGTCTTTAAGCAGATATCTAGTATTTTCATAGCAAAACTACCCAGAAATGATGTTGATTTGTTAGAAGGTAGGTGTGTTTAAGATTTTATAGATATTACAAAATTACCCTCCACAGTAGTGTAAAAGGTGCCTATTTACCTACATTCTTACCAGCCCTAGGTATTGTGCATTTTTAGTCATTGTTAATCTGAAAGTTAAAACAATTACATGTCTATTTTACTTTTCATTTATTTTGCATTTCCTTGATTAACGGTGATCTCAGTTATCTTTTCACATGATTGTTTGTCACTAATGCTTTTGTCATTACATCTTTGTGCTCTTTGACCATTTTTTAATTTGGTTGTTTTGTTTTTTGATGAAATTCTTTAGATTTTATAAATATTTACCCTATGTATGTTACCTATGTTGTCAATCCTTTTTCCCTCACTTTTAACTTGTGTTTATGGTATCTTTTGCCATACCAACTTAAACTGTTTTATATATTCAAATGAGTCAATCTTCTTTCTTAGTTTATGACCTTATTGCAATGAAAAGAAAAGTCAGAAACTGATTATACAGTAGTTCAAGTTGGAAATCCACTCAGGGTGGAGCTTTGGCAATATGGGAGTTCTCGGACTTGAGTAGTTATCATTCTTTTTTTTTAATATAAATTTATTTATTTATTTATTTATTTGTTTGTTTGTTTATTTATTTATTTATTTATTTATTTATTTATTTAGGGCTGCATTGGGTCTTCATTGCTGCGCGTGGGCTTTCTCTACTTGTGGCGAGTGGGGACTTCTCTTGTTGCGGAGCACAGGCTCTAGGCACATGGGCTTCAGTAGTTGTGGCTCGCGGGCTCAGTAGTTGTGGCTTGCGGGCTCTAGAGCGCAGGCTCAGTAGTTGTGGCGCACGGGCTTAGTTGCTCTGTGGCATGTGGGATCTTCCCGGACCAGGGCTCAAATCCGTGTCCCCTGCTCTGGCAGGCGGATTCTTAAGCACTGCGCCACCAGGGAAGTCCCGGAGTAATTATCATTCTATGGCTGATATTTACCCACACCCATTTGCAGTATAGTCCAAACCAGAATTTAATAACCCATAGCATATTTGCACAGACTTTCTCATTTTCTAACCGTTTAAAATTAGCTCTGAAAGATGAATGACTCATTTTTTAATACAGTCCCCTTTGAATTTAGCTCTACTCTGAGAAGGGGAGAGTCAGCGGGCTCAGTTACAAAAGAACAGATGTAACTTAAATTCTTAGAAAGTTTCATGCTTTTGTTTTGCTCAAATATTCTCTCTAATGTGTGAAATTGTAGGCTCAACCCAAACTTGTAAATGGTGATGGGTTTTCCAAATGAAGGTGATCTGAATAAAAATGATCAGGTGAGAGAAGAAAGAAAAGCCAGGGTATTTGGCCATTCGACTAAATCTGCAAGTTAGTGAGACAGTATGAATATAAATGACACATGGAATAAAATGTACAGAGTCTGTACCTGAGTATTCTCTGATTTTGAGTGTGGAGTTTGAAATCTTGCCGGCCTGGCCTTGAATTCTGACTTCTCCACTTAATAATTATGTGAGACCAGTTGTTTAACTTTTCGAAGCCGTAGTTTTCTTACCTGTAAAAGAGGGGGGTAGTGCCTGCAACTGCCATTACCTAAAGATCACTTATTTTCTCATTTCTGACGTTCATTTCACTGTTGATTCTGAAGGGTGGGTGATCTGTTTTAACGTCAGTACACTCTGGCCCCAGGTGCGGGCACCATTTAAAAATCGTAGCAGATGAAAGTGAGGGAGGTGAATAAAAACTGAGTAAAACTGCCATTAATTTGACATTTTATAAGCAAGTTCTCTCTGGCAGTCAATTCATGCTGTCTGTTAAAGTAGCCCAACTTTTCATTTTCATTTTATTTTTTACATCTCAGTCTTTCATGACTTAAAACTGATGACATCTGAATATTTCTCAAGCAGTTACTACATATTTATGAAGAACAGTTAATCTGTGGAAAAGTCGAGAGAGAGAAATCATAAAATTTTAGAGCTGAGGGATTTCAGGCTCACGTATAGTGGAGGAAATTGAGCCTTAGGCAAGTTTTGTTACTTGCCCAGCAACAAATATTAGTCATCATGATAAAAAGCAACCACTACAAAATTGTAATGCAGCAATGTGGGTCTTGGGCTGGTTCTGTTGTATCCCATGTAAGGGTGAGGTACGGGTGCAAGGGGACTTTCTCATCCTCACACCGTCTTTCTCCAGGGCGTCAAGGGCCATCTAGATGTCCAGGAAGGCTGTTTTCCCAGGTCGTGAGACATGAGGCATCCATCAGTGTCCAGGGCATGGATAGGTGTGGCTCTCCCTGGACAGACAGCAGCACTGAATGTGTTGTCGAACCCAGTTCGTGTGCCAAACAGACTGAAACGTCATAGTTTGGAGCAGAGAAAGGCTTATTGCAAGGAGAATGGGGCTGTTCATGCTCAAAAGACCTGAACTCCTCGATGGTCTTCCAGGAAGAGTTTTCATAGGCAACATTTGGGGGGTGGGGCTGCAGGGTATAAGACCTTCTTCCTCTGATTGGCTGGTGGGAAGGTAACTGGGTGGTGTCTCAGGAATCTCAGTCATCAGCCTTCTGGTTCCAACCAGTCTGGGCTCCACTGCTTGTGCTCAGCCTGGAGTTACCATCCCCCACCTGGGCTGGGGTGTTAGTTCCTGCAGAATAGCTCAGAGATACGTATGCACATCCCCCGAGGAGGAACCAGGACCAGGCCCACATCACTGCACGCTTGTTTCTTTCTGTATTCCCTCACCCTCCTAATTAGTAACTGTTTGAATCTGCCCTTTGGAAGTCAGGGAAGGTCTGGGAGGCTGAAACCTTTTTCCTACAGACAAGAAGTGGGGAACACAGAAAGGCTTTTGTACTTGGGAGGGCCCCTCAGGGTCCTGCTTGGTTTCAGGTGCACAGTGTGCTGGTGGTAGGTGTGGAGTTTCCTGCTGGACAGAGCCTGCAGGGTCAGCTGTTGGCAGCCTCAGTGGAATGATAAGCACTGTTCATGTAAACACAGTAGATGGGGTGTAGGAGCTTGCCTCATTCCCAGGGACGTGGAAGATGCCTAGTGGCCCCTGATGGGGTGCCCCACAGAAGATGGGAGGCCTCTCTGAGGTGGCCTTGTCTCCCTTTCACAGGCCCTCCTGGTCTGATCCTCCTCTCAGGGACCCCTCTGACCTCTAATCCTCTTTGCAGCACTCTTATCCCTCCTTCTCCCCTCAGCCCAGGACATTTGTTCTAGACCAAGGTATAAAACTTTTCCACCTTATTCATCACATCTTTCCCCAAAATCTATTCTGTTTGCCAATGAGACCACGTTTATTCCCTGAAGCCGGTAATTAACTCCTCTGCATCATCCGTCCTGGAGGATATGACTGCAGAGGGCCTCTCTGATGAGTGAAGAGAGGCAGAGAGAGAAGGAAACCCTTAGAACAAAACCAAAAACATGCCTGTGTATATTTCAACAATATTATCCTGCCCTTGTCAACATGGATATCATCATCAGCACCATCATCACCATCACCACGACCACCATCAAGCAAGCACATTTACTGACGGCTTATTGGGAAACTGCCAGCACACATCATAAATATATTCTATCATTTTATTGCACAGATTCCTTATAGTGTTAGTCCTATTATTTTCTCCATTTTGTGAGTGAGAAAACTGAGTCTCATAGGGATTAAATAATTGCCTAACACTTTGGTTCTCAACCAAGTGCTGTTTTGTCCCTAGGGGACATTTGGCAATGTCTGGAGACAGTTTCGTTTTTTTTAAATTTATTTATTATTTATTTATTGGCTGCCTTGGGTCTTTGTTGCTGTGCACGAGCTCTCTCTAGTTGCGGCAAGTGGGGGCTACTCTTCCTTGTGGTGCGTGGGCTTCTTATGGCAGTGGCTTCTCTTGTTGCAGAGCACGGGCTCTAGGTGCGCGTGCTTCAGTAGTTGCAGCACGCAGGCTCAGTAGTTGTGGTTCATGGGCTCTAGAGCACAGGCTCAGTAGTTGTGGCACGTGGGCTCAGTAGTTGTGGCTTGTGGGCTCTAGAGCGCAGGCTCAGTAGTTGTGGCACGTGGGCTCAGTAGTTGTGGCTCGCGGGCTCTAGAGCACAGGCTCAGTAGTTGTGGCACGTGGGCTCAGTAGTTGTGGCTCGCGGGCTCTAGAGCTCAGGCTCAGTAGTTGTGGCTCGCGGGCTCTAGAGCGCAGGGTCAGTAGTTGTGGCGCACGGGCTCTAGGTACCTGGGCTCAGTAATTGTGGCTCACGGGCTCTAGAGCACAGGCTCAGTAGTTGTAGCACACGGGCTTCATTGCTCCGCGGCATGTGGGATCTTCCCGGACCAGGGCTCGGACTCGTGTCCCCTGCATTGGCAGGCGGATCCTTAACCACTGTGCCACCGGGGAAGCCCCTGAGACATTTTTGATCATCATGCACAGGAGGCTACACATCCTACAATGTACATGTAGCCCCCACAACAAAGAATCTTCTGGACCAAAACGTCAGTAATGCCCAGGTTAAGAAATTTTGGTGTGACATGATACATTAGCAAGTTGAAGAGCATTTTATCATGAATGGGTATTGAATATGTGTCAAATGCTTGTACTATATTCAGATAATTGTGTTATTTCCTTATTAATCTGTTTTACGATAAATTCTAGCAATAGATTTTCTAATGTTAAAACCATTCGTTCTTCCTGGGAAAAAAATCTGCTTAGTCCCAGTAGGATACCATTTATATGAAAATTTTAAGCATACCAAACAATACTATATATTATGATGAACATATACATATGTAGTAAAAGTATTTTAAGAACCTGTAGGAGAGAGATACACACCAATTTCAGAATAACAGTTACTTCCGTGAAGGGAAGAAATGGAAGTCCATAGAGAGAGTTCTTTAACAGGGTCTCGCACCACTTTATTTCTTTAAAGGTAGGTGTGATGCATAATGTAAACATCTGTTAAATTTGAGAGTGTGTACGGGGTGCCTGATACATTATTTTCCATATTTCTGGACATTTGAAAAAGTTTAGATTTGGAAAAAGAAATAAAAAAACAAACGTAGGCCTAAAGAGAAATTTTTAAATTTCTTTTATTAATTATCAATACAAAGAAAATAGAGCTAAAATGATATAATGGCTAAATAGTAAATAGTAGCTAAAATTCCAGATCTGGGATTCAGAGTGAGGTATAACTGCTTCTAGAGCCCAGGCTCTTAACTAACACACCTTGTTACTTCTCCCGCACGAGCCAAGGCAGGAAGAGGTGATAGTGACGGGAGCTTATGGGGTGCCAGACCCTGTCCTCAGCAGCTGACGTGTATTAACTCATTTGCTCTTCCCAGTGATGCCAGGCAGTAATTACTCTCGTTTTCTTCATGTTGTAGATGAAGGCATTGAGGGGTATGCGGAGCACATGTCATTCGGAATCTGTTCTCTTAGTGTCTGTCAGCTGCTCCTCCTCCTCCCCAGAGGAGAGACCATGAGTGAGGGTTCACAAGGGAAAAGCAACGCATCCATTCCCTGGGCATCACCCTTGACACCACCTTCTTCCTCATCCCGTATTTTCGTCCATTACCAAATTCTCCTAAATCCCCAAACTGCCCACTTCTCTCCACCTCCACTGCCCGCCCCGTCCTCTCAGTTACTCTTGTCTTCCACGTGCCATGGCCTCTTGAAAGCTCTCCCTGCTGCCCCTACTCTTCATCTTCTACATCTGAGCAGAGAGATTGACATGCAGATTGCATCCCATAATTCCCCTTCCTAGGGCTTCACATGGTTCTTAAAATAAGAAGAGAATCTTTAATGTAAAGATCAGCCATGATCTAGGATATCAGCCTTCTTGCCGGTCTCTCCTTAGCTTTCCAGCCACTTGGCCAAAAGCACCTTTGCACCTGGGGTGTTGGCACACACTGCTTCCTGTTCAGGGAACACCTTAGCATCACCCCAGCCCCACGTTCACCCACATCTCACACTCTTAGCCAAGTTGTTGACTCCTGCCCACTGTGGAGTGTTTACATCAAATATTACTCCCTCAGAGACTTTCCTGTCTCTTCCATACTTAGGTAGATCCACTGCTGTATACCCCTCATAGAACTCTATAATCACTCTTTTTTTTTTTAAATTGAAGTATAGTTGATTTACAATATTATGTTAATTTCGGGTATACAGCATAGTGATTCAGTGTTTTTGCAGATTGTACTCCATTATAGGTTATTACAAGGTAATGGGTATAATTCCCTGTGCCATGCACTATATCCATGTTGCTTATATCTTTTATACGTAGTAGTTTGTATCTGTTAATCCCATACCCCTAATTTGTCCCTGTCTCCCTCTGTCCCACTTCTCTCTCCCTTTTGGTAACCACAAGTTTGTTTTCTATATCTGTGAGTCTGTTTCTGTTTTGCATATACACTCATTTGTATTATTTTTTAGATTTCACATATAAGTGATATCATCTAGTTTTTGTCTTGCTCTGTCTGACTTATTTCACTAAGCATAATATTCTCTATAGTGCTCACAAGTTTAATTAAACAGTTAACTAATTATTTTAAAGCTTGCTGAAATATAAACACCATAATGACTCCCAAGCCTGTTTTCTCTATGGCTGTATCCTCAGGGTGTAGTAAAGTGTCTGGTGGGTAATGGGTGTTCAATAAATATTTATTGAATAAATGAAGGAATAAATGAATGAGTGGATAAATGAATGCATTTTTCTCTATTGATGTGGTGATTGAACAGGAAGAGAACTCAGCTAGTCCACCAACTGTGGCCTTATTTTGTCTCTTCCCTATGTCATGTTGCATGGATCTGAAGGGCGAAAAGTTCACCCAGAGTGGCCACCAGAAAGAAAGGGAAATGTCAGGTTACTATTATGAGTCAAGGTGTGGAGGCCAAAAGGCCAGGAAACCAAGGAAGTAAAGAGTGAAGAACTGAAGGTCATGGTGGATGTTTTCATGGGGTGAGGGGGCAGCCCCATATAAGTGGTCGGAATACGTACATCTATGAAAGGACCAGAATATGGCATAGTTCATTTGTATTTGGGGGTTCCAGTTGTGGTTTCACTTGTCAAAAGATTAGTTCCAAAACACTATTATGCATAACAATGCCATCGGGCTTCCTAAAAATGTAGATTCCAGAGCATCTCTAGAAAACAATTCTGAATCAGTAGGTTCACTTACTGGTGTCCTACATCAAAATCTTGTAGTGTCTGCATCAAAATAGTAAATAAGAGAGTGGGGTTAAGGTGGGACATTGGAGGAAAGGAAAAACAGTTTTAAAAATCCCTGGCCAATTACAACATTTTGATTTAATGAAGACACAAGTCATGGTGTATGTCTTCATGACATTATGGCAGCTGTGTCACTGGATTCCCTTTAAGCAAGAAGGATGATGCAGAGTTATTACACCGATGAAATGTGCTAAATCATCTGTAGTACATGGTGGATTCTGCTTTTAACTCATACATGACAAAGATTTGTGTTGATTTTGCTTCCCTTATCTAGACTCAGCCTTCACCAGGTATAAATATCAACCCAGCCGTTTCATGCCTACGCCTTCTTAATTAAGCTCTAAAGCAATACACATTGTTAGTCCTCAACCCTATAAATACAAGCATTTCATGTTATTTTTACAAAATTCATCTTCAGGAGCAGAACTATTTCTTTGGAGAGAATGGGGCAGGGGGCGTTGGAGTTTAAAAAAAAAGAAAGAGTCAAGGTGGAAAGTGTTGGAGCTACAAAGCTGCGTTTAAAAGAGTATTTACAGCAAGGAAATCTCTATTTAAAGACCTGGTTAAAAAATTGGCCTCTTGGATGATCAGTTAGATCATAAAGCTGGCCTCGTCCTGATTTCATTATCATGTAGCACAGCGTGTCTTCTTGGGGACTTGTATTTTCTTAGTCGTGCAGCGCTTCACAGCTGGGCTGAAAATGCTGCTACATTATTTGTGAATGCAGGAAACTTGTGATTCCATGCTCTCCTAGGATTTTAACTCTCTTGCCTGAGCAGATTGACAGCAACAGATGGTCCACATTGGATCATTGCAGCTACATTGGATATTAAGGGTCAAACTCTTTGGAATAACAACTAGTGCATTACGTTCTGTAGACAAGTTTCTAATGGATGGATGTACAGCTGTGGGGAAAAAAAGGCTCCAAGTTCTATAGTAGAGCTATAAGCTTCTTTTTTTAAATTTTTGTTTTATATTGGAGTATAGTTGATTGACAATGTGTTAGTTTCAGGTGTACAGCAAAGTGATTCGGTCATACATCTACATGTATCTATTCTTTTCAAATTCTTTTCCCATTTAGGTTATTACAGGATATTGAGCAGAGTTCCCTGTGCTATAGAGTAGGTCCTAGTTGGTTATCTGTTTTATGTATAGTAGTGTGTATATGTCAGTCCCACTCCCAATTTATCCCTACCCCCCACCTTTCCCCTTTGGTAACCATAAGTTTGTTTTCTAAGTCTGTGAGTCTGTTTCTGTTTTGTAAATGAGTTTATTTGTATCCTTTTTTTTAGCTTCCACATTTAAGTGATATCATATGATATTTGTCTTTCTCTGTCTGACTTACTTCACTTAGTATGATAATCTCCAGGTCCATCCATGTTACTGCAAATGGTATTATTTCATTCTTTTTAATGGCTGAGTAATATTCCATTGTATATATGTAACCACATCTTCTTTATCCATTCATCTGTCAGTGAACATTTAGGTTCCTTCCATATCTTGGCTATTCTAAACAGCACTGCAGTGAACATTGAGGTGCATGTATCCTTTCGAACCAGGGTTCTCTCTGGATATATGCCCAGAAGTGGGATTGCTGGATCATATGGTAGCTCTATTTTTAGTTTTTTAAGGAACCTCCATACTGTTCTCCATAGTCACTATACCAATTTACATTCCCACCAACAGTGTAGGAGGGTTCTTCCCTTTTCTTTGCACTCTCTCCAGCATTTACTGTTTGTAGACTTTTTGATGATGGCCATTCTGACTGGTGCGAGGTGATACCTCATTGTAGTTTTGATTTGCATTTCTCTAATAATTAACAACGTTGAGCATCTTTTCATGTGCCTCTTGGCCATCTGTATGTCTCCTTTGGAGAAATGTCTTTTTAGGTCATCTGCTCATTTTTCGATTGGGTTGTTTGTTTTTTTGATATTGAGCTGCATGAGCTGTTTATATATTTTGGAGAGTAATCCTTTGGTCTGTTGATTTGTTTGCAAATATTTTCTGAAATTAGAACACTCCCTGACACCATACACAAAAATAAAGTCAAAATCGATTAAAGACCTAAACGTAAGACTGGACACTATAAAACTCTTAGAGAAAAATATAGGAAGAACACTCTTTGACATAAATCACAAGATCTTTTTTGACCCACCTACTACAGAAATGGAAATAAAAACAAAAATAAATAAATGGGACCTAATGAAACTTAAAAGCTTTTGCACAGCAAATAAAACTATAAGCAAGATGAAAAGACAACCCTCAGAATGGGAGGAAATATTTGCCCATATTTTTAAACTTTTTATTTTATATTGGAGTATAGTTGATTAGGAATGTTGTGATAGTTTCAGGCATACAGCAAAGTGATTCATTTATACATATACATGTATCTGTTCTTTTTCAAATTCTTTTCCCATTTAGGTTATTACATAATATTGAGTAGAGTTCACTGTGCTATACAGTAGGTCTTTGTTGGTTATCCATTTTATTTATTTTTTTTATGTTGTGTCTTATTTAATTTTTTTATTTTAATTTAATTTAATTTTTTTATTGGAGTATAATTGCTTTACAATGTTGTGTTAGTTTCTGGTGTACAGTGAAGTGAATCAGCTATATATATACATATATCCCCTCCCTCTTATAGCAGTGTGTACATGTCAGTCCCAAACTCCCTAACTATCCCTACCCCCCACCCTTACCCCCTGGTAACCATAAGTTCGTTCTCTAAGTCTGTGAGTCTGTTTCTGTTTTGTAAATAAGTTCATTTCTTTTTCAATTCCACAATATAAGCAATATCATACAATATTTCTCTTTGTCTGACTTACTTCACTCAGTATGACAATCTCCACGTCCATCCATGTTGATGCAAATAGCATTATTTCATTCTTTTTAATGGTTGAGTAGTATTCTATTGTATATGTGTACCACATTGTCTTTATCTGTTCGTCTGTCGATGGACATTTATGTTGCTTCCATGTCTCAGCTACTGTAAACAGTGCTGCAGTGAATATTGGGGTGCTGCCCATTTTTTGATTGGGGTTTTTTTTTTTTTTTTGATATTGAGCTGCTTCAGCTGTTTGTATATTTTGGAGATTGAACCCTTGTCGGTTGCATCATTTGCAAATATTTTGTCTCATTCTGTGGGTTGTCTTTTTGTTTTGTTTATGGTTTCCTTTGCTATGCAAAAGCTTTTGAGTTTAATTAGGTCCCATTTGTTTATTTTTGTTTTTATTTCCATTATCCTAGGAGATGGATCGAAAAAGATATTGCTGCAATTTATGTCAGAGAGTGTTCTTCCTATGTTTTTCTCTAAGAGTTTTATTGTATCAGGTCTTACATTTAATTCTTTAATCCATTTTGAGTTTATTTTTATGTATGATGTTAAAGAATGTTCTAATTCTTTTACATGTAGCTGTCCAGTTTTCCCAGTGCCAATTACTGAAGAGATCATCTTTTCTCCATTGTACAGCCTTGCCTCCTTTGTTGTAGATTACTTGACCATAGGTGCGTGGGTTAATTTCTGGGCTTTCTGTCTTGTTCCATTGATCTATATTTCTGTTTTTGTGCCAGTACCATACTGTTTTGATGACAGTATAGCTTTGTAGTATAGTCCAAAGTCAGGGAGCTGATTCCTCCAGCTCCATTTTTCTTTCTCAAGATTGCTTTGATTATTTGGGATCTTTTGTGTCTCCATACAAATTAAAATTTTTTTTCTTCCAGTTCTGTGAAAAATGCCCTTGGTAATTTGATAGGGATTGCAAGAGCTATAAGCTTCTTAAGGGAACACAATACCTGGCACATGGCAGTGTTCAGTAAATGTTGGAGGTGTGAGATGAATTCACTGGGAGAATCCACACGACTATTTCTCCATTCTCTGGTTGGGGTAGATTAGGTCCCCAGGAACTGGACTCTGAGATTAATATGTATTACTTTAATTAAAGAGGGCTGTTGTGTTCAATACTTGTGGAAGGAAAGGGAAAGAAAGATTGAGCAGATGGAGAAGTTAGAATGCGATACAGTTTCAAAGAAGCCTCTGCCAACCCCATGGGGAGTTCTGAAGCTGTGATGGCTCTCTGCCATTGTCCCTAGGTGAGGTGAGGAAACTGAGCCCTGATGCCCCTGCTTGGACCAGTCATTGGATGTAGGAAGGCTCACAAGGGCAATTCTCAGAGAGGGTTTACAGTTGAGGGCTGGAATGGGCTCTGTGTAATGCCCATCCTGGTATTCCGTGCACTGGTGCTTGGGGTGCCCATTGGGGCTGACTCAGATGAGAGTTATATGACCATGACGTGGACTCCTGGTGATGATGACTGATTTGGACTACTGGAGATTTCTTATCAGCTGCACAGACACCTGTCAAAGGTCACTTAGTGCATGGACTGCAGATGTGATCACTAGTTCCATAACTCCTTTTTTGTGTATAATAAAAAAATATTGAACTTATTCATATTTGAAAAGAAAGCATTCATATGTGGTAGGAGGATACAAAGATAATTCACCCCCCAAAATACACAAGCAAACAAAATCATTGCTTTAGAAGATATCAGTACCATGTGCTGTGCATACTGGGATACAGATGGCTTCTAAACTGAGAAAGAATGGTCAGTGGCAGGGACCCAGAAGTTAAGGATGGCACCATGTGAAAATCCAGTGGTCCAATTCACAAAATCCAAAGGGACACAGCAAACTCAGGCTCAGTCTGGATCCTTGTTCACTTTTGAAGGATTCCATCTGGCTCGTAAGAGGTGTGTGACAGCAGGCGGACGTGGTCTCCATGGTCCAGGGGATGGAGGAGAGGGAACCAAGCTGGGAAAAGCCCTCCAGCCCAGTGGCGAGAGGGTGGGGTGTCAGTAAGGAGATTGACAACAGCCAAGGAAGGGCTGTGTGGCCTGGAGACCGAGCCCCAGGCTGCTTGGTTTGGGTCTCTCCCATGCACTCCTTGGCACTGTTTACCATTTGTTTCACATACACAGAAGCTTTGCTGCCCCCAACGAGACAAAAACTCTTAAAAGGCAAGGACAACATTTCCCTTCTTTTATATCCTCCTTTTATCTCTAAGAGTACATGGGCTATTCTAAACCAACACTCTGAGGTCTGGCTGGAAAGAAGGAAGGAAGGAAGAATAGAAAGAAGAGACCTAAAGGAAATAGAGGACCCTGAAACCCTCTGTTCTCCTGGAACACTGCTCTGCTCGTTCTTAGTGTACTGAATGCCTATTTTGCTTCCAATCTGAAATGTAAATATCACCCCGTTCCACTTTCTTTCCCAATTCAAATTACGCACTCTGCCCCAAACCTACCTCTCATAGTACCCTGTTCTTTTCCTCTGAGGCACCTATCCATCTGTTTTGTGTGTTTTGCTGTTTGGTGCCCGTTTCCCCTCAGACTGTCAGTGGCACAAAGGGAGGGCTTTGTCTGTCTTTCTACATCAAGCTTTGTGTCTGATGCATGCCCATTCTTAGTAAATATTGTTTGAACAAATGAATGAAATGAAAGAAGAATGTAAAGAACTTTTTGCACTGGTGAAGAAGTAAATCAAACACTAGAAAGTTCCAAGTTATTGGTTTTGTGGTATATTTCAGCTTTCTGGGAATGAACCCAACATAAATCTGTTTGGACCCTGAAAACACTGTTTTCCAATCCCAGTAGACTCGTTTGTACTTGTGGGGCTGGTAAGGTTTCATATTCATAGAGGCCATATGAACATGGCCTCTTGCTGCCCTTCCTCTGGCCATCTCTCTCTCCAGGTTACCGTTTGTCTCCCAGCGTGTCTGCTCTGTCATTTTATGTGTAATTATCTCTGCCCGTGATAAGAGTTCCTTTGACAGGGTTCCCAGCCAGTGGAGTAAATTTAGAGACCTAATTACCACATGCCTGAACTCGGGGCTTGCTTTGAGCCCTCAGCTGTGATACTGCAGATGAATGACTTGGTCTGGCTGCTTTCTGGGGGGAAAGCTTTTTTGAAATTATGACGACTCCTATCTCCAAAGTATTTCAAATGCCAGCAATTGAGATTGGGCTCTGAATTAAGGATGTGCTGGTTTCTGTACTTGACACAACCCTGAATTTTTGCAGTTTTCATTTCTGCCTTGAACAGACAACCCCCAGTGAAGACAAATAGCTCAGCTAGGAAATCTTTTGTAGGCAGGTTTCAGTTATTTTTTTTTTCTTTATTAGTAGTAGGGACAAAAGAAATAGGCTGCTGAATAATTAGCGAGATACAGCTTGTTTTTTCAACATCTTTTTTCTGTCTTAAAAGAATTCACGCTTTAAGGTTCTCACAGGTGATGTGGATCAGTAATAGCAATGATGATAATATATAGTATTTGCCAAGTATTTTTCTGTGCTAGCCACTGCACAAAGCACAGCCATGTGTGTTAGGTCCTCTTACTCCTGTTTTACTGATGAGGAAACTGTCTTAGCAATTAAGTAACTTTCCTACTAGCTGGCAGAGCTGTGACTCAAACACAGTTGTCTTGGACTCCACAGCTCGTGCTTTTAGCAGTACTATTTCCTCTCTGTGATGTGAAACTACTTAGGCTGAAAGTCTTGGCCGGAATGAAGATTTCAGAAAGAGAGCCCCCATAGAAACAACATTTTCTCAGGTTTCCAAGGAAGGGTTTAGGCGAACCTACAAACATTATGTTTTAAAAGAATGTCAGACTTGTACTGATGGCAATTTTTGGCAGATTTTTACTTTAATGATAACTGTGTGTTACATTAATAACCCCCAGGGTTACTGGGGCATTTGTATTGTTCTAGTTAGAGCAAGTTTACATAGAAACCTAGGGCCTTATCTAGAATAACTCTTTGTCCCTCTGCTGACACCCTCCTAATCTGTCCATGGCAGATGACTGCTGTTCTGGGCATAAGTGGGTGAAAATTCCATGACCTCTTCCACTGACCTGTTCCAGCGCATTTGTCAGTGTCATTAACACAACTCTTATTTCTCTCTTTAGAAACATTAAGCAGTCTCTTTTATGAAGACATTGTCGCTTAATAATAATTATTGTTCATATTTGTAAAATATATTCTGCTTTACAAAGCACGTTCACATACTTGGTTTTCATTTGATCCTGAGTCAGGCAGGGCAGGAATTCATTCACTTATTTCCTCAGCAAGTTTGTGGTGTGTCTTCTATTTGCATGAAAGTATCATTCCCATTTTGCAGATGAGTAAACTGAATCTCAGAGAGATTAAATCACCTTCTATGCATCTCTCAGTCTTAGAATGCCAAATTTGGGGCTTTCTCTAAACCTCTGGGTGAGCTGATGTTTGAAGGGCAGGCTCTGTACTTCATTTTTCATTTCCTAAGCTGTGGATTAAAATTTTGTAAGCCTGCAGCTCACAGGGGACAGCCTGAGTATCATTTCATGAATACAACACTTTCTAGAATTATTAATCAACAAAGAATCCCTTTGCATTAATCAGTAAACAGTCCCTTTCCTTTTGAAGCATGGTGCATGTTTATATTTTCTTTATGGAAGATCCTTAGAATGGCTTATAACACCCTCCTGATCTAGCCACTGCATCCCTCTTCAGCCTAATCCTGCGACCCCAGCATTTTCACTTTCTCGCACTCCTTCTGTTCCCTCTTGCTTCAAAGTCTTCCCTGGTCTTTCTCCCCCCAGATCTCTGCACCTTCACATCCTTCCTACATATACTGCCCATCTCAGCTTGTCAGTTTGTCAGGGAAGTCTTAGCTGACACACGCCTACCAGAGCCTCTGATAGAGACTCTTAGCGCCAAGCACCTCCCCTCCATTTGACTGATCACAGTCTACCATTGCATATGTATTTATGTAAATGTTGTTTATTTAATATTTCTGTCCCCAAATGGACCGAAAGCAGAGGAGGAGATGCCTGCTTTTGTGCATCACTGTGAGCTTCATTCACGTACAGGTTACCACCAGGTGCCTGACCAGAGTAGGTGAGACGCTCCAAAAATAGATAGTTGGATGGATCCACTGTTGGGTGGATCCCAAGTTGTACGGATCCAGTGTTGGATCGTTAATGTTCCTGGGTTACTCGCACGCAAGTCCTGTATTAGTTTTCTATTGCTGCGGTGACAAATTACCCAAAATTTGATGACTTACAACAGTACCTATTTACTGTCTTGTGCTTTCCATGGGTCAGAAGCCTAGGCATGGGGTGGCTCAGTTAGATTCTCTGCATTAGGGTCTCACAAGGTCAAAGTGAAGGTGTTGATAGGCCTGGGCTGTTATCTGGGGGACAATCTGCTTTTAAGCTTATTCAGGTTGTTGGTAGAATTCTGTGTGGTTCCTGGCTGTGGGCCAGGGGCTACTCTTAGCTCCTGGAACCAACATCTCTCAGCCCATGGTCATGAATTCTCTTTGTGCTTATAATCTTTTGCCTCCCCCTTCTGCCTCATCTCTCTGATTCCTGGTTTTCCTATTTCTTCTGCTTTTCAGGCTCTTCAGTAGCCTATCAGGACACTCTAGCATAATCTCATCATATTGATGTATCCTAGGGATTAGGACATGGGCATATTTGGGGGACCATTTTCCTGCCTACCGTAAGACAAATACCTACACGTTTGTGTGTGACTTATCTTAATGAAGAGAATGGCATTTGTGATAGAATGGCATTTGCGTGGATTTCTTCCACTTCTGCAGATGCCACAGAATTTGGTAGATAGGTTTCCTAGAAATGGAGCTAATGAAGTTGGGGCTGCATGGCCTCCAACAATCTAAAATAATGGCATTCTCAGTCCATTACTTTCGAGTGGTAGCAGTTCACATTAGTGCACCGGTTCTTTACAGAGCAGGAGTGCTGACTGAATCAGGTTCACCAAATGGACAAAGCAGAGAAGTGTGTTTCGTGGCAGACAGCTGCCAGCTTCAATAGATGGCTGTCCCTTTGGAGTTAGCCCTCACTGACTTGTGAATGCTTTTCCTCTTTCACAGCAATGCCTCCTCTTGGGTGTTGGCCCAAGGTAATAGTCTTTCTCTGAAGGGGAGTTTCCTAAATTTGGACACTTCAGAATTTCCTCCTGTGTTTTCAGACCCCAGATGTTCTTCCTCTTCTCTTGATGCAGTCAGGAATGGAGGGGAGATAATTATTTCAGAGAAAAAAATATATAGGTGATTTTTTCAATCATTCCATTGACTTACCTTTCTTCCTTTTTTCCCTCCCTCCCTTCCTCCCTTCCCTCCCTCTGTCTCTTTCTTTCTCATTCATTCACTCATTCCCTGTATCTTATGACCAAAGATTTTTTTAAAAAATTATTATTTATTTATTTATTTTTGCCTGCGTTGAGGGACTTCGTTGCTGCGCTCAGGCTTCCTCTAGATGCGGCGAGCAGGGGCTACTCTTCGTTGTGGTGTGCGGGCTTCTCATTGCGGTGGCTTCTCTTGTTACAGAGCATGGGCTCTAGGTGCGCGGGCTTCAGTAGTTGTGGCACGTGGGCTCAGCCTTATGGCTCGTGGGCTCTAGAGCACAGGCTCAGTAGTTGTGGCGCCCGGTCTTAGTTGCTCTGCAGCATGTGGGATCTTCCCGGACCAGGGATCGAGCCCATGTCCCCTGCCTTGGCAGGCGGATTCTTAACCACTGCGCCACCAGGGAAGTCCATGAGCAAAGATTTAAAAATACTCTTTGGGAATTGTGCTTAGGTCAGTTTACCTTTTCGTTTATCCATCCTGGAGATGTACACTCAACTTAAAACATCCATTATCAGGTCAGTGTGGGAAATATTATGAAGGGTTTTCTGTTTCTGAACATTTCCAATGCATATTAGCATATTAAAAGGATCCATTATATACCAAACTTATTTCACTGTGCCCATATTCCCCCAGCCTATGTGATTAATGTGCGTGGAACCAGGGTTCTAGAGAGCTCACGGGAAATGGTGAGTGAGAACACAGAACAAGAGAAGTTAGGGATGCAAAAAAGTACAAGAAGACTCCCATGGCCTGTGATGAGCATGGCTTCAAGCTCGCCAGGATTAATGCAGGGAACATGTGCACTGGAACAGCTTGTGACTCTACGGCACCATTTTGAACGGTGGGAGGGATGCAAATTGAGAAGAGCATGCAAAGCTGGGTCAAAGGTTGAGAACTGATCATGCATAGAAGCACAGGGAAAAGTTTGGACCTCAGGCCACAGAATGCCGTATTTTGTCTCTGGAGGAGTAGACAGATCACTGAGAGCCTAGATGCATGCAAATAGCTCCATGTTCTTTCCTTCTGAGACCTGCTTCCACAGTTGTCTCTTCAGAGTTTGCACTGTGATCACTGAAGACTTTAAAGTTGACACTTAAGAAGTGTGATTTTCCATCAAATCAAAGTAACAACCCTTTTTTGAGCACTTACCATTTGCAAGTCCCCGCACTAGGCATGGCAGCAGCACGGTGGATAATAGGGTATATGAGTTATGTTTCTTGACTGCAAAATCCTTTTAAAATTATCGGTAGAGGAGCTGGAAATCATCTTTCTCATTAAGGTGCCTTCACAAGTGTTCATAACGGTTTGTGAAGAACAGAATGTGGCCAGTCTTTATTCCCATGCACTGATGTCACAGGACAAAGCAGGCTTGAGTGACATTCGAGAAGAATTAGGTTGACTCTTGAGTGAGGACTTGACAGAAATAGCTAACTTCCAAAAAAGACCATATTCTTATAATTTGAACTTTCATTTATTAATATCCTTCCTGAACATTCCTGTCTTAGCTAATAGCATTTAAGAGCCCCTCAACCCCACAATCAAGACAACACAGAGTCAGTTTTGAGTCTTTAACTTTCTTAACCTTCTAAAACGCACTGGTCTCTAAATTTTATCTTTCTACCCCCCAAATATTTCTAAAACCCATCCTCTTCCACCTGCTCCAGTATCACTGTCCTAGTTTGGTCCCTCATTACGCTTTGGCTGGTTTGCACAAATAACCTTCTAATGGTTCCTGCTACTCAGGTTTCTGCCCACTCCAGCCCACCTCCCATTCTGCTGCCAATTATCCATCTAGAACAGAGATCCGATTATGTCACTTTTTTGCTTACAGCCCTTCAGAGGTTGCTCCTTGCTTATGGGATAAAGCACCAGACTCAGCCTGGTATTTATAAGGCCTCTCACCATCTGGCTGCAACCTGGCCTTTCAGTGTCATTGCCTGCCAGTTCTCAGGGCTCATGCCAGACTTTCCTCCATCTGCCCTCTCTGCCAAACACTGTCCCCCTAAGGCGGTTATCCGTGCTCAAAATATTCCACTCTCCCTCTTACTTCTCTCCAGCCAACTCCTATTCATCTTTCCATTTCCAGCTGAAATGTCCCTCTCTCCAGACTGCCTTCTCTGGTTCATATCTGCCTTCTCCCATCCCAGCCCTTTTCCTCATCAACACTTAAATATATGTTGTTCAGATCCTGGTATGCTGCTAACAGTAATAATGGCAACTTCCATTAACTGACTCTGTGTCAGGCTGTGCTGGGTACCACAACTGCACAGTCTCACTTAATCGCCCACCGACCTTATGAGTGGAGATTATGATTCCCACATTAGAGGTGAAGAGACAGGCTCAGGAGCAAGTTAAGTGACTCTTATAAGTTCCCCAGCTTGTAAGTGGCAGCATATGAGTTCAAACCTGGATCTTTTTGACTCAAGAGACTGGATTGTTTATGGTTGCTTCACATGGCTATCCAGAGTACAGTAACAGAAATGATCCCTGGCAATTAGACTTTTTGGTACCAAAGGCTTTCTCCTTTTCTATGAGTTCTGAGGCCTTCTTTTCCTTAGTGTCTATAAATAACTGTGCCTGATCTGTAGTAATATGTTGCGTTAGTTTCAGGTATACAGCAAAGTGAATCAGATAGATAGATAAATAGATAATCTCCGTTCTTTTTCAGACTCTCTTCCCATGTAGATTATTGCAGAATATTGAGTAGAGTTCCCTGTGCTGTACAGTAGGTCCTTATTAATTATCTATTTGGTATATAATAGTGTGTATATGTTAATCCCATTCTCCCAATTTATGCCATCCCCCCAACATTTCCCCTTTGGTAGCCCTAAGTTTGATTTAGAAATCTGTGTGTCAGTTTCTGTTTTGTAAATAAGTTCATTTGTATCATTTTTTATTAGATTCCACATATATGTGATATCATATGATATTTGTCTTTCTCTTTCTGACTTACTTCACTTAGTATGATAATCTCCAGGTCCATCCACGTCTCTACAAATGACCCAATTTCATTCCTTTTTATGGCTGAGTAATATTCCATTGTATATATGTACCACATCTTCTTTATCCATTCCCCTGTCGATGGACATTTAGGTTGCTTCCGTGTCTTGGCTATTGTAAATAGTGCTGCTGTGAACATTGGGGTGCATGTATCTTTCGAATCATGGTTTTCTTTGAATATATGCCCAGGAGTGGGATTGCTAGATTATATGGTAGTTCTGTTTTTAGTTTTTATGGAACCTCCACACTGTTCTCCATAATGGTTGTACCAATTTACATTCCCACCAACAGTGTAGGAGGGTTCCCTTTTTTCCACACCTTCTCCAGCATTTATTGTTTGTAGATTTTTTGATGATGGCCATTCTGAGCGGTGTGAGGTGATACCTCACTGTAGTTTTGATTTGCATTTCTCTAATAATTAGTGATGTTAAGCATCTTTTCATGTGCTTTTTGGCCATCCCTATGCCTTCTTTGCAGAAATGTCTATTTAGATCTTCCACCCATTTTTTTGATTGGGTTGTTAGTTTTTTTGGTATTGAGCTGCATGAGCCATTTGTGCAGAAGCTTTTAAGTTTAATTAGGTGCCATTTGTTTTTTTTTTGTTTGTTTTTATTTTCATTACTCTAGGAGGTGGATCAAAAAAGGCATTGTTGCAGTTTATGTCAGAGAGTGTTCTGACATTCCCTAACACCATACACAAACTCAAAATGGATTAAAGACCTAAATGTAAGGACAGATACTCTAAAACTCTTAGAGGAAAAAAATGTAGTAATAGATGCTTAAAAGGTATTTTTTGAGTGAGAGAATGAAAGATCAAATGAATGAATGTTGTGTTTTAATAAAGGCCTAGCTGGGTTAAGTATAGAGTGTTTGTTTGTTTATTTAGAAATATCATAAGAGTTTGAAATATATTGTGTTGGGGACAGTTCATCCAGCAAACAGGAAGGACTGAATATAGAGATGAGTTAGATTTGTATGCTTTGTTGTGTAGCTCTGTCAGTTAGGAATGGCTGCAGGTAATGACCTAAATGACCTAAAGAAATCTGTAGATGGCAACTGCTGTCATTGGTTCAGAAGCAGCATCACTACAGTTCTTGGTTTTACTTCTGTGCATGTTGCCTCATGATCACAAGATGCCTGCTGTAATTCAAGACACCACATCCACTTTTAAAGCATAGAGAAGAAGAAAACAGGAGTGGTTCCAATCGTAAATTTTCCTTTTATTAGAACAAAATATTTTCCAAGAGCCCCCAACAGACTTCCATCTGCATCTCCTTGGCCCAAACCATGTCCTAGGGTCACTCTGGCTGTCAGGGAGATTTGGAAAGGAATAAGTACAGATTCACCTTGAATGGGGTCAGGGTCTTTTAACAGAAAAGAGGGAGCTAGGTAATAGATAGACAACTAATAGTGCCAACCGTAGCATGTATGCTTTTCTCCTTCATTGGTCAAACTGACTTTATATTTCAGTCTCCATCATATTGTCCTTCCCAATTTTTTATTGTCCAAAAAGAAAGTTAGATACTCAAAATTATAAGAAATGGAGTTAGTGATATTTTGAAGGTTAAATGATGTTTGCAGGGGGTTAAAAAATAAGCCTTAATCATTAACCAGGCAAGTTTAAGCTTTTTAAGCTCCAGTTTCCTCCTCTGTAAAATGGGAATAATAATAATGACATCACAAGACTGATGTGAGGATTCAGTGAGATAATGCGTGTTTCATTTCCCCAGAACACTGGAAGCATTGAGTCAATGTGGCTGTTCCTGTTCTTGTAATTAATACACTTTCTCAAGAGTGCATGTTTCTTTGCAATTGGCAAGAAAGTATAAGAGTGAAAGATAGAACCAGTAGACCCATCTCCACTTTTGCTCTTTGTTTAACTCAAGCATGGGCAAATTTTTTTCTATCAAGAGCAGGTGGTAAGTATTTTAGGCTTCATAGGCTATACTGTCTCTGCTGTTGTCACATCAAAACAGCCATAGACAATATGTATACAGTCCAATAAAACTTTATTTATGGGCACTGAAATTTGAATTTCACATAACTTTCATGAGTTATGAAATGTTATTTTTAGATTTTTTTTTCAACCATTTAAAGATGATAAAATGTGTCTTAGCTCATGGTGGCTAGCTCGATTTGACCTGTGGGCCGTTGTTTGCCAACCCTTTGTTTCACTTAGTACCAATGGCATATTTTCTATCATACTAGGTTACAGTTATCACTCCCTCGCTCATCCCTGGAATCTAGTTTCTAATCGAATATGGTGGATCTCAGTATTGGCAAGCGGAATTTTAATGCGCAAATTACCAGTTCCTCTTACTGGAATGACAGCACAGGATTCAAAAGCAATGAATTTTAGTTTGCATTCTGTAAGTAGATAATGTAGCTTTAAATAAATATCATTCAGTATAATGAGAATGTTCTTAATTTATGAGGAAGCAAGAAATAGTATCACACCCTCAACAGGTGGTGAGCAAGATTCTTCTGATCAGCCACCCTCGTGTGTCCACCTCATCTCTTTGTGTCGATAGGCTGGGCATGTATAATACAGGATGAATATATCCTTGCATATTTTGCACTATGAAGAATCATGGTTTGACTTGTAGAATTCCACCAGGAGTAAATAAATTCCAGACTGATAGCTCAAGAATAAGAATGAGACCATGTTTGTTCCTTCCTTCCTTTTGTTCAATTTCTTCACTCTTCCAAACCAATTACTCAGGCCTCACCACCACTTCTGGGCAGCAGCCTTGAAGTCTTGAAACTCATTGTGTCAGGTTGAAAATGAGAGACAACAGCTGTCGGAGTCAGCATTTGATGCCTTTGACTTGTTTCCATGTAGCAAAAAAACATGCTTGAAAGCTGTACAATTGGGAGGATTCGCTGTTTCTTAAACTAAGGGCTCTGAGCGGCTCTGAGATAGTGTTGCTTCCCTCTAAGCTGTTTTGCACAAAAACATACCTGTTTTATTTTTTCTGGAGCCACAGCAGCATGTTTAATATCAGTAATGGTACTGAAACCAGGAAGCCATAGAATTTCTGGATGTAACATATAAAGACTTGAAAAATAGCAGTGCTATTATAATATTGTAAAGATATGTCAATCTTTGCCTACTCTTCCTCCATCTGTGTTAGATAAGGAAAGCACATGGGTGATCTTATATGCTGTTATCAGAGACTTTTTAAAAAAAATTTATTCATTCATTTATTTTTGGGTGCGGCGGGTCTTTGTTGCTGCATGTGGGCTTTCTCTAGCTGTGGCGAGCGGGGGCTACTTTGTTGCGGTGCGTGGCCTTCTCCCTGTGGTGGCTTCTCTTGTTGCGGAGCATGGGTTCTAGGCCCGCGGGCTCAGTATTTGCAGTTCGCGGGCTCTAGAGCACAGGCTCAGTAGTTGTGGCACACGGGCTTAGTTGCTCTGTGGCATGTGGGATCTTCCCGGACCAGGGATTGAACCCATGTCCCCTGCATTGGCAGGCGGATTCTTATCCACTGCACCACCAGGGAAGTCCCATCAGATACTTCTATGATGTTTGTGGGGTAGGCTGGGATTTCCACACGAATCAAGTATAAAAATAAGACTTAACCTTGCAGTGAATGCACGCATTTTCATTTTATTTATTTATTTATTTTTATTTTCTTTTAAAGTATAGTTTATGTAAAATATTATATAAATTACAGGTGTGCAATATAGTGAGTCACAATTTTTAAACATTACACTCCATTTATAGTTATTATAAAATATTAGCTCTATTCCCCGTGTTGTACAATATATCTTTATAGCTTATTTTATACATAATAATTTGCACCTCTGAATCCCATACCCCTATATTGTCCCTCTCATTTCCCTCTCCCCACTGGTAACTGCTAGTTTGTTCTCTATATCTTTGAGTTGGCTTCTTTTTTGTTATATTCACTAGTTTGTTTTTTTTTTAGATTCCACGTATAAGTGATATCATACAGTATTTGTCTTTCTCTGACTTATTTCCCTTAGCATAATACCCTCCAAGTCCATCTATTTTGCTGCGAATGGCAAAATTTCATTCTTTTTATGGCTGAGTAATATTCCATTGTATATATGTATACCACATCTTCCTTATCCATTCATCATTTAGGTTGCTTCCATATCTTGGCCACTGTAAATAATGCTCCTATGAACATTGGGGTACATTGTCATTTATTTCTTGACTTCTACTCTTTTTAGTCATAGATAATTTTAGAATTTTCCTACCCTCTTGGCCTCCAGGCTTTCCCAACTTCCAGTCTCTCTATTTAATGGATCTGACCCATTCAATAATTGCTAACGTTTATTGGATGCTATCCCAAGCACTTCATGCATCTTACTGTTTAATTTTTGCAGCAACTCCTTGTGGTATTATTATTACTCCAGTTTTTGAGATGGGGAATCTGAGACCATGTCAGTGAACAAGTTGCTGAAGTAAGTGGAGGAGCCAGGTTTCAGCCCTAACACTTGGTGAGCATTTTCTGTGGTCTTTACCAGCACTGTACAAAATCTCCTGTGCGTCTTTCTCCAAGCCAGCAGTTCTCAAAGTTGAGCATGTCTCACAGTCACTTGGAGGACATGTAAAACCCATCTCCAAAGTTGGGGAATCAGTAGTTCTGGATAGGGCCCAGGATTCTGCCTTTCTAACAAGCTCCCAGGTGATGCTGATGCTTCTGCTTCCAGACCCCTGTGAACTTTGAGAACCTCAATGTAAATCACTTCCCAAGTCAAGTTTCATATCCTCTTTGTCTAATTGTTTACTATCTGCGCAAAGGCTTTGAAGGTATAAAATGCTACCTAACTGTAAAGCACTATGCTTTTTAGAGCTTTATCTGAACAAAACAAATTTCATTTCATGAGTAAACACAATATATACACAATTATAAGATACACACACACACACACACGGGAATAAATGGTTTGATATTTCAAAGTTCCATTTAAATGCTTTCACTGCTTTGTACAACTTGCCTGTGCCCGGGGGGTAAGAGGCATCTACCTGTGATTGGCAGGTTAATCTCTTAAGGACCAAGCTGTTTTTTCTTAAACAGCATACTGAGGTACATGACACTGAGTTTGAATTCAGACTCAAAGGGATCACACTGAATGGAGTTCACAGCCAACAGCAGGTAGCTGCCAACCAAGGTTGCTATTTCACAGGTGTAACCCCAAGCTCAGGAGGGAGCAGGTGGTGTGATCAAGAGACTTTAAAAAGATTGCTAAGGGGAAAGGAAGCAATGCCTAGGAAGAAACTCTTTTGAATAAAGATTATTTTTCGCATAAAGAATGTGATGATACGCATTCTTTTGAACTCTCTGTTCTTTTATAACTATCATCTCCCTTCCTTCAGAAACCTTCTTTTTTATATCTAGTTATAGAATGCTGGAAATTCCTCTGAGATGGTTAAAAAAAAGATGATTATATGCTTTGCTGCTATTCTTTGTCTTTATTCTTGCAGCATACGTTAAAAATGTTAAGTGTAAGCCAAGACAAACAACTGTTTTGACTTTTTGACACTTTACATGTTTATGTTAAAACATGGAATGAGGTTCCTCATTTTCTACAGAAAATTAAAACCAAACTACTCAGTTTGGTGTACCAAATATTTATTGAGTGCTTACCAAAGTGTTTGGGATCCTGTCAGGCACTGCCCTTAGATAGACAGGCATACCCGGTTTTAGCACGCCTCACTTTATTGTACTTTCAGATATTGTGGGTTTTTATTTTTACAAACTGAAAGTTTGTGGCAACCCTGCATTAAGCAAGTCTATCAGCACCATTTTTTCCAACAACATTTGCTCACTTTGTATCTCTGTGTCATGTTTTTGAAATTCTTGCAATATTTCAGACTTTTTCGTTGTTATATTTGTTACTATGATCTGTGATCAGTGATCTTTGATGTTACTATTGCCTAAAGATCACAACACACTGAAGGCTCAGATTATGCTGAATATTTTTTAACCATAAATATTTTTTCATGAGATATATACATTTTTTAGACATAATGCTATTGCACAATTCATAGACTAAAGTATAATGTAAACATTACTTTTATATGCACAGGGAAATCAGAAAATTTGCGTGACCCTCTTTACTGCATTGGTCTGGAACTGAACCCACATTGTCTCTGAGGTTTGCCTCTATTAGATTCTTTTCCTACACTCAAAGGACTTGATCTCATGTAGAGGATTGTTAAGAAAAGCTTTCTAGAACCTGGGTAGCCACATGTAAATCAATGCAATTAGAACGCTCCTTCACACCCTACACAAAAATAAACTGAAAATGGCTTAAAGACTTAAATATAAGACACGGCACCATAAAACTCCTAGAAGAGAACATAGGTAAAACATTTTCTGACATAAATCATAGCATTGTTTTCTTAGGTCAGTCTCCCAAGGCAATAGAAATAAAAGCAAAAATAAACAAATGGGACCTAATCATACTTATAAGCTTTTGTACAGCAAAGGAAGCCATAAACAAAATGAAAAGACAGCCTACAGAATGGGAGAAAATATTTGCAAACAATGCAACAAACAGGGGCTTAATTTCCAAAGTATACAAAGAGCTCACATGACTCAATAGCAAAAAAACAAATAACCCAATCAAAAAATGGGCAGAAGACCTAAATAGACATTTCTCCAAAGAAAACATAGAGATGGCCAATAGGCACATGAAAAGATTCTCAACATCGCTAATTATTAGAGAAACACATATCAAAACTACAATGAGGTATCACCTCACACTGATCAGAAAGCCATCATTCAAAAGTCTACAAGTAATAAATACTGGAGGAGAGACCTTCAAGATGGCGGAGGAGTAAGACGTGGAGATCACCTTCCTCCCCACAAATACATCAGAAATACATCTACATGTGGAACAGCTCCTACAGAACACCTACTGAACGCTGGCAGAAGACCTCAGACTTCCCAAAAGGCAAGAAACTCCCCACGTATATGGGTAGGACAAAAGAAAAAAGAAAAAACAGAGACAAGAGAAGAGGGACAGGACCTGCACCAGTGGGAGGGAGCTGTGAAGGAGGAAAAGTCTCCACACACTAGGAAGCCCCTTCACTGGCAGAGACGGGGGGTGGATGAGGGGAAGCTTTGGAGCCACGGAGGAGAGCGCAGCAACAGGCGTGCAGGGGGCAAAGCAGAGAGATTCCTGCACAGAGGACCGGTGCTGACCAGCACTTGCCAGCCCAAGAGGCTTGTCTGCTCACCCACCAGGGCGGGTGGGGGCTGGGGGCTGGGAGCTGAGGCTCAGGCTTCGGAGGTCAGACCCCAGGGACAGGACTGGGGTTGGCTGCGTGAACACAGCCTGAAGGGGGCTAGTATGCCACAGCTAGCCGGGAGGGAGTCCGGGAAAAAGTCTGGAACTGCCGAAAAGGCAAGAGACCATTGTTACAGGGTGTGGGAGGAGAGGGGATTCAGAGCACCGCCTAAATGAGCTCCAGAGATGGGCCCGGGCCGTGGCTATCAGCGCGGACACCAGAGACGGCGCTCAGCGCGGACACCAGAAACGGGCATGAAACGCTAAGGCTGCTGCTGCCGCCACCAAGAAGCCTGTACACAAGCACAGGTCACTATCCACACCTCCCCTCCCAGGAGCCTGTGCAGCCCACCACTGCCAGGGTCCCGTGATCCAGGGACAACGTCCACAGGAGAACACACGGCACGCCTCAGGCTGCTGCAACATCACGCCGGCGCCTGCCGCTGCAGGCTCGCCCCACATTCCATGCCCCTCCCTCACCCCGGCCTGAGTGAGCCAGAGCCCCAGAATCAGCTGCTTCTTTAACTGCGTCCTGTCTGAGTGAAGAACAGATGCCCTCAGGCGACCTACATGCAGAGTCAGGGCCAAATCCAAAGCTGAACCCCAGGAGCTGTGCGAACAAAGAAGAGAAAGGGAAATCTCTCCATGCAGCCTCAGGAGCAGTGGATTAAATCTCCACAATCAAATTGATGTACCCTGCATCTGTGGAATACCTGAATAGACAATGAATCATCCCAAAATTGAGGCAGTAGACTTTGGGAGCAACTGTAGACTTGGGGTTTCCTTTCTGCATCTCATTTGTTTCTGATTTTATGTTTATCTTAGTTTAGTATTTAGAGTTTATTATCATTGGTAGATTTGTTTACTGATTTCGTTGCTCTCTTCCTTTTTTTAAATATATAGAGGTATATTTTTTTTCCTTTTTCTCTTTTTGTGAGTGTGTATGTGTATGCTTCTTTGTGTGATTTTGTCTGTATAGCTTTGCTTTTACCATTTGTCCGAGGGTTCTGTCTGTCTGGTTTTTTGTTTGTTTGTTTGTTTTTTAGTATTTTTATCTCATGTTATCATTGGTGGATTTGTTTTTGGGTCTGGCTGCTCTCTTCTTTCTTTCTTTTTCTTTTTTTTTTTCTTTTTTTCTTTTTAATTTTTTTCATTTTTAATAATTTTATTTTTTATTTTAATAACTTTATTTTATTTTTTTCTTTCTTTCTTTCTTTTCTTCCTCCCTTTTCTTCTGAGCCGTGTGACTGACAGGGTCTTCGTGCTCCAGCTGGGTGTCAGGCCTGTGCCTCTGAGGTTGGAGAGCCGAGTTCAGGATGTTGGTCCACCAAAGACCTCCCGGCTCCACGTAATATCAAATGGCAAAAGCTCTCCCAGAGATCTCCATCTCTGTGCTAAGACCCAGCTCCACTCAATGACCAGCAAGCTACAATGCTGGACACCGTATGCCAAACAACTAGCAAGACAGGAACACAACCCCACCCATTAGCAGAGAGGCTGCCTAAAATCATAATAAGGTCACAGACACCCCAAAACACACCACCAGAAGTAGCACTGCCCAACAGAAAGACAAGATCGAGCCTCATCCACCAGAACACGGGCACCAGTCCGCTCCACCAGGAAGCCTACACAACCTACTGAACCAACCTTAGCCACTGGGGGCAGACATCAACAACAATGGGAACTACGAATCTGCAGCCTGCTAAAAGGAGACCCCAAACACAGTGAGTTAAGCAAAATGAGAAGACAGAGAAACACACAGCAGATGAAGGAGCAAGGTAAAAACCCATCACACCAAACAAATGAAGAGGAAATAGGCAGTCTATCTGAAAAAGAATTCAGAGTAATGATAGTAAAGATGATACAAAATCTTGGAAGTAGAATGGAGAAAATACAAGAAACATTTAACAAGGACCTAGAAGAACTAAAGAGCAAACAAACAATGATGAACAACACAATAAATGAACTTAAAAATTCTCTAGAAGGAATCAGTAGCAGAATAACTGAGACAGAAGAACGGATAAGTGACCTGGAAGATAAAATAGTGGAAATAACTACTGCAGAGCAGAATAAAGAAAAACAGAATGAAAAGAATTTAGGACAGTCTCAGAGACCTCTGGGACAAGATTAAATGCACCCATATTCGAATTATAGGGGTCCCAGAAGAAGAAGAGAAAAACAAAGGGACTGAGAAAATATTTGAAGTGATTACAGTTGAAAACTTCCCTAATATGGGAAAGGAAATAGGTAATCAAGTCCAGGAAGCACAGAGAGTCTCATACATGATAAATCCAAGGAGAAACACAGCAAGACACATATTAATCAAACTATCAAAAATTAAATACAAAGAAAAAATATTAAAAGCAGCAAGGGAAAAACAACAGATAACATACAAGGGAATTCCCATAAGGTTAACAGCTGATCTTTCAGCAGAAACTCTGCAAGCCAGAAGGGAGTGGCAAGACATATTTAAAGTGATGAAAGGGAAAAACCTACAGCCAAGATTACTCTACCCAGCAAGGATCTCATTTAGATTTGATGGAGAAATTAAAACCTTTACAGACATGCAAAAGCTAAGAGAATTCAGCACCACCAAACCAGCTTTACAACAAATGCTAAAGGAACTTCTCTAGGCAGGAAACACAAGAGAAGGAAAAGACCTACAATAACAAACCCAAAACAATTAAGAAAATGGTAATAGGAACATACATATCGATAACTATCTTAAATGTAAATGGATTAAGTGCTCCACCCAAAAGACATAGACTGGCTGAATGGATACAAAAACAAGAACCATTTATATGCTATCTACAAGAGACCCACTTCAGACCTAGGGACACATACAGACTGAAAGTGAGGGAATGGAAAAAGATATTCCATGCACATGAAAATCAAAGGAAAGCTGGAGTATCAATTCTCATATCAGACAAAATAGACTTTAAAGACTATTACAAGAGACAAAGAACTACACTACATAATTATCAAGGGATCAATCCAAGAAGAAGATAGAACAATTGTAAATATTTACACATCCAACATAGGAGCACCTCAATTCATAAGGCAAATGCTAACAGCCATAAAAGGGGAAATCCACAGTAACACAATCATAGTAGGGGACTTTAACACCTCACTTTCACCAATGGACAGATCATCCAAAATGACAATAAGTAAGGAAACACGAACTTTAAATGATACATTAAACAAGATGGACTTAATTGATATTTAAAGGACATTTCATCCAAAAACAGCAGAATACACTTTCTTCTCAAGTGCTCGTGGAACATTCTCCAGGATAGATCATATCTTGGGTCACAAATCAAGCCTTGGTAAACTTAAAAAAATTGAAATCGTTATCACGTATCTTTTCCGACCACAGTGCTATGAGACTAGATATCAATTACAGGAAAAAATCTGTAAAAAATACAAACACATGGAGGCTAAACAATACACTACTAAATAACCAAAAGATTACTGAAGAAATCAAATAGGAAATCAAAAATGACAGAAACAAATGACAATGAAAACATGATGACCCAAAACCTATGGGATGCAGCAAAAGCAGTTCTAAGAGGGAAGTTTATAGCAATACAATCCTACCTCAAGAAACAAGAAACATCTCAAATAAACAACCTAACCTTACACCTAAAGCAATTAGAGAAAGAAGAACAGAAAAAAACCCCAAAGTTAGCAGAAGGAAAGAAATCATAAAGATCAGATCAGAAAGAAATGAAAAAGAAATGAAGGAAACAATAGCAAAGATCAAAAAAAGTAAAAGCTGGTTCTTTGAGAAGATAAACAAAATTTATAAACCATTAGACTGACTTATCAATAAAAAAAGGGAGAAGACTCAAATCAATAGAATTAGAAACGAAAAAGGAGAGTAAAATACAAAGGATCATGAGAGATTACTACAGGCAACTCTATGCCAATAAAATGGACAACCTGGAAGAAATGGACAAACTCTTAGAACAGCACAACCTTCAGAGACTGAACCAGGAAGAAATAGAAAATATAAACAGACCAGTCACAAGCACTGAAATTGAGACTGTGATTAAAAATCTTCCAACAAACTAAAGCCCAGGACCAGATGGCTTCACAGGCGAATTCTATCAAATATTTAGAGAAGAGCTAACACCTATCCTTCTCAAACTCTTCCAAAATAGCAGAGGGAGGAACACTCCCAAACTCATTCTACGAGGCCCCCATCACCCTCAGGACAAAAAATATATGATATCACTTATATGTGAAATCTAAAATATGATACCAATGAACTTATTTCCAAAACAGAAACAGACTCGTAGCCATAGAAAACAAATTTAGGGTTACCAATGGGGAAAGGGGGAGGGGGAGGAATAAATTAGGAGTTTGGGATTAGCGGATACAAACTACTATATATAAAATAGATAAACAACAAGGTCCTGCTGTATAGCACAGGGAACTATATTCAATAAACTATAGTGGGAAAGAATATGAAAAAACGTGTGTGTGTGTGTGTGTGTGTGTGTGTATATATATATATGTCTGGGAAATAAGTGAAAGTTGATCTGGTAGAAGAGGAAAAATCTTTGGTGTTTGTCATCCATCCATTCAACAGATATTTATGGAGCATCTACTAGGAAGCGAGGCATGGTTTTAGGTTCTGGGATAGTAGGTTGTAAGCTGTGTTGTCTGCCAGTTTGCAGTTCAGGTTTTGTTGGAGGAGATACACATCAAACAAAGAATCCCACCAATAATTCTCTGTTCTATTCTCATCATAATAGGAGACGATGAAAAGGAAATGGAGGGCCTGGTGACAACATAGTACAGTGAGGGAATGACCTAATCTTTGGGGTCAGAGAGGCTCTGGCCTCTCAAGCTGAGACCTAAAGGAAAAGGAGTAGTTGACTGAATCATGGTTGAGGGAAGAGGTTCCAGGATGAGGAAAGCCTCAAGACTTGAAAGAGCTTAGTGCTTCAGAGGAAGTCAAAGGAGGTCCATCCTGCCATAGGAGGAGTGGGATGAGGCTGAAAGGCAGGCAGGGACAAACTGGGCACTGGGGCCAAATAAAGCCAGATAATGATGTTAGGGAGGGTGAAGAATGAATGTGGGTTTGCAGTCCTCAAGGGCCTTTTAGGCATGTGATAAAAGTTCCATTTTTAAAAAATTTTTACTTTTCCAGCTTTACTGAGATATAATTGACATATCACATTGAGTAAGTTTAAGGTGTACAGCGTGTTGATTTGATCCATTTCTATATTGCAAAATGATCACCACTGTAGCATTAGCTAACACCTCCGTCCTGTCACATAATTACCATTTTTTTTCTTGTATTGAGAACATTTAAGATCTACTCTCTTAGCAGCATTGAGGAGTATAATATGGTATCATTAGCTATAATTACCATCACTCCTTTTCCTTCCTAAAGCTTTAATGAAATATATACTTCCTTGCTTTCATAGGGCTAACGTTTTTATTGGGAACAAAGATCTTGAAGTTGAATTGATATCCATGTGTGTGTACTGACCACAGGCATTCTCTTCTGAAGGATCAGTATGAAGTTCTAACAGTAAAATAGTTATCAGGTGTGTTGAAATTAATGTTTGTGCTTTTAAAACTGCAATTTAAGATTTTTGAGAGCTCAAGTCTTTTAAAAATGATCAAATGTAGTCCTTTATTCCTAAAAGTGCCTCTGAGGGTGAAGAGGATCCCCAGTAAGACCCAGAAACCTTTGACCCTCAGCTGTGAACTTCACCACAGGTGCAGTATCTTGTGATTTAAAGATGTGTTGACAGTGAGATATCACCTCACATTTGTTAGAATGGCTACTATCACAAAGACCAAAAAATGACAAATGTTAGAAAGTATGTGGAGAAAAGGGAACCCTTGTTCATTGTTAGTGGGAATGTAAACTGGTGCAGCCACTGTGGAAAACAGTATGGAGGTTCCACAGAAAACTAAAAAATAGAACTACTATCTTATCCAGCATCCACTTCTGGATATTTATCTGAAGGAAATGAAATCACTATCTTGAAAAGATATCTACAGCCGCATGTTAATTGCAGTATTTACCATACACACACACACACACACACACTGGAATATAATTCAGCCATAAAAGAGAAATCCTGCCATCAGAGACGACATAGATGGACCTTGAGGGCATTATGTTAAGTGAAATAAGTCATACAGAAAGACAAATACTGTATAATCTCACATGTGGAAACTTAAAACACACACACACACACAACTCATACGTGCAGAGAACAGATTGGTGGTTGGCAGAGGCAGGTGGTGGAGGGGGAGGGCTGGGCGAAACGGGCGAAGTTGGTCAAAAGGTACAAACTTCCAGTTATAATTTCTGGGAATGTAATGTACAGCGTGGTGACTGTCGTTACAGATAACGTGTTGTATATTTGAAAGTTGCTCCGAGAGTACATCTTGGAAAGTTCTCATCACAAGGAAAAAATTTCTAAGTATGTGTGGTGATGGATGGTAACTAAACTTATTGTGGTGATCACTTCACAGTGTATACATATAACAAGTCATTATGTCCTACACCTGAAACAAATATTATATGTCAATTATATCTTAGTTAAAAAAAGTATTGAGCCATCACTCCCTGTAAGAAATGGGTCTCTCACCTTAAAGAGGGCAATATTTTTGTGATTGCTTTTCACATGTTTCCTTCACATTCTACTCTGTATCCCCACTACTTTGAGCAGTTCTACTCTTCATAGCAAGTTTTAAATACATATTTTTAAAATCTGACTAAGTAATGAGATAATTTACCACAGGGTCTCATATCACGGTTAGTGTGGCACAGTCCAAAATATTTAGCTTTTAACAGGTCACAGATTCCATTATGGCTGTTCATTTCCAAGCTGTGATATAAACAACAGAAACCGATACATCTAGGTCACAAGCACCTAAAGCACTGCGTGAAGCCTCCACATGTATACAGAACCTCCCGGAGAGCAGTACAAAGCTGGTTGAAAGCCAAAATTGAAGCACAATAACCTGATCCCATCCCATCCAATTGTGTGAACAGCTTCCCCACCAATCACCCTGTAAAAACAGGCTGAGGTGTTCAAAGAAAGGTATCTGCTAGTTTTCCAACTGACTTTTGCCTTTCAGTGCTTGGTTAACAGAATGACCCCGGCAGACACGAAACTGTGCACCCAGAATTTGTACAATCAAGCTAGTGGCATTTAATAGCCAGAATGACTTGAAATCTGGAGGAAAGTCACATCAGTCATACAAAGCACTTTCACAAACAGATTTTGGCAACAATTTAGAACAGTGTTCATTGATTCCACACACAAAAAATCTACTGTCTTAGCAACATTCATGTGCACAATGCAGTGTTATTAGGTATAATCACCATGCTGGAAAGTTCTATTTTTAATCTAGGCTTTTGAATCCTACTATTTTTTTTACTAGTATTGTTGCTGCTGCTGCTGCTGTTGTTGTTATTATTATTATTATTATTATTATTATGGTTTCCTCTTGATATTGAGGAAAGGTTTTTTGAAAATTGCCTTTTGTCTCATGTGTACTGAAGGAAACCACCATCTCTGCATAGATCCCTTTCAGGAAGACCTCCTGTTGATTCAGATGCTCAACCACAATTTGAGAATGTCTGGACCTAAATAGTTTGGGCATACAGCAGGGTCTTCTTTCAGGGTTGTGAAGAAACACATCAATGGATTCTTTTGGGATGAATTAGTTCCCTTAGTTCAAGAGAATAGCGTATACCCTGGGAAGTGTGCCTATGTTGTCTAAAGTGAACATCATACCACAGTGCCACATGTATAGTAGGTTTCTATAAAAATTTGTTGAGTGACTATTTTAAGTATGAACAGAATCAGAAGCACTTTGCAGTCATCTTTGACTCATCCTTTCCTGTTCTGAACCCAAAACAACTTCTAGATTTTATGACCAAAAATGATTATTAAATAGAAAGTAACATATTATTGGGATAAAATGGAAGTCACGTATTATCATACATTTGTCATTACTTTCTGATGGGAGCCTTTATAAGCTGTGACTATTTTTAAAGTCAAGTCTACAAGGAGTTTTTTTTTCCCTATCATGTAACAGTACCCTCTCAAAAGGGGACTGTATTCTGAACTCTCCAGAGGCATGCTTTTTGATAAGGTCAGAGGACAAAAATTCAACTTTCTCCCTAGAGGTACTTTTCTGCCTTTGCTCATTTCTCTCTTTATCTTAACATGGGGATTGCCATGTCACTTTTCCACCTCTCTTGGGGTTGAATCTTAAAAGATCTTAGATTCTTTTTTCAGATTGACGTATGACTTTGAATTTTAATTTTCATCATCTCACAAAATACATAATTTTTTTTCCTCTTCTGGGTTGGATGCTACTTTCAAATTAAGACCAGAGTTCTGCTATTGTGAAAAGCAAACTGAATCAGATAGAAATAGACCTCTTGAAAACTTGCTTGCTCCTTTCTTACTGTTCTGTGCACACTCTGGAGAATTTATCCTTCTGCCTTGGTACAGGTTATACAAATGACTGCAACTCTTCTTTTTGCCAAGGAAGGTCAGGATACATGTTTTTCACTAGGGCTGCCTCATGTGGTACAGATTTAGAAATTGCAGCTTGTCTCTTTGCTTTATTTTTGAAAAATTTTTTTATACAGCAGGTTATTAGTTATCAATTTTATACATATTAGTGTATACATGTCAATCCCAATCTCCCAATTCATCCCACCACCACCACCACCCCTGCTTTCCCTCCTTGGTGTCCATACGTTTGTTCTCTACATCTGTGTCTCCATTTCTGCCCTGCAAACCGGTTCATCGGTACCATTTTTCTAGATTCCACATATATGCATTAATGTACGGTATTTCTTTTTCTCTTTCTGACTTAGTCCAATCTGCATGACAGTCTCTAGGTCCATCCACGTCTCTACAAATGACGCAATTTCGTTCCTTTTTATGGCTGAGTAATATTCCATTGTATATATGTACCATATCTTTTTTATCCATTCATCTGTCGACAGGCATTTAGGTTGCTTCCATGACCTGGCTATTGTAAATAGTGCTGCAATGAACATTGGGGTACATGAGTCCTTTTGAATTATGTTTTTCTCTGTGTATATGCCCAGTAGTGGGATTGCTGGGTCATATAGTAATTCTATTTTTAGTTTTTTAAGGAACTTCCATATTGTTCTCCATAGTCACTGTACCAATTTACATTCCCACCAACAGTGCAAGAGGGTTCCCTTTTCTCCACACCCTCTCCAGCATTTGTTGTTTGTAGATTTTCTGATGATGCCCATTCTAACTGGTGTGAGGTGATACCTCATTGTAGTTTTGATTTGCATTTCTCTAATAATTAGTGATGTTGAGCAGCTTTTCATTTGCCACTTGGCCATCTGTATGTCTTCTTTGGAGACATGTCTATTTAGGTCTTCTGCCCATTTTTTGATTGGGTTGTTTCTTTTTTTAATATTGAGCTGCATGAGCTGTTTATATGTTTTGGAGATTAATCCTTTGTCTGTTGAATTGTTTGCAAATATTTTCCCCCATTCTGAGGGTTGTCTTTTTGTTTTGTTTATAGTTTCCTTTGCTGTGCAAAAGCTTTTAAGTTTCATTAGGTCATATTTGCTTATTTTTGTTTTTATTTCCGTTACTCTAGGAGGTGGGTCAAAAAAAGATCTTGCTGTGTTTTATGTCAAAGAGTGTTCTTCCTATGTTTTCCTCTAAGAGTTTCATAGAGTCTGGTCTTACATTTAGGTCTTTAATCCATTTTGAGTTTATTTTTGTGTATGGGGTATAGAGTGTTCTAATTTCATTCTTTCACATGCAGCTGTCCAGTTTTCCCAGCACCACTTATTGAAGAGACTTTTTTTTCTCTATTGTATAACCTTGCCTCCTTTGTCATAGATTAGTTGACCATAGTTGTGTGGGTTTGCTTCTGGGCTTTCTATCCTGTTCCATTGATCTATACTTCTGTTTTGGTGTCAATACCATATTGTCTTGATTACTGTAGGTTTGTAGTATAGTCTGAAGTCAGGGAGTCTGATTCCTCCAGCTCCGTTTTGTCACTCAAGATTGCTTTGGCTATTCGAGGTCTTTTGTGTTTCCATACAAATTTTTAGATTTTTTGTTCTAGCTCTGTAAAAAATGCCACTGGTAATTTGATAGGGATTGCATTGAATCTGTAGATTGCTTTGGGTAGTGTAGTCATTTTCACTATATTGAGTTTTCCAATCCAAGAACATGGTATATTTCTCCATCTGTTTGTGTCATCTTTAATGTCTGTCATCAGTGTCTTAAAGTTTTCTGACTAAAGGTCTTTTACCTCCTTAGGTAGGTTTATTCCTAGGTATTTTTTTCTTTTTTGTTGAAATGGTGAATGTGACTGTTTCCTTAATTTCTATTTCTGATCTTTCATTGTTAGTGAACAGGAATGCAAGAGATTTCTGTGCATTAATTTTGTATCCTGCAACTTTACCAAATTCATTGATTAGCTCTAGTAGTTTTCTGGTGGCATCTTTAGGATTCTCTATGTATAGTGTCATGTCATCTGCAAACAGTGACAGTTTTACTTCTTCTTTTCTGATTTGGATTCCTTTTATTTCTTTTTCTTCTCTGACTGCCATGGCTAGGACTTCCAAAACTGTGTTGAATAATAGTGGCGGGAGTGGACATCCTTGTCTTGTTACTGATCTTAGAGGAAATGCTTTCAGTTTTTCACCATTGAGAATGATGTTTGCTGTGGGTTTGTCATGTATGGCCTTTATTATGTTGAGGTAGGTTCCCTCTATGCCCACTTTCTGGAGAGTTTTTATCATAAATGGGTGTTGAATTTTGTCAAAAGCTTTTTCTGCATCTATTGAGATGATCATATGGTTTTTATTCTTCAATTTGTTAATATGGTGTATCACATTGATTGATTAGTGTATATTGAAGAATCCTTGCATCCCTGGGATAAATCCCACTTTATCATGGTGTATGATCCTTTTAATGTATTGTTGCATTCTGTTTGCTCGTATTTCGTTGAGGATTTTTGCATCTATATTCATGAGTGATATTGGTCTGTAATTTTCTTTTTTTGTAGTATCTTTGTCTGGTTTTGGTATCAGGGTGATGGTGGCATTATAGAATGAGTTTGGGAGTATTCCTTCCTCTGCAATTTTTTGGAGGAGTTTGAGAAGGATAGGTGTTAGCTCTTCTCTAAATGTTTGATAGAATTCACCTGTGAAGCCATCTGGTCCTGGACTTTTGTTTGTTGGAAGATTTTTAATCACAGTTTCAATTTCATTACTTGTGATGGTCTGTTCATATTTTCTATTTCTTCCTCATTCAGTCTTGTAAAGTAATAGCTTTCTAAGAATTTGTCCATTTCTTCTGGGTTGTCCAGCTTATTGGTATAGAGTTGCTTGTAGTAGTCTCTTAGGATGCTTTGTATTTCTGCAGTGTCCTTTGTAACTTCTCCTTTTTCATTTCTAATTTTATTGATTTGAGTCCTCTCCCTCTTTTTCTTAATGAGGCTAGCTAAAGCTTTATCAATTTTATCTTCTCAAAGAATCAGCTTTTAGTTTTATTGATCTTTGCTATTGTTTTCTTTGTTTCTATTTCATTTATTTCTGCTCTGATATTTATGAATTCTTTCCTTCTACTGACTTTGGGGGTTTTTTGTTCTTCTTTCTCTAGTTCCTTTAGGTGTAGGGTTGGATTGTTTATTTGAGATTTTTCTTGTGTCTTGAGGTAGGATTGTATTGCTGTAAACTTCCCTCTTAGAACTGCTTTTGCTGCATCCCATAGGTTTTGGATCGTCATGTTTTCGTTGTCATTTGTCTCAAGGTATTTTCTGATTTCCCCTTTGATTTCTTCAGTGATCTCTTGGTTATTTAGTAATGTATTGTTTAGCCTCAATGTGTTTGTGTTTTTTACATATTTTCCCCTGTGATTTCTTTCTAATCTCATAACGTTGTGGTCAGAAAAGATGCTTGATATCATTTCAATTTTCTTAAATTTACTGAGGCTTGATTTGTGACCCAAGATGTGATCTCTCCTGGAGAATGTTCTTGTGCACTTGAAAAGACAGAGTAATCTGCTGTTTTCGGATGGAATATCCTATAAATATCAATTAAATCTAGTCTGTTGTGTCATTTAAAGCTTGTGTTTCCTTATTAATTTTCTGTCTGGATGATCTGTCCATTGGTGTAAGTGAGGTGTTAAAGTCCCCCACTGTTATTGTGTTACTGTCAATTTCTCTTTTACAGCTGTTAGCATTTGCCTTATGTATTGAAGTGCTCCTATGTTGGGTGCATTTATATTTATAATTGTTGTATCTTCTTCTTGGATTGATCCCTTGATCATATTTTAGTTTCCTTCCTTGTCTCTTGTAACATTCTTTATTTTAAGGTCTATTTTATCTGCTCTGAGAATTGCTACTGCAGCTTTCTTTTGATTTCCGTATGCATGGAATGTCTTTTTTCATCCCCTCACTTTCAGTCTGTATGTGTCCCTAGGTCTGAAGTGGGTCTCTTGTAGACAGCATATAAACGGTTCTTGTTTTTGTATCCTTTCAGCCAGTCTATGTCTTTTGGTTGGAGCATTTAATCCATTTACATTTAAGGTAATTATTGATTTGTATGTTCCTATTACCATTTTCTTAATTGTTTTGGGTTTGTTTTTGTAGGTCCTTTTCTTCTCTTTTTTTCCCACTTTGAGAAATTCCTTTAGCGTTTGTTGTAGAGCTGGTTTGGTGGTGCTGAATTCTCTTAGCTTTTGCTTGTCTGTATAGCTTTAAATTTCTCCATCGAATCTGAATGCAGTCCTTGCCGGGTACAGTAATCTTGATTGTAGGTTCTTCTCTTTCATCACTTTAAATATATCATGCCACTCCCTTCTGGCTTGTAAAGTTTCTGCTGAGAAATGAGCTGTTATACTTAAAGGAGTTCCCTTGTATGTTATTTGTCATTTTTCCCTTGCTGCTTTCAATAACTTTTCTTTGTCTTTAATTTTTGTCAGTTTGATTACTATGTGTCTCAGCGTTTCTCCTTGGGTTTATCCTGCCTGGGACTCTCTACACTTCCTGGACTTGGGTGGCTCTTTCCTTTCCCATGTTAGGGAAGTTTTCGACTATAATCTCTTCAATTATTTTCTAGCATTCTTTCTCTCTCTCTTCTCCTTCCGGGACCCCTGTAATGCGAATGTTCATGCGTCTAATGTTGTCCCAGAGGTCTTTTATGCTGTCTTCATTTCTTTTCATTCTTTTTTCTTTATTCTATTCCATGGCAGTAAATTGCACCATTCTGTCTTCCAGGTCACTTATCCGTTCTTCTGCCTCAGTTATTCTTCTATTGTTTCCTTCTAATGTATTTTTCATTTCAGTTATTGTATTGTTCATCTCTGTTTGTTCTTTAATTCTTCTAGGTGTTTGTTTTTTAATTCTTCTAGGTCTTTTTAAACATTTCTTGTATCCTCTCAATCTTTGCCTCCATTATTTTTCCGAGGTCCTGGATCACCTTCACTATCATTATTCTGAATTCTTTTTCTGGAAGGTTGCCTATCTCCACTTCATTTAGTTGTTTTTCTGGTGTTTTATCTTGTTCCTTCATCTGGTACATAGTCCTCTGCCTTTTCATTTTGTCTATCTTTCTGTGACTGTGGTTTTCATTCCATAGGCTGCAGGACTGTAGTTCTTCTTGCTTCTAATGTCTACCTTCTGGTGGATGAGGCTATCTTAGAGGACTGCACAAGCTTCCTGATGGGAGTGGACTAATGGTGGGTAGAGCTGGGTGTTGCTCTGGTGGGCAGAGCTCAGTAAAACTTTAATCTGCTTGTCTGCTGATGGGTGGGGCTGAGTTCCCTCCTTGTTGTTTGTTTGGCCTGAGGTGACCCAGCACTGGAGCCTACAGGCTCTTTGGTGGGGCTAATTGCGGACTCTAGGAGGGCTTACGCCAAGGAGTACTTCCCAGAACTTCTCCTGCCAGTGTCCTTGTCCCTGTGGTGAGCCACAGCCACCCCCGTCTCTGCAGGAGACCCTCCAACACTAGCAGGTAGGTCTGGTTCAGTCTCCTATGGGGTCACTGCTCCTTCCCCCTGGGTCCTGATGCAGAACTACTTTGTGTGCACCCTCCAAGAGTGGAGTCTCTGTTTCCCCCAGTCCTGTTGAAGTCCTGCAATCAAATCCCACTAGCCTTCCAAGTCTGATTCTCTGTGAATTCCTCCTCCCAGTGTTGGACCCCCAGGTTGGGAAGCCTGACGTGGGGCTCAGAACCTTCACTCCAGTGGGTGGACTTCTGTGGTATAATTGTTCTCCAGTTTGTGAGTCACCCATGCAGCAGTTATGGGATTTGATTTTATTGTGATTGTGCCCCTCCTACCGTCTCACTGCAGCTTCTCCTTTGTCTTTGGATGTGGGGTATCTCTTTTGGTGAGTTCCAGTGTCTTTCTTTTGATAATAGTTCAGCAGTTAGTTGTGATTCTGGTGCTCTCACAAGAGGGAGTGAGCACATTTCCTTCTACTCCGCCATTGTCTCTTCTCTTTTTAATAAGGGAAAATTTCATGAGAACATTGAAAAATTAGCATCACTAATCTATGAGAACTCTTCCTGCAGGCAGAGGTAAAAATAACTTAAACACATTTTCATATCATTCATGAACACTAATTGGTGAAAATGTAATGCCAAGAGAAACGGCGTACTCAGGAATTCCCCCTTCCACAAGGCAAAATGAATGAGAGCTGACTGAAATTATCATCACTCAAGCCAAAACTTTGTATTGGTTATCTACCAGTGCATAACATACTATTCTAAAATGTAGTGGTGTAAAACAGCCAGCTCACTATGTTCATGGTTCTTTTGGTCAGAGATTCAGACAGGGCACAACAAGGATAGATTTTCTCTGCCATGAAATGTCTGGAGCCTCAGCTGGCAAGACCTTAAGTCTGGAATTAAGTTGATGGCTGGGGCTGGAATCATCTGTGGAATATGCCCTTTTATTTTCTGTATTTCTGATGATTTGACATCTGGAGCCTTCCTGATGCTGGAGAGACTGTGCTCCAAGGGTTAGCTAATTTTTAGAGATAGCAGACACGTGCCCTTTCCTGTGCAAAGCAACCAATCTACAGCCCATACCCCAACCACCTCCTTAATCAAGTTCACATTGAAAAAAGGACCATGTGGAATGAGAGATATTATAGTGATCCTCCTTGGAAAATACAGTCTGCCCTAAGGTTTTCACTCTGTGCATCTCTCCTGAGGGGTAATGGAGACCATTCCAGAGGGAAAAAAAACAGAAAACACCACCACCACACACTAGAAGCATGCTAGACCCAGTTCGTTTTGGTTAAGAACTCTGGAGTCCAGAAAGACTTGGATTTAAATTTTGGCTCTCTGGCTGTGTGACATTGGGGAACTCATTAACCTCCCCAATCCTCAGTGTTCTCATCTAGAAAATGGGCCTATTAGCAGTATCCATGTCATTGGGGTGTTGTGAAAATTAAATGCGGTCTCACATATAAAGCATTTAATGTAACAACATATGTAAGTGCATGCTGTTCTTATGGTGCTTGTTGGTGCTGCATCTATATTTTACCTCTTGTAGGACTTGAATTTGAAGAACAGTGAGACATCACTCTCACCACTAATGGCAGGAAGCAAGGTCATATTTGGTAAAGACACAGTGTTATAGGTTTTATTTATTTATTATTTTATTTTATTTTTTAAAATAATTAATTAATTAAATTATTTATTTATTTTTGGCTGCACTGAGTCTTCGTAGCTGCGCACGGGCTTTCTCTAGTTGCCGTGAGTGGGGGCTACTCTTTGTTGCGGTGCGCGGGCTTCTCATTGCGGTGGCTTCTCTTGTTGCACTTGTTGTGGATCACCAGCTCTAGGCGCGCGGGCTTCAGTAGTTGTGGCATGCAGGCTCAGTAGTTGTGGTGCACAGGCTTAGCTGCTCCACAGCATGTGGGATCTTCCCGGACCAGGGCTCGAGCCCATGTCCCCTGCATTGGCAGGCAGATTCTTAACCACTGCGCCACCAGGGAAGTCCTATAGGTTTTATTAAGTACAAGTTACTCTGAGTGAAAAGTTCTGGTTACATTACTTGGAATTATGTTCTAGCCTTCATTCTTTCTAGCTTTGGGGTTTCAGAAAACCAAACACCTGGCTTTTCTTATTTGTAAGACATAATCAATAGTTGCTTTCCTGTCTTCTTATCTTCAAATGAACTGTGAATGTAGAAACATTTTGTGACTGGTTCCACAGTTGTTTTATAATTATGCTAATGAAGATTGTCATGGGAATCTTGGTACAGTAAGGGCAACAAGGCTGCAGCAGTGTAGGTGAAACACAAGAATTCATATGGACACTGACTTAGTGCCAGGAGTTGTGCTGAGCACCTGACTTGATTCAGGTTGAACCCTTGTGATATACCTATGGGTACCATTTTCATTCACAGCCATGTGGGAGATCCTTGGGCATAGAGAATAACTTAACGAAGGCTGAACATCCCTTGGGAGATAGAGCCTGGATTTGAACCCAAGCCCTTTGACCCTACAGCCCAACCTTCATCCTCTTCCCTGAAGCCTGTGATCCTGAAAAGCCACACTGACGCTGGTCCTTGGCCAGACTTCTTAATGGTAAATGTATTGGTAAGAGTTGGGCTCTGTAGCTGTAGTCCATCCCTGTTACTGAAAAGCCACCTGGCAGCACTCAGAAGAATGAGAATGCTGTCTCCATAGAGAAGGACCTTGGGAATGCCCCCTCTGCTCCACGAGACAGGTCAGGAGCACATTTCAGCAGCCTGACAAGGGTGTGGGATCTGCTGATTTCTTAACTGGCTTTATTTGTGTGGCAGCAAACCATGCTCTGTCCCTCTATATCAGCGTTTAGGGATGAAATGGGTTCAAAACCAGCAGTGTCCTGTCTTCTGTCTGTATGTTTGTTTAATGTGTAAGTGGGGTTTGTTTTAATTTTATTTATTAGGCATTTGAAAATCAAAAGCTGCCAAAAGATAAATTTTATATAGATATATAAAATTTATATATACTATATAATATATATAATAATATGGTATATGTATAAATTTTGTATATATAAAATTTATCTTTTGGTACCTTTGAATATATACATATTATATATTTTTACATATATGCCTTCGTGTTGTATTTCTGTATTTTTAATAGCAAGCTATTATGTCCATAATATCCTTCTTTTTGGAAGAAGTTAAAATTTGTCACTTCTCAAGTCTATTTTTCTTATTGAGAGGTTGTGTGAGGAGATTGATTATGTGAGGAAGTGGTCCTACTGAATGTAGTAATCATTGTTGAGCTATTATTGAGCGTTGGCTATGTGATACTCTAAGAATACTGCAGGTAATAACTAATTTAATTTTTGCAACAACCTAAGGGAGTGAATACTGCTATTAATCCCATTTCACAGAAAGAAAGCTCAAGGTCACCCAGCTAATAAGGGGTGGAATTGGAGTCCCTGTTCTCTGTCACTATGTTATACTGACTCCCAGTATAGTGAGAAAGCCAGGCTATTGATCTATCAAACCCTGAGAGTTAGGAATATTCTGCATTTCATTGTTAAGCTTGGGAGACCTACATAAGTACTTCAGTGTTCCTCAATTTTTTATCATAAGCCCGTTTGGGAACACAGGAGTTAGAATAATGATCTTGGAAGTGAATATTTCATTGTGGATAACGCTGTTCAACATGGAGCCCACTTCAACAACAAAGACAAAAAGTAGAACATAAGGGAATGTATTCCTCTCTCCAAAGCCTTGGGTCTTACCAGAGATTTTACTTCCTGCCTGAAAAGCAGTTGTCTGTACTTCATGAGGAAGTCTTAACACTACCAGAGCTTGTCTTCAACCTCCAAATGCATTGTGTTCCAAAAGATATGTCATTTGTTTGAATCTCAGAAGGCATTTCCCCATGGGGAGAATGCTATAATTTAAAATTAGAATATCAAGGATGCATACCTCCCCTAGTGCCCTCCAAAGGCACTGTGGAGGGGTTCTCTTCGAAACTACCAACTTGTTATTGACTTCTAAATTTGTGTTACAGGGAGTCCCTTTTTAGGTTAATAGTGGCACAGTCTTACATTGAATTTGAACTTCCTCATCGTCTATGCATATATAGATTATTTTAAAATGCACAACCTTAGGATATGAGGTTTGGAAGGAAACTTGTATGCACTGAGTGTTCATGTATCAGGGGCTGCCCCTATCTAGGTAAGACTGGATTGTCTTGTGTGTTAAGATGACAGCCTTGCCTCGGGCATGGGAGATGCCGATGCTTCTCATAAGTATGAAGATCTGTGTAGCGTAATAATTTTACAGTGATGAAGTTATTGCAGTTTAACATAATCATCAAACTTCATAAAAATAATTTCCTCTATCTTAAAAAAAATAACAGGGGTTGGCCAAATGTAGAATTTTAAAGTCAGCGAATCAGCTCTGTGATCTGCAGTGAGAAATCTGGTCATGTTACCTACACATGAGTTAAAAATAATTTTTAAAATATCTTTTATGATCAGGCAAGAAAATAACTGAGGAAAAGGCAATTTTTAGTTCAATTCAAAGCTTATTTAAAATTCCACGGGGGTGTTTCCTGAGAAAATTGCTGACTAGCAATTACCTCTGCTCGCTGGCTTCTTGTATTGGCTTACATTGTAATCAGCAAAATGTGAAGAATTTTCACTGATGGCATCACCGTAAAAGATAATCCACTCATTTCATCATCCGTTGGTGGCACATTTTCCTCTGTGGTGTAGATCTTTCTTGTCAGCCTTGAATTGTAGGTCTGGCCGTTTGGATAACTGCACCTTGCAGGGCTTCATGTGGAAAAATACCTGTAATGTACAAATCAATGTATGTAAAATGTCTTTCTACTCTATAAAACTTGCTAAGTCCTGGAATTTTGCAGGAAGCTTAGTAAAAACACTGGCCTATACTGTTTATGACTTGTCTGCTGGGCTCCCCTAACGACAGGGCGTACAGTGGAGAGTGGCTGCAAAATGGACAAAATGCAGACTTTGTTAGTTTTTCTTTGATGGTCTCATTGGAAGTGAATGTTCAAGCAGTGACCATGTCTTATTTGCAGCTGTGGGATCACACATTTCTGAAAATGCTAAGAGAACCAAATAAGTCTAGTATGTAGAACTGGTGTATCTGAGTTTCTGATACCTTCACCTGCAACTAATACCCCCCTCCTACTGCCATCCCACACTCAGAATGAGCAGTGATTCCAGACTTGTGCTGGATAAAGAAACTTTAGTGTCTATGACTAGTTTGCCAACATTTAGGACCCTACCCATTTAATCCCTTTGGGAATGTTACCCCAGGGTTTTCAGTAAATTTTACAGACAAAGTCTGATAAACAATTGCCTTGGACAAACAGGGTAAACAGCTGTGCCTTCACCAGCTCCCGTAGAAATCACTGGTTCATGTGTTTGTCTCTTCTGCTAAATAGTAAATGCTTCAAGGATGGTTTTGGTGTCCTCTCCATCTTGAGGTGCCCTGCCCAGCAGAGGGTCAATACATGATTGTTAAGGTGGACGTAATGTAATTTGATCCTTTTGAACTGGTTCTTCAGCGATTTGTTTTTCTTTCATTTATTTAACAAACATTTATCAAGAACATCACTAATCATCAGGAAAATGCAAATCAAAACCACAATAAGCTATCACCTCACACCTGTTAGGATGACTTAACTAGTCATCCTAACATCCTAGAGTTAAGAAGTGTTGGCAAGGGTGTAGAGAAAAGGGACCCCTGTGCACCGTTGGTGGGAATGTAAACCGGTGCAGCTACTATGGAAAACAGTATGAAAGGTCCTCAAAAAACTAAAAATAGAACTAACATATGACCCAGAAATTCCACTTCTGAGTATTTATCCAAAGGAATTGAAATCAGGATCTTGAAGAGATCACTGCACTCCCATGTTCATTGCAGGATTATTCATAATAGCCAAGATATAGAAACAACCTAAGTGCCCATCACTGGATGAATGGGTAAAGAAAATGTGGTATATACATAACATGAGATATTATTCAACCTTAAAAAAGGGGGAAATTCTGCCATTTGTAACAACATGAGTTACTGGGAGAGCATTATGCAAAGACACATGAAGCCAGACACAGTAAGACAAATACTGTATGATCTCACTTATATGTAGAATCTAAAATAGTCACATCATAGAAACAGAGAGTACAATGGTAGTTGCGAGGGCCTGGAAGAAGAGGGAAAATGGGTAGAAGTGATGGTCAAAAGATACAAAGTTTTAGTTATATAAAATAGAGATCCACTCTACCTCATAGCATAGAGATATACTATACAGCATATAGCTAACAGTACTGTATTGTATACTTAAATTTTACTAAGACAGTAGCTCTTATGTTAGGTGTTCTTACCACACACACAAACAGAATAATAATATGAGGGGGTGACAGGCAATGCTGGGAAATGATGGATATGTTTATGGCCTTGATAGTGGTGATGGTCTCATGGGTATGGGGGTATACTTATCCTCAAACTCAGTGAGTTGTATAGGCACAGCTTTTTACATGCCAATCACATCTCAATAATGGTTTAAAAATGATGATGACAATGGTTCAGGGGCAAGAACAACAAAAAAGATCTTATTCTGTGCCAGGCTCCTGGCTGGGCACTAAGGATATGGTGATAAATAAGACAGAATCCCTACCCCAGTGACAGAGTTTCATAGGTCCTCTGAAAAGCAGAATGCCTTATTGGAGCTTGACTTCAAATCCTTGGCAACAGAAAAGTGTTTTTATTCTTCCTTAAAGGTACATTGGTACGGACTGAATGCTGAAATGTTCCCATTTCTTCTAGATATTCACCCTTCCTGAAGGTAGATGGTAGAACTTCCCACTACTTCATAAAAAAATACAATACAGTACAGTATAATACGATACAATACAGTTCAATACAGTACAATACTACTGCAAGCAACCCACCTAAACACAATGACTTTTCCTACCCTCTAACCAGGCTCTCTCCTAACCTTTGTGGTAGCTGAGGCAGGAGTACAAATGGACGCCCACCTACTAGGTGTGTAAGTTATAAATCAAGTGAACAAACTGTTAATTAGAGTAGGTTTTATCTCCCTACCTTGACAAATACACCTACATAATGACTTGAATTTAGGTCTGAATTTAGGATTCTTGGAGCCCGAACGTGGAGGTACTTGTTGCTTCAGCCCTGAGCTTCAGGCTACTCTTTCCAACTTGGGTGCATATCATACTGTGAGGGGCCTTGTGTGCTATGGAAGGAAGAAGTTAATTATACTTTCATGTCCCAGAGAGGGAGTCACCACATGCCACTTAGGGTCACAGGGGAAAACACTATGGTGGTCAAGAGGAAGAAGGCAGGAGTGATAGAGGCCATGGCCTTTATTGAGGTTTCCACTGGAAAGGCAAAGCAGGACAGGGTAAGTGTTTAGAATTGGCTGGTTGAAAATTTCCAAGGTGTCTGAGCTATAGAAGTTGCCTCTGATCACCCAGTACCTGACCCTGGGATGATTTAGGGCATAGTGTGCAAGAGTTAGATAAGGCAGTGGTTGGGGTATAATCACGGGATCGGGTGGCTTGCATGTCAGAGGCATACACCTGGCTGGGTCCTTTGCTGTCGAAGAAGCAGCTAGCCCCAGGAGGCACAGGCCGTCTCCAGCCAGAAAGTTGTGTGTTTGTTGTTGTTGTTGTTTTTTAAGATGTTAAAACATCACAAGCTACAGAAAATTTAAAAAGTAAAAAATAAGATATAATACATGACTTCTTGGGCCTAGAGTACACACACATGGCATAGTCTACCCTCGAGATGGCTCTGGGCAAGAGGCCAGCAGCACAGGCCCAGGAAGCAGACGTGGGCATGTATGGGCTGGCAGTTCTGGGACCCCAAATGCAGAACAGAGTCTGGAAGGTCCTAGGCCCTAGTTGGGCATGTTCCCTTGTCCTTCTGGGGATACTTGTGGTCAGAGGAGGGCTGAGCAGAGGATTTGTAAAGCTCAAGGCAGTTCTTTCCCTGTTCTAAGAGATGTACTGCCTGTAACAGCGGGTTTTTAAATTAAAAAACAAAAACAGAAAAATGATTTTTTTTTGATGAAGCCATATATGAAGCCCTGATTTATGAAACAGATAAAAGAAAGGTACTCATATTGATGCCAGTACCAGAGCCTAAGGTGTGCCTTGATTGGTTTTGCTCTTGGGTCCACATTCTGCCATCCCTCTTCCCTGACATCATCTTCCCCCCCGCTCTCCTCGCCCCTCACTCCGTCCCCATACTCAATGCAGGATGTACCTAGAGGAAACTTAGGGCTCTGACTTTGGACTAGACCAGTGGTTCTCAAACTCGAGCAGGAATCAAAATTGACTGGAGGACTTATTAAAACATAAATGGCTGCCCACCCCCGCCATGCCTAGAGTTTCCATTTCAGAAGATCTGGGTTGAAGCCTGAGAATTTGCATTTCTAATAAGTTCCCGGTCAGTGATGCTGCTGGTGGTCCAGAGACCACATGTTAAAGATTACTGGGTCAGAGGATGATGCCTGAGAATCCAACCGGTGCTAGTTCTCATGCAAGCTTTTGGAGCTTGTTGTCTTTCACTGGAACCATCCAAGTGACGTGTATCATTTAGATGCCATGGAGAAATCATAAAATAGGAAAGGGCTTTGTTGGGCAAGCTGCAAGGTCTACTGCTTGCTTGGTATTTGACATACCTTCCTTCTCATCAACTTTTTTTTTGGATGCCAGAGATGTGCTCTGGGAGCTTATGTTTAAATGGTTACGTGTGGCAGTTAGGAAAGGCCACTGCATTATCCCACATTCTCCATGGGAGAATGAATGAATGAATGAATGAATGAGAGCTGAAACAGCTGTGTAAACAAATTATTTTAAGATTAGAAAAAAGTCTTCAAAACAAAATGCAATTGAAATGGGTGGAAAGATTTTTGTCACTACTTTAAAAAAATTTATTTATTTACTTATTTAAATTAAATTAAAAAATTTTTTAATACAGCAGGTTCTTTTTTTTTCTCTCCTCTTTTTATTTTATTTTATTTTTTAAAATCAGTCATCAATTTTATACACATCACTGTATACATGTGAATCCCAATCGCCCAATTCAGCACACCACCATCCCCACCCCACCGCAGTTTTCCCCCCTTGGTGTCCATAAGTCTGTTGTCTACATCTGTGTCTCAACTTCTGCCCTGCAACCCGGTTCATCTGTACCATTTTTCTAGGTTCCACATACATGCGTTAATATACGATATTTGTTTTTCTCTTTCTGACTTACTTCACTCTCTATGACAGTCTCTAGTTCCATCCACGTCTCAACAAATGACTCAATTTTGTTCCTTTTTATGGCTGAGTAATATTTCATTGTATATATGTACCACATCTTCTTTATCCATTCACCTGTCGATGGGCATTTAGGTTGCTTCCATGACCTGGCTATTGTAAATAGTGCTGCAATGAACATTGGGGTGCACGTGTCTTTTTGAATTACGGTTTTCTCTGGGTGTATGCCCAGTAGTGGGATTGCTGGATCATATGGTAATTCTATTTTTAGTTTTTTAAGGAACCTCCATACTGTTCTCCATAGTGGCTGTATCAATTTACATTCCCACCAACAGTGCAAGAGGGTTCCCTTTTCTCCACACCCTCTCCAGCATTTGTTGTTTGTAGATTTTCTGATGATGCCCATTCTAACTGGTGTGAGGTGATACCTCATTGTAGTTTTGATTTGCATTTCTCTAATAATTAGTGATGTTGAGCATCTTTTCATGTGCTTCGTGGCCGTCTGTATGTCTTCGTTGGAGAAATGTCTATTTAGGTCTTCTGCCCATTTTTGGATTGGGGTGTTTGTTTTTTAATATTGAGCTGCATGAGCTGTTTATATATTTTGGAGATTAATCCTTTGTCCGTTGATTCGTTTGCAAATATTTTCTCCCATTCTGAGGGTTGTCTTTTCGTCTTGTTTATGGTTTCCTTTGCTGTGCAAAAGCTTTGAAGTTTCATTAGGTCCCACTTGTTTATTTTTGTTTTTATTTCCATTACTCTAGGAGGTGGATCGAAAAAGATCTTGCTGTGATTTATGTCAGACAGTGTTCTTCCTATGTTTTCCTCTAAGAGTTTTATAGTGTCCGGTCTTACATTTAGGTCTCTAATCCATTTTGAGTTTATTTTTGTGTATGGTGTTAGGGAGTATTCTAATTTCATTCTTTTACATGTAGCTGTCCAGTTTTCCCAGCACCACTTATTGAAGAGACTGTCTTTTCTCCATTGTCTATCTTTGCCTCCTTTGTCATATATTAGTTGACCATAGGTGCGTGGGTTTATCTCTGGGCTTTCTATCTTGTTCCATTGATCTGTGTTTCTGTTTTTGTGCCAGTACCATATTGTCTTATTAGTTATCCATTTTATACATATTGGTGTATATATGTCAATCCCATTAAAAATTGGACACATTTGTTTTATCGGTAACTGGCTAAATTTCAGAACATTGTCAGTGATTCATTAAATTTTGTTTTTCGTTACAAAAAAGTGTTTTATATTCCATTGATTCATTGAAAAATGATATAATCACATTTTACTCTCATACTGAGAATAGCTTTGGGTCTGAATAACATCTTTCTACCTCATATTCTTGATTTTGAACAGTTAATGTTTTCCGTATAAACAATATTCTTGTTAATTAACAATTCAATCTCCAAATACTTATATTCTGTAATATAATATTCTGTAAGAGGTATTACTGAACATCTAATTTGCTTGAGCTGAGTATTAGTTTTCTATTAGATACATGTATGATCTTGGGCAGCAATTACATTTTTAAGTGAAATATATTAAGATGAGGACTAGATGATTATGAGTAAAGAAATAGTAGGAGTGACTGATCTATTTGAATTAAAGTTTAAAAATAGCATGCCAGCACTCAGGCAGAGCCCCACCCTCAATGACTGACCCAGAAGGACCAGTGAGGATGAGAAGACTATGAGAAAAGTCCCCCTCGACAGTCTGTCAGGCCCTTTAAAAATAGGTACTTCTGAGGAGCTTTAGTTAGGTCAGAAGATACGATTGGTTTGACTGACAGTGAGACCCAGAATTGAAAGAGGTGCAGAAAGATTATTCTGACATACGGGGTCTAAGCTTGAAATTCAGCGAAAGAAGGGTCAGATGGTGTTATGGGCTAAGCTGTGTCCCTCCCAAATTCATATTTTGAATTACATCACTTGTAAGGAAATTTAGTTCACACTCCCGCACCCCTAACCTCCACCTTGAAAGGTCCTTCTCATCAGTTCTAATGATGTGTATTTTCAAATTCCTTTCCCTCCTCCTCAGAGCTGTCTGACCTGGGCTGAGACTGACTGAAGGGTTTATGGGAAGTCAGTCGGTTACCCAGTGGAAATGGGAACTCAAAGTAGCTTCATCTAGTATTTGATACATCTGGGCACATTGCCAAGATTTTTGACAGGATAAGTGACTTTATGATTTCCACCCATCCTCATTCCAAGTCAGGAGGATTGATATGGAGGCGGTCAAAGCAGCTTTTGAATTGAAATCAATACTATTCAACATCTAAATTTCATTTCCAAATGTGACTAAGGATAAGCTAGTGGATTTTTGTTAGAGGTAGACTTATTTTTAAAGTAATGATCCTCAGGGCCCCCATAGATTTTCCAGTTACTGCTATAAGAGGGGAAAAAACCTGCTGCAGATGGCCCCACAAGCTCTTGCTTTGATTTGCATATTAAAGATGTTTTGATATTTTTCTAGTGGAAGATCAAAGCATTAGGGCTCCATTAGTCACAATATTAGGAACAAAGATAGAAACATAGATTTTGTTTTAATTTGAAAGCAAGTGGCCTTATCTTATATTTCATATTATTAGGGTGTCAGGGAAGTCCATTTGTTTTGCATGCTTAAATAGATTAAGAAAGAAGAAGATTAAGCAATTCTCTTGAATTAGTATCTTCAAAGAATAAATAAATGGAAAGCATCTTAATTAGTTATGCTAGTCCTTATTTCAGGGTAAGATGCTATTTGATATTCGTAGCTAGAGGCAATGCTTATTTAAAAATATACAAATATATGTAGTTCTTAAATATAATATTTGCGTTTGGGGGGTAACTCTTATTCAAAATATATCCAACACTTGTAACTTGCTCCTTTCTGTAACAGTACTGCTGCTGTTACTAATATTATTAATGATAATGGTAATAATGATCCCTCCAATTTACTGAATGACCACAGTGTTCCTAGTATTATATGAGGTGCTTTTCATATGTTATCTCATTGTATAATCACAACCACCCAGAAGATATAAGTACTAGTATTGTCTCCATCACTGACTAGGAGAGGGACAGAAGGCAGTAGTAATTTGCCCAAGATCACCCAGCCGGTTAGTGGTGGAACCTCAGCTCAAACACAGATCAGCTTCCCTAGAAAGCTGGAGCTCTTTCAACCCTTCCAAGCTTTGTCTTGATTAGGAAAGAAAAAAATCACATTTAGATAAAGCAAAGTTTGAAGCTTGACCTTCTTTCATACCTTTCTGTCATGTGACCTTTTCAAAGAATTTTAAACCATTATGATGCAGTACAAATGTTCAATGTTCTCTACGCTGGGGGAATGAGCCCACCTCCTTTATTTTTATTTAATTTTTTATTTACATTGCAGTATAGTTGATTTATAATGTTTTAGTTTCAGGTATACAGCATGGTGATTCAGCTTTTTTCTTTTTTTTTGCATATTATATTTCATGATAGGTTATTACAAGATATTGGGCATAATCCCCTGTGCTATACAGTAAATCCTCTTTGGAGTCCACCTCTTAAAATAAATAAATACATATTTCTTGGCTCCAGCCAAAATGAATTAATCCTCCTTTCCCAGACAGTACCCCTTCCTGTCTCTGGTTCTGTGAGCACACAGGGCTGGGAGAGCAGTCATGGCACAGACCTAAATACAGATGAAAGAAAAGCCATTGCTTCCCAGTAGGGGAGGGACTAGGGAGTTAGAGGAACCACATAGCCTGGTCGGATGGCCTTCCATTGCATGGTGAGCACTAAGTAGCTGGAGGGCCCGGAGTCAGCGACATGAGGATAGGAGCCACTTTGGGCATAAAGCTTCAAAGGCTTCAGGATGAAGCTGCAGAGAGGGGGATTCACAGGTGGCCAGGGAAACTGAGTCTAGAGTCACAGCATTTCAGGAAGCACCTGACACTGAAGACATCAGAAACACCTGAGAAGCATCACGATAGTCTCTTGGCATTGGCTGCATTCAGCCACTTCCCCTTCAGCCTTCTCCTAATGGACATCTGATGGATCTAGCTTTCCAGCTTGCATTTGGACAGTTTGGGCCAAGTCTGTATTTCACTGAGGGTATTCTAGCAGAATTAAGAAAGATCTCAAGGAAGGAAATCAAATCACACTAAAATAAAAATTAGGTAGCTTTGAAGAGCAGTCTTCAATTTTGGGTTGTTTGTTTTTTTGTTTTTTTTTTAAATTTTTATTTATTTATTTATGGCTGTGTTGGGTCTTCGTTTCTGTGCGAGGGCTTTCTCTAGTTGTGGCAAGCGGGGGCCACTCCTCACCGCGGTGCGCGGGCCTCTCACTATCGCGGCCTCTCTTGTTGCGGAGCACAGGCTCCAGACGCGCAGGCTCAGTAGTTGTGGCTCACGGGCCTAGTTGCTCTGCAGCATGTGGGATCTTCCCAGTCCAAGGCTCGAACCCGTGTCCCCTGCATTGGCAGGCAGATTCTCAACCACTGCGCCACCAGGGAAGCCCTGTTTGTTCTTTAATGTCGGGGGCAGCTTCTTGGGCTTACTCATTCTCTTGGACTCACAGTGTAGGATGCATCATTAGGTGGCGCCCCACAGATTTCTTTTGAGCTATTACGTAATAGGCTGGCATAATCAATGTTTGAGATCCTGGGCTCTATTATCAGATGGGCCTCAGTTTGAACTCCAGCTTCTCCATTTATTAATGGCAAGTTACACAACCTGTCGTATCTGTACCTTCTTCATCTGTAAAATCAGGGAAGAATAAGTACTTCGGGTGGCTTGAGATCAATTGAGAGAATGCAGATTTAACCCTTAGCACCATCTCTAGCAGAATAAACATTCAATCAGTGGGAACTGCTACTATTGTTATCATTATATTGTTGTTGTTGGAATGAAGGATCCCTATTGATTGTGTGTAGGACCCGAATTCCTCCACTGACTGCTAATATTTCACACCATTTTCTAAAGAAGGTCACTGACAGCATTTATATGCATCATGGCATTTTCTGCCTTGGCATTGATCTTGAATTCAGAACCAAAGTCAAAATGACAAATCCCTTTTTTTTTTTTTTTCATTTGAGGTCAGAAGCTTTTCTTTCATTCACTGACTTGTTCAAGCAGGGTGGATAGTTATTGCATTCTTGCAAGCAGTTGTAAGCTTGTTACAAATGAATTGTCTGGTGGATTTAAACCTGTCTTCCTCCCAGGCAATGAAAACTCCACCACTTTACTGAGCTTTGCTATGTATCTAATCACTTACCATAGCTGAAAGCCAGAAAAATTTGGTTCCATTCACTTGATACTTGAAAGGAGAAATCATTAACTTCCACCACCCCAAGATAAAATATAAAAATGTATCCCTAGATTTTCATCCTTCTATTTGGGCTGCATTGCCTAGTGGGGAAAAATAAAAGATAAATGAATGGATTCTATTTTATTTAAGCTTTAAAATGGAAATCGACTGTACTAGGGTGTCATTGATCATTCTTCCAGCTGAGGGGTTCTCAAACTTGTGCTGTCCAACCACCAGAATACCTGTGTTCTGGAGAGTTCTGACACCCACTCCCCAAAAGCCAAGGGCCCTAATATCCTTCTCTTGGATTCTTGGTTGTCCTGGGATATCTGGGAAGTCCGTCCTTTTCCCTTCTTCATTTTACCAAGCTATCTCCTGTTCTGTTTCTGCTCAACCTTTATAATTTTTCAGGACCGATACTTAGCAGGTGTGTGCTGATGCAGCTGTACATGTTTAGAATCTATTGAAATAGTTTCATGGTGGTTAATCAGTGGCCTCTAAGAATCCCTCTCCAAGTGCCCCTTCCACTGCCTGCCCTGATCTGTTTCCCAGGATCCTTCAGTTCCCCTCACTCACCCCCCAGTTAACTTAAAATGTTGACCCTGGGCATGGCTGGAGACCTCCAGACCCCCGCTTCTGTTTTGCAGCACCAGCTTTCATGCTGCTTGCTAAGTTCTCTTGCCACACTGAGTGGTAAATATGCTGAACAGACCCCCACCCAGGTTCCTTTTTGTTTCACAAGGGACCTTGCTGGCCCATTCAACCTTGAGTCTAAATCCTTAGCAAGGTAGGATCTCTGTGTCCTTTCTTGGAAGGCAGGGTGGCCTTAATCTTCACACCCTCCTGGTAGATGAGAGAGAGTATTTCATTTCACCTTCTTCGTGCATCAAAGAAAAAGCAGTTACATTTTCGCATTAAAATGGGCTGTACTTCCTTCCAGGTTCTGTCATGAGGTCTTGTTGTTTGTTTCCTACTGAAATAAGCTGCATCTCACTAAGCCTCCTGCCCACCTGAGAAGTGGACTAGAATTGTTAAAGAGCTAATTATAGTAAAAGGGGAGGAGCTTGATCATTATCGGGTTGGGACAAGAAGAGAGTTCTGCGGGTGGTGGGCAGGGAGACAAGCTTCATCTGCAAGCAGTCAGCAAGTAGGTGAGTGGTGGCCAGGGTAGCATGCTAGTAAAACCCCAAATTCAAGGAGGGGGGCAGGCATGTGAATAAGGGACTTGTCAAGAAAAATGGTGCAAATCTTGGGAATTATGTAAAAAGACTGGCGGGAGGGGGGTGGGAGTAAGTCCTTTTGATGTCATATTGGAGCATTTTCAAATGGGCACACCAGTGCTTTTCTAGTTATCTAAGGGGGTATGACATGTTTGGCTTGCCATATACCATTGATTAAAGGCTCAGGCTTGGTGAAGTTACATGGTAACTTGTAGAACTTCATCCCGGAGGGAAAGTTTGTCTCCACCGAGGTAATGATTTTACTGCCCTCTAGAACATAAACCGGTTTTGTTTCTTTGACAATGTTATTCCAAGATTCTTTTTTTCTCCCCAAATGGTGATAAATACCCAGTTTCTCAAATGCTCTTTAGGCCAGCTTTACCCAGGATATCACTTTTCTAGAGCTACCCTAACAGATTGCCACATTTTGGGGAGGTTAACACAACAGATCTTTATTGTCTTATGATTCTGGAGTCCAAACTCACATTCTCACAGTCCAAAATAAAGGTGTTGGAAGGCCGTGCTCCCTCTGAAACCTGTAGAGAAATCCATCCTTGCCTCTTCCTAGCTTCTGGGGTTGCCTGGCAACCCTTGGTGTTTCTTGGCTTGCAGCTGCATCACTCCAGTCTTTGCTTCTGTGTCACTTAGTATTCTCTCTGGACCTTCAGGAGGTTTTCTTATAAGAATACCAGTCAGAGTGGATTAAGAGCCCACCTTACTCCAGCACGACCTCACTTTAACTCATCACATCTGCAAAGACCCTATTTCCCAATAAGGTTACTTTGGAGGTACTGGGGGCTTGGATTTCAACATATCATCTTGGGGACACAGTTCAACCCATACAAACCAACTTGCTTGTTCTCTCATGAATGAGCTAAAGAAAAACTTCAGTATGTGTTCGCTGTGTATTTATATGGGAGTCATGGTTTTAACCCTTAGGAAATTACACTGGACCATCTTTAGAGGTATCTGAGGTTAACAAGGAAGTTGGAATGGAGAGAAGGTGTGAGATCAGCCTGAAACTTTTCATGGACATTGAATGTCTGGCCAATGACTGGAGAGAGGGAAGAAGTGTCTCTAATTCCACTGCTAGGTTGGTCCAGCAGGTGGTGGAAGATGTGTCCCCTGGTGTCACATACACCTTCCCCCCTATGAAACACTTAAAAATGCAGGGAAGGTTCTTTAACACCACCACTAGATTAGTACATGAGATTTCTCATGAAATATAAGTTTGTGGACTTTTTCACAGGTCAAATGGCCCTGTGGGTTCCAAATAACCAAGTTCACAAATTATAATGCCTTACTCAATTGCCCTGCCTTTCAATTCTCCAATCCCCACAGCAACGGATGCTAATTTAGCTTGATCTCTGCCATTATATACACCTGCATCTATGCAGGACCTTGGCCATGTGACTCAGTTAATTTCCATGCTACTGGACTGCACTTCTGACAACTGTGAGTTTAGTCCTTAGCTTCCTCGCTCAGATCTTTGGGGATGTTTTAGTCCTTGGGTTCTGTGTTTGGTACCCATATTCTCTGCTCCCAGACCTCCTGGATATCCATTGCTAGTACAGTGTTCAGCACACATTAGATACACAATAACTATTTGATTAAAGGAATAAGCAAATAAATAGGTTATATCCGGCCCAAATGCTGCCAACAAATCCACTTGCTTCTTCAAACTCTTATCTTTGTCATAGATCATTAAGATTTGTCAGTTTCTCCTCTGCAGGCTTTTACAGTTCTCTTGAACTGTCTATCTCAGTCTGCCCTCTGAGTTACAGCTGACACCTTTTGAACCTTTGAATAACAGTCTATTCATAGGCTAACAACTGTCTGTAATGTTAATCTACTACCTTTGAAATGAGGATTCCTCAGGCTTCTCTAAATGAGGATCTATATTTTCAGAAAGCCAAGACTCAGCATGGACAAAAAGGCCAGTTTTCCAACAAATAGACTCCAACAAATTTTGACAAATTTTCTTCTTTAATGATCTTGCTTTGCATGAGTTCAAATATTTTACTCTTTGGTCCACTTAGAAACTTGATGAGTTAGTTAATTAGATGCACATATATTATTATAGACTCTGAGAGATTTAATTAAAATGTGCTAATGTGTAAAATCAAGTGTGTGTCTTTGGTTTCTTAATTTTTCCCAAGTTTAGATAGAGTGAGTAAATGGTAGTTCCCATAACTTTGGGGTTGTTGTAGAAAATCTACACAAAGTAGCAATTCGATTCTCTGTGTATTACATAATATCTTAATCTTCAGGTGAAGATTTAGCAGTTGGCAGTATAATACAGTAATTACTTTGTGGCTTTTGGCAGACAAAATATTTACAAAATTATAATTTAGTGTGAGAATATGCCCAATAGCTGTTAGGATGTCAACACATGTTAGGCAGCTCTTACAACCTGTTTGTTAGTGTAAAAACCCAATTAATGTATAAATTAACTTTATAAATATATTTTTACTCAGTGCATAATCAGATGTGGAACTGAAATGATTTTTCATGCAGTTGATGCCTAATGAATCAAGGTGATTATAGTATCTAGTTGGCTGAAACTTTAATCTGTAAGAATAACAGCTTCAATTATTAAGTTGTTACTGTTACCACACAGTAAGATGACAAGCGTTGTGCTAAGTGCTCTACATACATCATCTCATTTAATCTTTGGCACAAACTTGGGGTGGGGCAACTTTTAATGCCTATTTTATAGTTTAGAAAACTGAGGCTCGGTGAATTAACTTGCTTATCTAAGTAACTTACTAGCTGTCATGCAGATGGTCAGAAGCAAAGTCTGGACTTGAACCCAGAGCTGCTTGATACCAAACCTCATGTTGTTAACTACATACGACTCATGACTGCCTTTCCCAGAAAATGCTGTTAGTGATATATATTGTTCTGGCTTGTTTCATGTTTATAGCTCATTCACATAGTTTCATTATGCTCAGTTTCATTTCTTTACCAAACAGAATCGTGATCAGCTTGCATATCTTAGAGAAAGACATTAAAAGTTTAATGATTAAAAATATGCATTTTTATGCATCTTTACCATGGTGGCTTTATTTTTAAGTGAGAGATTTAGGGATGAAGAAAGAGAGAGGAGGAAATAAATTTATTTTAGGCATCTACTCTGTTGTGGACGTTGAACTAGATTCTTCATTTATTAAATCCTTGTAATGATTTGCAGTCTTCAATCCCTTATCCAAACCCTACAAGCCAGATGTGTTTTAGAATTTAGAATTTTTTTAAAATTTTATTTTAGAAAGATTATACAGTGTACATATTCTCCTGGGATCTTGGGCAGAACCCTGTCATCAAATCACGTGTTTTTGTTTTTTTTTTCTAACAATCAGACATTGGATTTTATTTTATTTTATTTGGCCATGCCAGCACAGCATGTGGGATCTTAGTTCCCCGACCAGGGATCGAACCCGCGCTCCCTGCAGTGGAAGTGCAGAGTCCTGACCACTGGACCACCAGGGAAGTCCCCATGTGCTTTTCTGATGTCAGAAAAACATGTGGAATGCATACATCATCATCCTAAATGGAATAAGTAAAGACTATCCATGGTCTATGTTGGTTCAGGTCACATTTTACCACCAGTGAGTTCATGTCAGGTCAGGTTTGCTACCAAATAAGTTCTGAAAACCTTTCATTTTTCAGATCTTTTGATTCAGAATTGTGGATTATGGATGGTGGGTGTGTATTATCCACATACCATATATCAGGAAACTGTGGCTCAGAGAGTTTAAGTGACTTATGGTTCAGTTACATAACTTAAAATAGTGGAGCAATAGTCACTAGTTTGTTTTATAGTTTAGATTCTACCTATAAGTGATATCATACAGTATTTGTCTTTCTCTGTCTGACTTTCACTTAGCATAGTACCCTCTAAGTCCAACCATGTTGTTGCAAATGGCAGGATTTTATTCTTTTTTATGGCTGAGTAGTATTCCTTTGTATATATAAAGCACATCTTCTTTATCCATTCATCTGTAGATGGACACACAACATAGATTCACAGATACAGAAAACAAACTAGTGGTCACCAGTGGGGAGAGGCTTGGGGGAGGGGAAATTTATGGGTAAAGGGTTAAGAGGTACAAACTACTATGTATAAAATAAATATGCTATGAGGATCTATTGTACAGCACAGGGAATATAGGCAATATTTTACAATAACTATAAATGGACCATAACCTTTAAAAATTTTGAATCACTATGTTGTACACCTGAAACTTATATAATGTTATACATCAGCTATACCTCAATTAAAAAAAATAAGTAGTGGAGCAAGAATTTGAACCTAGATCTTGATCAACTGAGAAAGTCCCCATTTGATTTCCACTGATGTCTTTTTGTAAATGTCTTTCAGGATGAGAAGGGAAAATGAATAGTTTCCTCCAACTATTAATGCCATTTTGGCCCTGCAGGAGCTAGAGAAGGAAATCCCCTCCTCACTCCAGCATGTGCAGTGGATTCAGTGATCTGAGCATGAGATCAATGGTATTCAAATTCCTGCTTATCTCCTCTGGTCCTGCTCAACACCTTTAATAATCACTCGTGGCCTGCTTGTGCCTCACCGTGCTCTGTGCCTTTCTTGCTGTCAGGTCAATCCTGTAAGAACACACAGGTGCATGGGCACAAATAGATTCTTTAAATTATTGTTCAAACTTTAAATTAGATTGGACATTTAGTTAATAATTTTCCCCAGCTAAACAGTAAGGACTCTGATCTCTGGTCAAGGTATTCTGTATCTCAAACACCCTCTCCCCCATTTCTCTTTCTGAGATAGCACCTGGATATAGGAGTTGAGGGTGTGGCCTCATTCAGTACTTAAATTTTAAGATGCTTATGAATCATCTGGGATCCTGTTAAAATGCATTAAATAAGTCAGTAGGTGTGGAGCGGGCCTGAGATGTTACATTTCTCACAAGCTCCTAGGTGATGCTGCAGGCCCATGGACCGCACTTGGAGTAGCAATGGCTTGGGTGACTGAATGCAGGTTGGGACAAGTAGGAGTCCTCTGTCCCCTTGATCTCCAAGGCAGAATTCCTCACTTAGCAGTTTGCTGTGATGCAGTCCTATCACTTACCTGGGCTTGGTGTTGGAGTCTTTGATTAGTATAACTTGTATCCTGGTCTCCCTTGACTTGGTAAAAATTCCATGAAGCTCTGTGGCTGGATGGACCCTTGTTGGGTCTTATGTGCTAAAGACCCCCAAGTCTCTGTGCTGTCAACTCATTCATGCCTTACAGAGCAGGCATTTCACTCTACCACTGGCTCTCAACTTAGAGTCCATGCCACTTGACCAATGAGTATATCATTATTGGTTAAACTTTTATCTGCCATAACTGATATGAATATTTTTTTGAATTTTTTTATCTGCTCTTAATTTTATTTATGGGTACATTTTTACATACAGCACTCTTTTATTTCTATGTCAGAATAATTAACATTTTCCTTAATAATTTTATAATTTGTCTCATTCTTTAAAAGACATTCCTAATTCTTAAGTTAGATATTTATTCTTCAGTATTTTTCTTTTATTGCATATGTGTGTGTATTTTCATTTGTTTATGCTCACTTATTTGTACCTGATATGTTTTAGTTATTTTATGAGATAAGGGTCTAGCTTAATTTTTTCTCAAATCATTATAACATTGTTCCAGCATTACTTATTGAAGACATGAATTTTTTGCCAAGAGATAGAAATTTCAGCTTTGACATATGTAATGATAGTGTCTTTTGGCAGAGGGTGGGGTGGGGGGAGCTTTAGTTTTCTTTCTTTGATCTGTTCATCAATCCTTGAAGTGTAGTACACCTCTGTAATTTTTTAAAACTTTATTATGAGCTTTAATATCTAGTAGAGCATGACTATCCTTCTTAGTCTGTTCTTTCAGTTTCCTTGTCTTGTCTTACTGTTTATTTCTTCCAATGAAATATAGAATCTTTCTTTTCTTACTTTTATTTGAAATAATTTTAAATCTATAGGAAGTTGCAAGAATAGCCCAAACAACTCCTATATACGCTCTACCCGGATTCAGTTTTCTTTAACATTTACTGCATTGGCTTTATCATCCCTATGTGTGTACTATTATTTATTTTGAGAAACTGATGTTATGATTTATTTTTATTATTATTTTTCACATGAGTGGATTGCATACATCACATCCCTTAATATTTCAGTATTTAATTTCTAAGAACAAGTATATTCTCTTATATAGTCATACTATATATTGAATAATTGATCAATTTAAAGAAAATTTATAGTTATACAATATTTTTGTCTCCTCTACATTCCATATTTCAATTTTGTTCCTATTTGTCCAATATTGTCTCAATAATATCCTTTATAGCATTTTTTTCCTCTAGTAGAGGATCTAGTCTAAGATTATTATATTTGTCCTGTTTAGTCTCCTTTAGTCTAGAACAGTTTTTCAACCTTTCTTGGCTTTCATGATAATGACATTTTTGACAAATACAGGCCAGTTATTCTCTGTAGTGTTCTGCAAACATGGTTCCTCATAAGAAAGATTCAGGTTGTGCATTTCCAGTCAGAACTTATGTAAGTAATGTTGTGACCTTCCCAGGATATTGCATCCGGGGGCACACGATGTCTACCTCTTGTTCATGGATAATGTTAGTTGTGGCACCAGTCAGGGTGCTGTGCAATTTCTCCCCTGCACATTCAGTACTTTTTCCCGTGCAGCTGAATAACAGTCTTTGAAGAGATCATTATTTTTGATGATTCTGGTCTGAACCCACCTTCACTTGGTTGCAAAATGGTGATTTTTCTAATTCCCCTACTCCCTCCACATTAATCAGTTGGTTTTCTAAGATAAAGAAGAACCCTGACTTTTCTCTTATTTGTTTATTATTTTATCCATTTATTTTCAATATGGATCCGTGGATTCTTATTTATTCAATAGGTTAAAATACCTTAATGATCTCAGTTACTGTGATGCTAAATTTGTACCAGATGTGGCCAGTAGAAGCCAGCTGAAAGTGATTCTTATGTCCTTTTGATATACCCATCATCCTTTGAGCATGTATTTCCTTACTTTCTGACAAAAGATGTTCCAGCTCTGGAGACAGACATTTCTTCAAAGAGCCCTGGTTCTCTTAGTGGGGAATGGTATTTAGTAGCCAGAACCTGGGTTCTGAGTGGCTCATTACTACTGAGGCAATATTGCTTGTAAGCCTGTTTAGCAGATGGAAAAAGGAAATACATACATTTCAAAACCAATTCAGTCCCAAAGGTTTCTTCCTTAACTTTGACAATTCACTGATGTCTTCTAGTACAATAACCTGATTTTTGAAACAAAGCAGAGAACTTACATGTTCGTATTTCACATACATTAATCTCCCTTCCTTCACACTGAGACCCTGATCCCAACATCAACACATTTACTTGTTTGCTCACTTCAGCAGTGCACATAAAATAGTTTCAGAACCTTACCTCTATGAAAAACAAACCTCCCACAAAGAGCTCAATATTTCATTGCAGTTCTTTTTTTCACAAGACTGAAGATATATGTCAAAGTACTGTGTTTAACATTTCCCTGGATTTGTTTTCTTTGCTCCCCTCAGTATTGTTGTTATTCACTTAAAACGTAGTTGAGTTCATTTGCTTCTGTGTGTATTTAGTTTTAGGTTTTATCCTTATCCTTGCTGTTTTAATTTTATTTTCTGCATACATAGAATATTGACGTGACTCTAAGTCAAAACTATATCAAAGAAGGTATAGTTTTGAAGGGTCACTCTATCCCTTAAAACTCATAACCCCTCCCAAGCCCTTGATTGGTTTCTGATTTACTTTTTCTGTATTTCTTTATGCAAAATAAGCAGATTTGTGTATGTTTTCTTAGTTTCCTTTGTTTCTCACACAAGGTAACATGTTATTTATAATCTCTTTTATTTTGCTCTGTTTACTGAAATGTATCTTGAAAATGAGTCTCCATGCAGTTTATAGAGATCTCCCTTAGTCTTCCTTATGGATGCTGGGTTCCCCATTTGTGTATATACTGTAGTTTTTTCAACTAATGGCCTGCATTTGGACACTTAAGATAATTGCCAATATTTTGCAATTGCACATAATACTTTAATGCATGACTTTGTGTATTTATATATATTTTTGTATCATTGGAGGTGTATATTCAGGTGTATTCTCATGTGATTGCTGGATCAAATAATCAAAACATGTGGTGTTTATAATACATGTGCATATTCTCCTCCACTGGGGTGATATTTTTGAATTTCCACTATAAATATATGAGAGTGACTGTTTTCCCATGGCCTTAGCAATAAATTATATAGTCAAGCTTTGAATTTTTGCCAATCCTATGGTTGAGAAATTTGCATTTCTTTTATTAAACGTGAAAATGAACACATTTTCATATGTTTAAAAACCATTCTGGGGCTTCCCTGGTGGCGCAGTGGTTGAGAGTCTGCCTGCCAATGCAGGGCACACGGGTTCGAGCCCTGGTCTGGGTTCGAGCCCTGGTCTGGGAGGATCCCACATGCCGCGGAGCGGCTGGGCCCATGAGCCACAATTGCTGAGCTTGCGCGTCTGGAGCCTGTGCTCTGCAGCAAGAGAGGCCCGCGCACCGCAATGAAGAGTGGCCCCCGCTTGCCACAACTAGAGAAAGCCCTCGCACAGAAACGAAGACCCAAGACAGCCATAAAGAAATAAATAAATAAATAATGTTAGCTGTTAAAAAAAAAAAAAAAAAAAACCATTCTGAAAACTTTTTGTAAAATATCTTTTGCCTTCTTTTCTATAACTTTTTTGTGTTTTTATTTCCCCAATGTTTAAAAATGTTAAAAAATAATATTAGGGATATTATTGCAAATATCTTCTCTTAATTTTTTATTTGTGTTTTGACTTTGCTTATAGTGTTGTTTTCCATGCAAAAACTTTGTTTTCCAGCTTTATTCAGATATAATTGCACATTAAAATTTTTATTATTTTTATGTACTCAAATGCACCGATCTCTTTTTTTTTAATTTAACTGCAACTGACTTTTGACTCATAAATAGGAAGCTGTTCTCTATTCCCAGGTTATAGAGGAAATCATCTACATTTTCTTCCAGAATTTATATAGTTTCATTTTTTTATAGTTATTCATGTTTTCTAATTTTTTCCATAATATTTGTACCTATTTCTTTCGAGGACATTGCTAAATATTTTGTACTTTTAATTGTTATTATAATTAGAATATTTTCCCATGAATTTTTCTTATTAGTTATTTCTGCTACATAAGAAAACTATTGATTTTTATAGTTATTGGGATCCATCTAAGTTGTCACATTCTCTTTGAGTAACATGTCAAAAACTGAATGCATCCATTTTGTTTTTCTTATTTTTATGCCCTCTATATCTTTTCTTGATGTATTGCATTAGCCATAATATAATTATATAGCATTTATTGTATTGAAGAAAACAAAACAACAAAAAAGAATCATAATTTCCTATCTTATGATTCATGTTGCAGTTTAAATTAAGATGCTAGTTGTGACAGTGGAAAGTTTCATCTTCTTTGTGACTTTCCTGGGAATGCCGGTATTACTCCATCATTAAAATGAAAAATAAATTTTATACTTATACTACCTATATTATACCCCACAATTAGCATTTATATATTTTTAAAAGATGATCTCTAACTCAGTGTTTTTTAAAGTAAATGTAGAAATAACTATATCTGAGGTGTTTTAATATGTGTGTCTTTAAAGAAAGATAGATATTTAGATAGATAGATAAACAGATAGGTGTTAGATACAAATATCTTATGAGTTTAATAGATAGTGTTTATTTTTTAAACATCATATTTTTATATTATATGTTTATGTACGTGTATATTGGTGAATACTTCTTAATGGGATGAAGACCATAGAGTGGAGTAGTACTCATTCCTCAATCCATTATCCATCTCTACATTGTCCATCTATCCATGCATCCAATGAATATCTCCCATTCACCTAGTGGTATTGAGCATAAAGCTAAGTTCTGGGAAACAAAGATTTTAAAACTCTTTAACCCACAGAATGGTAGAGTATATGTAATTTTGTCAAATTCCCTTTTTATGGACCTAGGTCAGCATTCAACACAGACATTTACTTTTTTTCTCACCAAAGCACTGATGGCAATTTCTCAAGTGGTAACTGATAAATAGAAAACTTAAATCTCAGCAGTTGATGCTGTCTAATTTTTCTTAGAGTTTCATTGAGTTTTAACCATGTAATTTCATTTACCTATAATTCAAAAGGTTCATTGTCTTTTTTATGAAAAAAATCTGTCAAACAGGGAAGTACATAATGTCCACAGAGAGACATTACATTTGTTGCTGTAAAGACAAAATTACTGCATATTAATCCATCACTTATTTCCTAGCTCAACCTCATTTGTCACATTTAATGAAAATCATTGATGGCTCCTAGTATAATAAACCTATCTCTAAAACAAAACAGAGAAGTTATAACACTTGTATATTGCACACTGAAAGAGTGATGAAAACTTCAGTCGTGACATTTCTTTTGTGATTTCAACAAACGTAGTTAAAATTATAGCTAGGGAGCAGTAAATCACCATATGCTCTGTTACTTCTAGGTTTGGGCTCAGAACCTTGAACATTGACAGAATTAACATGCTAATTTGAGCTTTCCCTGGATGTTTCAGTTTAACTTTTGATATTTTTTCCCAAAGACTCAAAAGAGCGTTTCATTTAAAATGCATTACTTAGGGAACTGTTTTAATGATCTCACTTCCTTTCATTTAACAGGCAGAATAACATTTCTTTGAAAAATGATATCTGCCGAGAATTTGATTATTGAATGGAGATCAGTAATTTTAGGTTGTGTAGAACATCTATGGGGAATTTTGGAAAGGAATCGCTGACTCCCTTAATGTGGCTTTTTTTCATGTGAAAGCAGCACATACATTATATTAGGAAGTAAAACTGAAGCTTTATCAACATGGCAGTTGTAAAATGCAGAGCGAGAAACCAGGCAACTTGTAGTTGCCTCCTAAATGCGTTACTTCATTCTTTGTTCTCCACTCCTCTCTACATACCCCTCCACGTGGGCATCGCTAATGTGCAACTCTGATCATATTATTCCCTCTTTACAAGTCTACCATAACTTGCCAGTACCTACCTGAGAAAGTCCGGATGCCCAGATCTGCCATTGAAAGTCCTACACAATCAGCCTAACTGTTGTCTCAAAGCTCAAATCTTGTTACCTGTGTACCTTCCCTGACCCTTTGCCTCTGGAATCTGCACATTCTTGCCTCTCTCTCCCTGTGCATGTCTACCTCCAAGTCTTCGTGCCCACACTTTCCTCAGCCTGGAAGTGCCTTCTCAAGTTTTCCATCTCCAGTTGCCCGAATCCACTGTAAAACGGTTCTTGATTCTTCCAACTAGATGTGACCTACTATATGTGCCTATTTTTGTATATTTTCATATACACAAGAGGGTTTATGTTGTGCCTATTATTTTATTGTTTCCTTTTTTCACTTAATAATGTATCTGAAGTATCTTTAAATACTGAGCATGTATACCTCCTCTTCATTTTTTAATATCAATGTCTTTACTGAATGATTTTGAAGAATAAATGAGGAATGCCATTGTTTCTTTCTCCTTAATTAAAGATGAAACTAGAAGCGTTAGAAAAAATTGAGGGTGCTAAGAACAGGGCTGCACCTTTCCTCAGTTTTTAAACAGCTTGCTTTGTATTTTTAACAACTACACTCTATCACATCATATGGGCACACCATAATTTAATTAACTGATCCTGTCTTAATGGATATTTTAGTTGTTTTCAGTTGTTGCTTTTTAAAAGTCTATTATAAACAATGCTGTTTGTTATAGAAAACACTCTTAAATATTTATACTGGAGAACTTTTGCAAAGATTATTAGTAGAACTTATCCTGGCAATGAGATTGTTTTTTATCTTGAATTATATTATAATTATTTTAATGGTGTCTCTTCATCGCCATCCCCTCCCTCAGAGGCCTGCAGGCTTCTTGGTAGCAGGGGTCACTGTCGTTATCATCGTTAGCATGTATTCCTCAAGCTCTATGCTAACTGCTTTATAGATGTATCTCATTTTTTTATTTTTTAAATTTATTGAAGTATAGTTGATTTACAATGTTGTGTTTAATTTCTGCTGTACAGCAAAGTGACTCAGTTATACATGTATTCTTTTTCACATTCTTTTAGATTATGGTTTATCACAGGATATTGAATATAGTTCCCTGTGCTATACAGTAGGACCTTGTTGTTCATCCATCCTATATATTAGATGTATCTCATTTAGTCCTCAGAACAACCCCATGGAGTTGGGTATTATTATTGTCATCGTATTGATGAGGAAATTGAAGCTTAAAGAGGTCAAGTAGCTTGCAGAAGAAGGCGGTTATATTTGAATTCAATTTATGAGGCTGCATTTGAACTCACTCCTAACTGCTGTGCTGTCCTCTGTGCCCAGCTGGCCCTCTGGAGATATTTGCTGAGTGATTATGCCTAGAACAAAGCAAAGGGCAAACTTTCACAGAAAATAAAACAAACATTGGTCATATAAAGAAAAGACGTTTCTTCTTTCAGCCACAAATTATCTTAACAATCTTGTTAGTTATTTTCCTTGAGGACATCTGTCTTCTGGAAGAGGACATCTATCTTCTGGGAAAAGATACATCTGTTTTGTGTTTGGTTAATACCCATAGATCCATTAGTACATCCCTGAATATACAGTTTATTTACAAGTTTCTAAGAGAAATTCTAACTACATTTCTTTGATAAGAAAAGAAACAGGGGGAGAGGAAGGCCTTTTATGATGAAAAAAAAAAGTTTAAATAAGAAGTCATTCATTTCTGAAATATTTACTGAGCGTGTATTATATGCCAGGTGTTGTGCTACCCTCTGGAGGAAGCAGCAAGAGTAGAAACACCTTGAACAATACCGAAAGCCTAAATAAATGTGTGGGTGCACAAAGTGATCATGAGTGCTCTGCAGGGATGATTCTGGAGAGTCAGGGAAGGCTTCTGTGGTCACACGAGAGTAGCAATGCGATGTTCCAGGGTGAGAGTTGACCCAGGTGTGGGCACCGGGCGATGGGTTAGAGGTAGCAGCAGAGGTGGAAGGGTGCAGGCTGGGTGGTGGGAACGGCAGGGCTGTCCGGGCGTGGGTGCGATCCCCAGGAGCCGGAGGAAGGCGTGTGATTTCAGCACCAAGGATGAGAAAAGTGGTTCAAGGAGAGGCTGCCATTGGGCACTGTGGGTAATGATTTTTAATTATAATAGCTTTACCGGCATGTAATTCACATACCATACAATTCACCCATTTAAGTGTACAATTCCGTGGTTCTTAGTATACTCACAGAGTTGTACCACTATCATCTCAGTCAACTGCAGAATATTTTCATCACCCCAAAAGGAAACCCAGTACCCATCACCTGTCATTCCTCATTGCCACCTACTCACTGCCCCCATCCCTTCAAAGCCACTAATATACTTCCTGGCTCTATGGCTTTGCCTATTTTGGACATTTCATATAAATGGAATCATACAAGATGTGACCTTTGTGTCTGGCTTCTTTCACGAAGTGTAATGTTTTCAAGATTTATCCATGTTGTAACATGTATCAGTACTTCTTTCCTTTTTTATTGCCAAATAATTGCTGAAGTTTATTGCCGAGTAAACGCTGGTGATGTTTTATCTTTGTCGTCGTATAGTGATTTCAGCAGCTTTTAAAAATACCTCGGAGACTTTAAGTCCCAAAATAAGCTCACCTTTAGGCCAGTAGAAACGTGAAATTATATCCTGGTTATTGTTATTCTCAAAACACTTAAATATCTTGCAACAGAATTATTGTCGATGGCCAACTGTGACTTCTAAAATAAGATAATACATATTTTCTCCTTTGAAGGAGTAATAACTCCAGAATTTCTCAAGGTTTAATTTTTTGCAATATTATCAGAGTATGTGAACATGACACATTTTATAACTTCAATTATAGAATAAGTGGGTTTACATAGATTTGTTATACTTTCCCAGTAATGGATAGAAATTGGTTTTCACGACGGGAGGTAGGGTAGGGATTTTTTTTGTGGTAAACATTTGGACCTATTCTTTTGAAAGAAATAAATGGGACAAAGTTACCTTCCAGTCAGTATTTTTAATTGTTTTAAAACATAATACTCAGTGCAATCTTGCCTTTTCTTTTTTTCTTTCTTCCTTGTTTTGTCATGCCAAAATAAAAAGATAGAGGTAGAATCAGATAGTAATTACTTTTTTCCCTACTACGAGAAACTCACTCTGGAAAATAATCTTCTGCTGTCAGATTACTATGAATTGCACAGTGAAAATATGGTACAGCAGTGTGCTTCTCTACCCCAGCTGTCACTTCTCTGTTCCCTGGTTGAAAAGCTCATCGTTTTCCCCTAAGTGGAGCACAGTGGAAGGAGCACAAACTTAGAATTAGAAAGCGCTAGGGAAAAACAGAATTTGAATTATGACTCTGTGACTCACATACTTTGGGCAAATTATTTAAACTCTCTGAGCCTGTATTTCCTCACCTGTGAATTAAGGATGATGACATCTCTGACCTGGGACTCTTAGAAAGATTGAATTAGAAAGCATAGGCAAGCACCCACTAGTGTGCCTGGCATACTAAATGGTAGTTATTAAAGAAGGAAGAGTTTGACTCCACGTGACACACATGGTTCTTTAGTTGTTTTATGCCTTGCTTTCCACGTTAAAACAGTGTCCCAGTGTTGCCAAGAACTGTGCTTAATATTCCTCTCACCCAACCAATCAAATAGTAGAGTTACATTTTTAAAATTTCATTATTCTTTTATTTATTTTATATTTACATACAATTATACTTTATTTTATATTATTCTTATTTTATTCTTATTTTATAAGACTCTGAGCTCCAAAAGGTCAGAAACATTTCTAGCTCATTAAAAGCTGTCTGCAGCTGAGATTGAATAGGTATGTCAGTAACATTTCTAAAATTAACGCGTTGTGCATCTACTATGTGCTGAGCACGAGGGAGGACTTAGTAAGAGGACTAGCACCCAGTCACCATGCTCAAGCAACTTGGAATATGAGTTCGGTAAGTACTAGCTAGGCTCCTTTAGGTGCCCAGGGATTGAGATGGGCTCAGTTACCTAGAGGATGTGTGAGAACATTTAGGCAACTGTCTCAGTGATGCCACAGCAGGGAGCCGTGGAGCTCTGGAGCGTCATGCAGAATGACCGGCAGTGTTATTGACTCAGTACATCTTTGGCTGTCTAACAAGCTTGACACTTCAAGAGGCTTTTCCTTATGCATGTCTCCTGTCTTCGTCTCAGCTTCCCCTTGAATTGCAGTTGCTTCTTCTGTGGCTACCACTTGCCTAGCTATCTTTCTGACTTTCAGGCTTCGCAAGAGAGGAAGTCTAGCTGGGTTTCTGGTTGGAATATGGTGTCAAACATCCCAGTAGAAAAGGCTCTTGGCACAGGTCACCACGTGGATCTAGTTCCCCTGTGGTTTCCTGCTGCTACCATTGGCTCCCATAGTGATAATGACTTAAGCAGCTGTGGCCACGGCCGGGCTTTCTGGGGTTCCCGATGTGGCAGCCTCAGTATTGGGAGGGGTAGGAAGCCGTGACATTTCTAGCCTTTCCTCTGTAGAAGTGAATGGATGGCTCTTAAGACAGGGCAGTTGGAGGTAAATGCCAAGAGACAGACAGGCAATGCAACTCCGGTGGAGAAAATAGCCCACCAGAGTGAGTAATCAAGGAAGGCAGAGGTAAAGTGTCAATCACAAATTGTGTCTCAGACCATGCGGTGCCCTCAGGATGTATACAATGAATACTTGCTAAATGGATTGTTGAAAGAAGAAACATCGGGTCTGCAACACTGAGAAAGTTTGTAGGGAGGCGGAACTCTGGTTTTGGGATTTCCAACCCACGCGTCTGGCCTGGTACCTCTCCTCCACTTTTGAATTGCCTCTCTGAATTCTCCCTCTATCTCTCTTTCAGGTTGGACTATATTTGCTCAAAATGCTATAGCCATGGTCCCTGGGGAAAACAAAAACAAAAACTCTCTTTTAGGTATCATAGTGATTCCCAAAGTATTTCCCTGTAATAATTTCTCTTTGTGATATTATTTCTTTTTGTGAGAATAAAGAATTCTGTGGTCAAATAAATTTAAGAAATGCTTGGTAAATTGGGTTAGGCTATGCTATGGTAACAAATGAATTCTCAAGTATCAGTGGCTTAATTTGGAAAAGGATTTTTTTCTTGGTTTTTCAAAGTCCTGTGGTACCTGGGAGACTTTCCAGGGCAGCTGGCTTCCATGCGGTGACTTAGTGACCCGTGGTATTTCCATCAAATGGCTCTGCCTTTGGAATAGCATGATGCTCCTGGTTTTCTCGTAGGAAATAATAGAGCTGGAAGTTCACACAGAAGCTGTTCTTAGTCTCGACTTGAAAGTGACGCTAGTCACACACACTCACATTTCATCGATTGGAACTAGCCATAGGGTGCCGCCAGATGGCAAGGGGCTGAGACTCTTCCTTTGCTTAGGAAAGGTAGAAAAAACCCAGATATGGATGAGCACTAACAATCTCTACTACTTGAGTCAAATTGTGTCACATTTTTATAACTGTAGGAAATTTTCTGAAGCTTTGAACATGGTAACACACTTTGCCCATCTTCAAAATGGGCCCGTTCTTTGCAGTTTCCCCCAAATTCACTTGCTCATAGAACCTTTCCTTCATGGAGCAACTTACAGCACGACTATTCCATGGAACATATTTTGATAAACACTGAGATAGATAATTTCTACATTTCCTTTCTCACTGCTGCTACGAGGAGCATCATTTTTTCTCATCTCCCTTGTGGGAGTCTTATTGGTAAACCTTTATTATCATGGAAATTGCTAAAAGCGTGCCTCTTGCCACTACCATTCCTAGCCGAATTCCAGTGTCTGCAAAGAGCACATTCAGAAAAGGCAAAGCAAACTGTTGGAGGATAGCAGAAGTGATTACTGGGTGACAAGGAAAGAACTGCCGTCTGGTGGTAGTATGGTTCATGCTGTTAAAACGGTCTACTAGCCCTTTATTTTAGAAGGCTAGGAGATGAAAATATTATCACTCATGTGAAATAACAGCTGTCACCAAGTTTCTTTGAGCTGCTGGGTGACATCGTTATCTAAAAAGTGAGTAGCAGAGATGGTGGCTCTCATTGGCTGCTGTTAGATCAAACTTGATTGGACTTTCAGATTATCAAAGAAGAGTCACTGAATTTCTGATAACTGTGAGCCTCAGTGCTGGGCTCTGAGGAGGGTTAAGAAAAACATGCAACCTAGTATTGTGTGTGGTAAGCAGCAGTAAATACTTATTGCTAGATAGACAATAAATATTGGTCAAAAGATGCTTGTTGAGGATCTACTCTGTGCCCCACACTGTAGTAGGCTCTAGGGATATGTTAGGGAATGAGAAATTGACATGGCGACAGTTCTCATAAAGGTTAAGTTTATTCGAGAACAAATATTAATCTAATCATCACACTTTCAAGTGTATAAAAACAACTTGAGATCCATGTTCTGGGTGAAAGGAGTGTGTGAAATCCTAAAACAAGGAGCCTGATGGAGACAAGGGGTGCACTGTTTAGTCTGTGCTCCCAGGCTAACAAGGAGCGAGCAGTCTCAGATGTGGCAGGGGGCAGATCCCAAGTGTAAAACATTTCACTGTGTGGATCTATACACTTTCAATTTACAAACTATCTTTTTTATATGAAACAGTTCTTTGAGCCTAAGTTAGCGAAGAACTTTGTCCTTAGAAAGACCTAAATGAAATTAGTTCAGTTCAATCATCAGCCTCCTGGTGGTATCAAGTGCAAATCTGATTCCAAGAGTATTGTTACCTTGTTTTTCCTAGTACATGGGTTCTATTAGTGTTTCTGAGGTAACCTGTTCAGAAGGGGCAGTTGCCAAAGAGTACAGGCGTAGTGGAGTACAGCTGTTTGGGAAGGATCTGACTGATGGTTTAGAGCAAGAGTTGGCAAACTTTTTTTTTTTTTTTTTGAAGGCCAGATAATAAATATTTTAGACTTTGCCTGGCATGTGGTTTCTGCCATGACAGAGCTCTGCTGCTATCATGTGAAAATTGTTGTTCTGCTGACTAATATGAAAATATATATAAGTAAATATTTATTTGATAATAAATAAACTTTTAAAATTATTTATTTGTAGCCGGCCACAAAGACAAGCATTTTTTTCTTCAGTTTTTTTAATTGAAGTACAGTTGATTTACAATGTTGAGGCAATCTCTGCTGTACAGCAAAGTGATTCAGTTATACACATATAGACATTCTTTTTCTATATTCTTTTCCATTATGGTTTATCATGGGATATTGAATACAGTTTCCTGCACTATACATTAGGACCCTGTTGTTTTTCCATTCTAAATGTAATAGTTTGCATCTACCAACCCCAAACTCCCAGCCCATCCTTCTCCCTCCCCCACTCCCCCTTGGCAACCACGAGTCTGTTCTCTATGTCTATGAGTCTGTTTCTGTTTCATAGATAGGTTCAGTTGTGTCATATTTTAGATTCCACATATAAGTGATATCATATAGCAGTTGTCTTTCTCTTTCTGACTTACTTCACTTAGTATGATAATCTCTAGTTGCATCCATGTTGCTGCAAATGGCATTATTTCTTTCTTTTTTATGACTGAGTAGTATTCCATTGTATATATGTACCACATCTTTATCCCTTCATCTGTTGATGGACATTTAGGTTGTTTCCATGTTTTGGCTATTGTGAATAGTACTGCTGTGAACATAGGGGTGCATGTACCTTTTTGAACTATAGTTTTGTCCAGGTGTATTCCCAAGAATGGGATTGCTGGATCATATGGTAATTCTATTTTTAGTTTTCTGGGGAACCTCCATACTGTTCTCCATAGTGGCTACACCAACTTACATTGCCACCAACAGTGTAGGAGGGTTCCCTTTTCTCCACACCTTCTCCAGCATTTGCTATTTGTAGATTTTTAATGATGGCAATTCTGACTGGTGTGAAGTGGTACCTCATTGTAGTTTTAATTTGCATTTCTCTAATAATTAGTGATGTTGAGCATCTTTTCATGTGCCTACTGGCCATCTGTATGTCTTCCACAAAGACAAGTATTTTTACTTCAATTTTTTTCTGAATCTTATATAATTTCTGGGTTAAGTGGTTGTTGATGGCCACCATGGGAGTATTGAAGATGGGGTTGAATCTGTACTCAGCCCAGAACTAGCCCTTGAATATAGATAATATGTAAATGAATTGGTGTGGCTGTGTTCCAATAAAACTTTATTTATAAAATCAAGTGGCAGACTGGATTTGGCCCATGGGTCATAGTTTGCAGACCCTTAGCTTAATTCACAATTCCCAAATACCTGGTTTTATCTACTCTCAACCAGCCCATTTTGTTTCTCAAATGAAGAAAGGCATTTTGGTGATGTCCCTTTGGTTTTTCAAACGGGCTCAGCAAATGCAATGCAATTATAAAAATATCAGAAAAGCATTTTGGCCCTTTCCATCAAAAGCAATCCTTATTCATTCCCATGTGATTTTTCAAACTCTCCTTCTGGTGCATTATCTGTTTTAAGTATTCAGATCCAAGTTGGATACCAAGTTTTATAGAAAGGCAGGTACTTTATTTCAGTTTTAACACCTTAGTATGAAGAAAGGCTTTAAGAATGAGTTTTGAATGAATGGAAAGGTTCTCTGAAGACCTGTCCACCTGGGGGCAAATGAAATAGAATGCTGCCAATAGGAGTATGCCTCCTGTCCCACAACTTTTATGGGTCTGATACTGATTCTAATTTTACTGGAATATGATGACAATTGAATAGCAGATATCATGATGATAATTATTTCAGTCTCTCCCTTAGATGGGAGGGATCACATTTTTAAATGTTACATGTTCTCCTTAAAACATTATATGTGATGGTTACTCAGTATGCTGAGTATATATTTTAAAAATGAATAAATGAGTGAATGAGCAAATAAGAGCTAAGACTGTGCTATGTTTTTATTTTTGTATAATACATCAGTCAAGATTCAGGTAAAAAAAAATAGTTGTACAGCTGACTATCTGTCTATCATCTATCTATCTATCTATCTGGTAGTAAATAAACTTGGTTGGCCACGAAGACAAGTAGTTGTGGCCGTCAGGCTCAGTAGTTGTGGTGCACTGGCTTAGTTGCTCTGTGGCATGTGGGATCTTCCCGGACCAGGGCTCGAACCTGTGTCCCCTGCATTGGAAGGTGGATTCTTAACCACTGCACCACCAGGGAAGTCCCAAAAACCAGTTGATTTTCTTATGACTTAAGTTTTTCTGTTAAAAAAATGAGTAAAAAAATAATTCAGCAAACAGCACATATGTTCTAGAGTCAGCCAGACCTGAATTGAAACCTGGCTCCTTGAATTACTACCTATGTGCCGTTGAGCAAGTTATTTATTCTCTCATACCTCAGTTTCATCCTGTGTAAAACAATAGTAATCATAATTTTTAGCTCATAACATTATCATGATGATTAAATTAGAGAACTGAATGCTCTGCCTTAATGAGTGTGGAAAACTCTGTCTAGTATATAGGAATTCTTCAACAAATACTTGCTGTGATGATAATGATGGTGAGTTCTATCAATCAGAATATTATTTTTGAGTTTCTTAAGCTTCTCTGCATAGCGAAGGTGGTGATACTAGATGAGTCATTAAAATGTATGTACCACACATTATGAGATCTGAGAAGGTCAGAAGGTCTTTTTTTCCTTGAAAGAGATCCAATATTTTGTCTAAATCACAAAGTAAAAATTTAATACTCCTCCTTCCCAAGGAAGAGAATAAAGCATGATGCTGTCCCAAACCTACTGTTGCTTGACAAGGAAAGACTGTCGTGTTAATGCTACCCATTAGGAGGACATACGACTCAGCACAAAAATCACAAACCATATGTACTGCTTGTTTAATACACTTCAAGTGTGTATCCTGGAGGAAATTCAGGGGGAAACTATGGAAAAAGTCATACATTTTCCATTCGTCTTTTAGGCTTTTCTGATCTTTTTACACCACAATTTAAGAATTCATTCAAAAAGGTCACCATTTTCAACCTCATCATCTGCTTTGAATTTGAATGCAAGCAGATTCTGCATTAGTGTTCTTTGGTATATTTAATGTTGATCAAACAAAGCGATATTCAACTGATTATAAAATAGAAATAAATGCAAGTCCTGTCTAATGGATTAATAATATAAACAAGTTTGGGGACTAAGCAACAAAAAATGGAGTCAAATAAGCAATTAACATTGCCTAGGAACCCAAGGCAATAATGGAATGGTTATTTTCCGGTCATCAGGAAGCTATAGTTAATGGAATGAGATAACCACTGATAAAATACACATACACACGTACACACGTACACACACACACATGCATGTATTGATACATGCAGACATTCTTATAGTTATCCTGTCATTCATTCAAGATACGTGTATTAAGCCTATTTATATGGCAGGCATTGGAGATACTACAGTAATGTAACCAGACCTGGTCTTTATCCTCACTCTCTAGCTTGCCCTCTAGCACAGGAAGATAATTAGTGTCAGGAGAATGAAGTCCAGGGTTCCACGGGCACATGTCGCTGCCAACTCAGTTTTCTTCTCTCAGAAATGGAATTTAGAATCCAGTTAGGGTATAATAAACAAGCAGGAGAAACAGAGGAGAAATCAAACAGTGATCACTGAACTAACAAGAACAAGCAATGGATTGTTTCCCATTCCTGCCTAGTGTTCACCTTTCGTTCCAGATCTGCTTGCTTGGGCTCTGGTTCTATTGACACAGAAAAAAAAAATTAATTTCATTTTCCACAATCTTTTGTTCATACTGTTTTCCTACTTGGAAAGTTATACTCTTTTCTGTCTTTCCCCAAATCCTATCCATTCATTAAGAAGCCCCTCTGCTTCCAAGAAGCCTTTAGTAAGCACTCCATCCCTCATAGACCCACTTCTCTGACTTCCCAATTCCCCGCCACTGAAGAGACCACTTCACACAATTTAGTGTTTAGTTATTAGTTAATGTAACAAATGCTTAGTTACCCTCTGCCTCCTGTCTTTAGTTTCCATCCATTCAACCATAATATGCTAAAGGCGTTCTTTTTCAGAACTAGGTCCCATGGGGAGATTGGGTGCAAGAGTTGGGGAGGATGCATAGGGAAGGGAAAATAGGAATGAGCTAGAGTACCTGCCTTCAAGGAGCCTGCTATGAATTAGGGGGGCTATGTCATATATGCACATTACTATGGGTTGAATTGTGTTACCCCGTATGTTGGGGGGAATGTTGAAATCCTAACTGTCAGTATCAAAGAACATGACCTTATTTATAAATAGGGTCTTTGCAGATGTAACCAAGTTAAGATGAGGTCGATCCTAATCCAATATAACTGGAGTCCTTATAGGAAGAGGAGAATGGACACCGAAACCCAGGGAAAATACCATTTGACTCCAGAGGCTGAGAGTGGAGTGTTGTGTCTATGAGCCAAGGAACTCTGATTGCCAGAAACACTGCACACCCTGAGAGAAAAGACATGGCCCTGATAACATCTTAATTTCAGACTTCTTGTCTCCAGAACTGTGAGAGAATGCAGTTCTAATGTTTTAAGTTACCCAGTTTGTGGTAGTTTGTTATGGTAGCCCTAGGAAACTAATACATCATGATGATTCCAAGGGAAGAAATGAGGAAAGATTGGACCAGTTTAATGCTTTGGATGTTCTGAGGAGAAAGCAGTCATCTCTGTAGGGGATTGGTTGTATAGTGGGGGGGAAGTTTCATGGGTGGGCACTGTGTCTTAAGGTTTAGTGGGGTTTAAACATCAAAGATGGGAAGGAAGAAGAAATTACATTACACTTTTAGGAATTCACATGAGTAAAGGCATAACATATATTAATAGAATCCTAACATAGATTGTGTCCAGGGAGAGTTAGGTGCTTTAGTTTTCTAGAGCATTTTGTGAGTGTTAAAAGTAGCTGAAGATGAGCTTGGAGAAATAGACTGGGGCAAGATCATAGAGGGAAAACCTTCAGCAGCAGGATAAGAAAATCTATCACCATTTACTCAATAGGCAGAGAGAACTGGAGAGTAGAGAGTGACAGGAGTATGTATCCTTTGGGAAAACTGATCTGACAGTATCATATCCAGCAAAGGCTCTACGACACAGGTTACTGGGCTCCATCCTTACAGTTTCTGATTCAGTAGCTCTTTGGTGGAGCCCAAGACTTTGCATTTCTAACAAGTTCTCAGGTGATACTAGTGCTACTACTCTGGGAACCTCCCCTTTGAGGGCCTCTGGCATAGAGAGATGGAAATTTGAAGAGACATTAAGCCAAGAAACCCTTTGGAGCTTAATGCAATGAACAGACAAAAGATAAACAAGAGCTGGAGGAGTGGTGGTGGGCATGAAGATGAGGCAGAAGGTTTCTACCACGTGGTCTTGGCATCTCATCACCTGTAAAGATTCAGGGAGAGAGAGGCAATAGTTATTCCACATCTTTTGCTCTGGGTAGTTATTGTAATGCTTTCTTTTTGTTTCTTGTGTGTTAGTCTTATTATTCTCACCAAATTAAAAACTCTCTGAGGACAATGACTATATCATTTGGCAGGTTTATAAAAAAAAAACTCTTTGTATTTGGTATAATAATAACTAACATTTATCAAATGTATAATGTATGCCAGGCACTTTGCATAGATTACCAATTTTGAACTTCATCACCAATCTGTGAGTTGGGTGTTACTATTTGTTTTATATAAGAGGAAAGTGAAGCTAAGAGAGGTTGAGTAACTTACCTGAGGTCACACAGTAACTAAGGGGCTTAACCAGGATTTGAACCAGGCTGTCCAATTCCAGACCCCATGTCCTAACTCCTGCATTACAGCACCTCACCAGTGACGATCTAGGAGCTTAATAGATGCTAGGTCATTATATCTGTTTATATTATATGACAACAACACAATCATAGAGGAAAATTAGGTGATACAAATAATCATAAAAAAATAAACTCATCCATAAATCCACTACCCAGTGATAGGCACTGCTAACATGTTAGTATATATCTTTTCAGATTTCTCTGTAAGCCTGCACATTTATACACATATGGATTACACTATACTGCTTATGCTGTTTTATAACTCTTTAAAAAATTAACAGTACCATGAGCAATTTCCTTGTCAATAAATATACTTCTATTATATCAATGTCAGTGGTAATTTATTTTTCTATTTTATGAGTATGCCATAATATATTGAACTATTCTTCTGTAGTTGGGCATCTAGAAATATATCCTGATACTGAGAATTATCTTATCTACAGATGGATTCTTAACCTGAAGTATACACCTTGGAGCATAAACTCTGAAGTTTGTTGGAAGGTATAAAAGTCATGCAGTTAAATTGTCCCATTTAATAGATGAGAAAACTAAGGCCCAGGGAGGTAAAGTAGCTGTCCTACACTCAAAAATTAGAAACTAGGACTGTTATCTCCTTATCCATCCACTCATTTATCCCTTCATCCATCCATCCATCCATCCATCCATCCATCCAATATTAGTGAGTGCCTACTTTGTGTAAGATATAGTTCTGTGTACTGCAGTGACCAAAACAGTCCAAAGACCCTGCCGTCATTGGAGCTAACGTGATGAGGGAATTCATAACCCAGTCTCTTTTTACTGCCCCACTTTGCGAATTTTGTAGACCACTTGGTTTTGTGTCTCCTATAAAGGATGCCAGCGAAATAGAACTGCTCAATGCAAGACACAATCCTTCCCTCACTGAGTTTATACCAAGGGAAAACTGCATCTTTCTAATGGAAACAAGCTGGTGCAGTCTGCTGAAACTCCCTGCAGGGACATTTTCCTCCACTGCCCAGAGGTATTTAGGTACGCCCTGCCAATTTTTAACAGTCACCCTCTCCTACCCTACTCCTAACCCTTGAAGAAACACAATTTGTTTCCCACAAAAGACTGCAGTCAAGCTGAAAAATGCTTTCCTTTGTTCCTGAGCCACCCACGGCTGAAAGGTGGGGATGGCAGAGGGTATGCAGTTGTTTCTTTTTCATGCATTTCCAATAGGGATAGAGTTGCATTCAGGATCCAGACCCAAGGGATTTGCTCTGAATTCTTTCTTTCCTTGCTCTGATGACTATTCCTCCACCAAACCTTTTGGAAGCATTTCATTAATTAGTGCAAGTCTAGATTTGTACTCTCAAGTTTAAAGTATCAGAAGACATTTCTTTGACTCAGACATGGAATCAGGCCATGTAGTTGGGAGTCAGAACAACTGGGCTTCAGATCCCTACTTTACCACATACCTACATGGGCATATTAACTTTTGTAAAGCTCAGTTTCTTCAACTGTCAAAGAGGGTTAATCATTCATAGTTCATATAACCCTGCACTTCTTTGTAATAGTGCTTACTATATTTAATTATGTCTTTTGTCATTTTGCTAGGTGACCTACTCTCCCACTATGCCCAGAACTGAGGGTGTATTCCAAGGATACAGATCTTTCAGTCTTGAAACCGAAAGTCCCAGGCAAACTGGGATGAGTTGGTCACCCTAAGTTATGCAGTAAACATTAAGAAACAGTTTAATATATGTCTTCCCTCCTAGATGCATGCTTTGTGCAGGCAGGTATCTTGTCTGTCTTGTTCTAAGCATAGTGGCTGATGCATTGCAAGCACTTGATAAATATTTGTTGAATAAATATGTCACAGGGCGCAATGAAAATTAGATCAGTTAAAATGTCTGGTTCAGAGCCTAGCATATCGTAAATGCTTAATAAATGTAAGCAAGTTTTGTTATTTTCTGTCTGTGAGCACTCTTTAGTCTCACATATTTTATTGGCAATTTTAATTTTTCATGACTTCTACATGTTTCCAGCATAAATTTCATAAGGTAATTTGGAGGACATAATGGATACCACTAGATAACCATTCTGTTATTTTGGGAATTGAGGTATTTCAAAGGCATGCCTAAGGTGTTTTTTATACTTTTTCTTTGTGAGTCTTTCTGTTTGCTTTCCTACTTTGAAATGCTGATATCATGAGTCTCTTTCGTCTCCTGCATCTTTTAATTTGGGATTCAATTCTGCCATCTATCAGTACAACTTCCACCTGCTACCAAAACTTTAATAAAGTGGTTAAAGCAAGTGAGTTTATAAACCAGAAAAGTAGAATGGGGTGACTATTTGGGTGGTTCTGCAAGAGTGGAACAGAATGCAGTTTGCCTCTTTAGAAACCAATAAAATAGCTTGTAAAATGATGATTTCCTGTCAGTTTCCACTGGACATGTGTTCCCCTGAACATTAATAAACCCATCTTCATTCTTGAAATAACATCATAGAAGGAACCCAAAGCAATTATCTTGAAGCATAGCATTTGGTGAGTGAAGTACCCAAATGAACTAAGATACTGACAGGATAGCATGGCTAATTGTATGAAGAACTATGAGAACACTAAGAAATATTTTTTTAAAGGAGTAACGAAGCCATCTAGTTTATGCAGAGCATGATTATATGCTTTCAGCTATGTTATTTAATACCCTTGAAGGCTTTTGTAGTGAGGTCCCATTATCTCAAATGGATGAGGGCTCTTAAGACTTACAGAAACTAAGTACTTTGTCCAAGTTTATAGAGCTAGCCAATTGAGATTTGAAACTGGCTGTGTTTGACTCTGAAGCGCATGTTTTTCCTGCTACCTCATGCTGCAGGCATGTGTTTAATAAATACATACCAAGCATCTTTTTCCTGCCAGGCTCTTTGCCAGACGCCAGTGATTCAGGGTAGAGCAAAACAAACACTGAACCTGCCCTCCTGTCACTTGCAGTTTACTGGCGTGCCAGACATTGATCTAGTTGTAGCTCAGGCTCCTCAGAGTTTTATTTTGGGGACTGAATGAGAGGTACAGCACTTGGCATGTGGAGAGAGTGCCCAGAAATTGTTAGCTGACGTTATGGTTATTAAATTACAACACACATGTGTAATTATAAACTTTGTTCAAAGTCTATGAAGGAAAAGCACATGGAATTGTGAAAGCATATGAAGGAGGACCTGACCTAGTCTGGTGGATGAAGGCTTTCCCAAGGAAGGCAAAAAAGGAAGATGGGGAGGAGAGTTATCTAGGCAGAAGGAGCAGCATGTGCAAAGGCCCTGAGGCAGAGGAAAGCACCATGTGTTCAAGAAAGTGAAAGCAAGTGTGATGGAACTTTTAAAGCTGTACAACTGCAATAATTTTCTCTTCAGTGTTTCCCCTGACACCCGGCATTTCTCCAAGTCTTTGAGTTCACCTAGTGACACCTTCACAGTTCTCAGATCCTAATTTCCGAACTCTGAAAGCAGGCAATTCTGCCCATCAAATTTATCTAAAGTCAAAGTTACCTGTACAAACTGAAAGAGACTTATCTTAAGGCACAAAGAAATCTTGCTTCTATTGTGTTCCAACTTTACAGATTCCATCCAAAGATTAGGTAGCACACTGATGGGTGCGATTTAAATCCAGGGAGACAATTCTGTCTTCAAGAGAAAAGATAATTGGGAATGAGTCATTGTCTTTTTAAAGAGCAAACAGTGAGGTCTAGAAAATTTGCAAGCACAGGTCTTGCACGTGCTAATTCCCTGCCAGTGTAGATAGACTAGGCTACCTTGAAAGAGATTTCCTGGGGGTATTAGAGACCAAAAATAATCACATTAAAAAGAAAACTCTTCTACAGAACATAATACTTACCTTGTCGTTGTAGACATATTGCATCTGTAGTGGCTTCAAGGTACAGAGAGAAGGGAAAAATACAAGACATGAAGAGGATAAATAATGTTTAAGGGGGGTTAAAGATTAATGAGGCTCCTAAAAAGAAAATTAGATAGGACAGAGAACTTCCTGTGACTGTCTATCTTAAGCTTCTTTCAGGTCTGATGTGCAGATTATTCTGCACCTGGTAGAATGAAGAAGAGGATAGAGACCAGGGGAAAATGACTTTCTTATAAAGTCCAGAGCTGTGCAAAACTCAAAATCATATGGCCAAGGAGAGAGTATTCTACCCCCAAATCCACATCCTCAGTTTATCCATGGGAAAACATGGGGAGAGACATTCTACAAAATACCTAGCCACTGCTTTTCAAAGGTGTCAACGTCATGAAAGACAAAGGAAGATGGAGAAACAGTCATAGATTGGGGAAGACTAAGGAGATATGACAACTAAATGCAGTGAGGTGGCCTGAGCTGAGTCCTGGTACAGAAAAGAGGTGTTAATGGAAAAACTGATGAAATCTAATTAAAGTCTGCAGTGTAGTGAAAAGTATTACACCCATGTTGATTTCTCAGTTTTCATAAATATACCATGCTTCTGTAAGATGTTGATATTAGGGGAAGCAGGGTGAGGTGTATACAGGAATTCTGTATTGTATCAATATTTACAACTTTTCTGCACATCTAAAATTATTTCAAAATAAAAAGTTAAAACAATGGGGCCACACACACACAAAAACCTATGGTGAAGGTTTCACTTTACAGATAAGGAAACCGAAATTTATAGAGGCAACATACCCACCCAGAGTCTTACTTTTTTTTTTTTTTAAATAAATTTATTAATTTAATTATTTATTTTTGGCTCCATTGGGTCTTTGTTGCTGCACGCAAGCTTTCTCTAGTTGCCATGAGCAGGGGCTGCTCTTCGTTGCGGTGCGCGGGCTTCTCATTGCATTGGCTTCTCTTGTTGTGGAGCACGGGCTCCTGGCGCGCAGGCTTCAGTAGTTGTGGCTCGCGGGCTCTAGAGCGCAGGCTCAGTAGTTGTGGCACATGGGCTTAGTTGCTCCACGGCATGTAGGATCCTCCCGGACCAGGGATCAAACCTGTGTCCCCTGCATTGGCAGGCGGATTCTTAACCACTGCACCACCAGGGAAGCCCCCAGAGTCTTACTTTTTTACTTACCTTGTTAGACTTGGGGAATATGGAGGTAAGAAACGTTTTCCACCCTAGGGGATCTTTTCTCTGGGTTTGTACCAAAGGCTTGGAAGATCCTAACAAGATCTCTTTCCATCCACCATACTACATGTAGAGGCTGCTTTAGTCTTTTTTCTATCTGTTTTCACAAATGTACAAAATGGCATATATTAGGTAATAGGCTAAATCCTTGGTATGGGCTATAAAATTCTGCAAGACTTGGCCTCTGCCCACCTTCCCAGGCTCACCTTCTCTCTACAGTTCAGCCATCCTCTTCTTTCCCCAAATGCATCATACACTTTCCTGCCACAGGACCTGTTTATGTGCCTGGAGAGTGGCATTCTTGCCCCCATACACGCACAGTACTGGGATTCCATCTTTAGGTCATACGTACTCTTCCATTATGGTCTGCCCCACCACCTACCCCTAAGAGTTAGTCCACCTATTATTTTTTTTTTTTGCCTTGGTAGTACCCTGTGCCTGTCTACTGAAACAACCAGCACACTTAGCCTTTCATGTTCATTTTTTCCCTACAACACACTATTAATATATAGATTCGTAACTGCCAAACTTTATTGCCTATTTTAAAAGAGACTCTCAAATACTATTTGTTTTTTTTAATCCCTGTATGCCCACCCCTCAACATCCTAGTACCAAAAGTAGATGCAATATACCCACACTGATAAGGTGAGTGGTATGTTTCTTGGGGGAGGGTTTCTTTTTGCATGATTTTAGGCATGTGCCATTTCTTAAAAATTCATGGCTAGATCGCCTGGATCTAACAGAGTACAAGCACATGGTACACATTTAAACTACCTATTGAATAAATAAATCATGAGATGAAAACTAGGTAGTTAAAGTATTTCTCTGAAAACCAACTAAGCTGTTAAGGAAAAGCAACATTTGGAAACCTAACTTAACTAGATTGAAATAATCATATGTTTTCTCCTTTCAGCCTTTACACCTGGGTATCCACTGAACCTCCTTTTACTATAGAGAAAATTGTCTTCCTTTTCTGTTTCACAATCATGAAAGAAAGAGAAGTAACATATCACAGGAGATATATTTGCAGCAAAACTTCAGTTGGCTCTTGTCATGACTCCGGTATAAAAGAAAAAAGAAAAAATCCTCTAAACTACTCTAGAAATGAAAGAGATTGATGTACAGTCCCTTCAGATTCTTCTGAATGGTGCACTGTGAAGATAAGTTATAGTGAATGTCAGGCCATTTGTAGGGGCAGCAGGCTTCAGACAAGGGGTTGTGTGTGGAAGAGAGTAGCAGAGAGCTGCTACAAGACAGTTGAGTTAGGAGAGCGCTGTCGTCTAGGCTTCTGATACGGAGTTCCACTGGCCAGTGGCAAGAGCATGAAGCGATACGGAGATGGAGATAGGCTGTGTGTATAAGTCTTCTTCTCTTCCTCCTCCTCCTTCTTTTTGATCATCATTTCATCATCATTATCATATTCATCATCCTCATCATCATCTTCGTCATTATTATCATATTCATCATCATCTTCACCGTCATTTGTGTTTCATCACTTGCAGAGTCTTTTTGGCAAATATCGACCATAGTATTAGCTAGAGGATTTTATTGGGACAAGGACTAAGTGCTATAACCAGAGGAGGATTTACTGAAAAGCTAATGCATCTTAAGCCTCCGTCTCTTGGCTTGCAAGAACCCCTTCCAAGAATGTCCACTTGATTTTGTGTTTATAATTTTGTATTCTTTTTCTTAAAGAGCATACTCTCAAATTGTATAAGCTTCAGGCCCCGTAAAATCTGGATCTGCCCCTGATTATAATTATCCAGTAGAGGAATTCAAACAAAAATACCAGTATGGAGTACACAACAAGCTAGATGACACGTGTTTTGATGCCTAGGGGGATCCTGCTCTACTAGCATACTGCATACCAAGCAGAAACTCATTAGATCCTTGTTGAATTAAAATTGGTGTCTGTGAAAAGCCACCACTTTACACTCTTCTGCATTTGCTATTGCGGTAAATGAATTCAAAGATGTGTTGTGTTGTGGTCAGGATCTGTCATCTAGCTGTGTGTAAACCTCCCATGAGCGTAGGAAGATGCATGCCTTTATTTCCATTTAGATGACATTTTTAATCTTTTATGGTGGGGCACCTACTATTAAGCCTTACGTCAAATTATTTTAGGCCTTTTAACATCCTCTGCTGAGTAAAGTGCCATCCTGGTGGAGCTTGTTCCAATGATGTGTAAGCCTCTAATTTAGGAATGCACTGGCTGCAGGCCCATTTTAATTTTATAGTAGCCTATTAATAAAACATCATATTTAGAATTTCAATTCAAAGAAGGGTTACAACTTCTTGGGGTTTTTCTCTCATCCTTCTGATGTAGAAACTGCAGAATATTCTGTTTTCCTTTAGAAATGCCATATTTTGAAATATTATTTCTTCCTGGTATCCTTCCCAGCATTAGCTCAATGTCAGGACTTGGAAAAGTATTATCAGATGTCTATATAGAGGCAGGTCATGCCCTTATCCCTCTGTAAGTTGTGAACTAGGTGAAAAGTCCACACAGGACTCATGGGCAAGCTGGGTTAGCACTGATGCCCTAGACCAACATTGCCTCTGAATCAGGCTGACTTACCCATATGGTGGCATGCTGAGCCTCTGGAATGGGTTGGTTGCCTGATACTTGGGCCCCTTTCTTTCTTTTTTTTTTTAAATTTATTTATTTAATTAATTTATTTTTTGGCTGTATTGGGTCTCCATTGCTGCATGCGGGCTTTCTCTAGTTGCAGCGAGCGGGGGCTACTCTTCGTTGCGGTGCGCGGGCTTCTCATTGCAGTGACTTCTCTTGTTGCGGAGCACGGGCTGTAGGCGCGCGGGCATCAGTAGTTGTGGCACGCGGGCTCAGTAGTTGTGGCTCGCGGGCTCTATAGAGTGCAGGCTCAGTAGTTGTGGCGCACGGGCTTAGTTGCTCTGTGGCACGTGGGATCTTCCCTGACCAGGGCTCAAACCCGTGTCCCCTGCATTGGCAGGAGGATTCTTAACCACTGTGCCACCAGGGAAGCCCTTGGGCCCCTTTCTTACCTTACTGGTGAGATATTTCCTTCTTCCTCGTTTGGGCAGGAATGAGTGAGGCAGGGCGGGAGGACAGACAGAAGTGTTCTTACCGGTACTTCCAAAAGAGCAGATGTGCTGTTTTATGGGGAAAAGTAGAAATACCAGAAGAAGGATGGTGGAAATGAGGAGGGGGGAGGATGGATGTTCCTCCTACAGAATAGATCAGGTTCTTTAATTGATTCAAAAATAGGCTGGAAGCTCTTCATCTATTTATTTATTCATCAGGCATTTATTGAGCACCAATTATGTAAAAAGCTCTAGACCCATGTATCTTTTTACACTTTCTAGGTGTGAAATATACACATTTGCAGAGGGTGTACTCTCTGTAAAAAGATATATCCTTGAGAAATGAGGCATTTGCTGCTGGGGATGCAAAAAAGCTTGCCTGTTAAATAGATAATCAAATGCAAAATGGAATGAAATAAATGTGAAAGGGAAGTAATAGCAAAGTACCGTATGGGGAGGTTCTAGGGAAAAAACGGTAGCCTCTGTCTGTGGCTTACAGTTCCACAAAGACAGTGACTTGGACTAAGCCTTGAAGGGTGATGGGACTTGGCTATATATAGAGAATGGCAGCCAAGAACATGCTAGGAATAGGCAATAAATAGGTGACAAGGCAAAGGTATAAAGCGCTTGATCAAAATGAGGAATAGCATAGCGACCAGTCTAGAGACTTGGAAAATTGAAGTGAGGTAACACTGAGAGCCTTGGATGCAGCTATTCCAGTGATTCTAATATACTCTGATCTTCTGTAGAACTGCCTCGGGTAGACCGTTTCCTCCAAGGCTGGAAGTTCAGTAGACTAAGGATTTTGAATTTATAAGGATTTAAGAGTGTCCTTGGTAATAGTATAGAATAATAATAGAAACTCCATTTTTAAAGAAGTGTGTGTCAGATGCCCTGAAAATTACTTGCCTTAGCCAATCATTGTGATGTGTGTGTATGTGTATGTATTATATGAGAGTGTCTATTTCACAGATGACAAAATTAAGGAACAAAGAGGAATACTTGTCCAAGGCCACATAGCTAATAAATGGCAGAGCCAGTAATTTAACACAAATCTGTGTAACTCCACAGCCCATGTCTTAACTGTGATCAGCTTTTGCTGCATAGTAGAGTAGGTTCAAAATTTAACATACTCTAAGTGTCTTTCTGGAAGAACCAGAGTCAAGACATGAAGCTTCCCGCGTTTCTAATTGTGTCCTCAGAGCGTGGAACAGAGCTATCTCGTTGCTAAGATCCATTGCCTTCAGCTAGATGGAAAATTGGGCAATTCCTCAATTAAATGTCACCAACCCTCTTGCATCCCCAGTAGCAAATGCCTTATTTCTCAGGGGTTTGGCAACATTTCACATCTTCAGTATCTCATTTTCCTGGCTCAGCACTGGAAAAGTGGGGGCAAAGACACAACTTTCACCCTGGCTGTTTCTTGCTTCTTAAGATGCTCTCTTAGCAGAGAAAGAGCAGTTTTACTCCTTTGAGAAAGCTTCTTTCTTGTTACCTGGTGCATGACTGTGGAAACCTCCAGTTCTCATTCAGTTTTCCAACGCATCTGGCAGACTGGAAGGAAGAGATTTCTTCTTTGTATTGTAACTTAACACACCAGCCCTGCCTTTTGTAGAGCCAGTTAGAAAACAGGGTAAAATCCAAGACTCTTTAGAAAGGGTTCACTACTGTCTCTAGAGACCAAGAATTGGCATCCATTTCAACAAATATTAACTGTAGTCTAGCAGTTTTGTACTACAGTTTTGGACCAAGAGAAAGGCAAATCCCAGATCTGCCCAGTTAATCAACAAGCGTTGATTCAGTGTCTATCAAGTATAAAATGCTGTGGAAAATACTGATGATTTTTAAGAAGGACTCTACCCCACAGGGCCCTACAGTCTATCTAGGGAGAGAAGTTAAAAATATATTTAAATAACTGCAGGCTGAAGGCTTATATGTGCTCAAAGAGATATTATGCATCCTGCATTTTCAGACAAGTGGGATATTTGCTCTGGCCTGGAGAAATCAGATAAGACTTCTTGGAGAAATCTGGATTAGGTCTTTAAGAAGAGGTGAAATTCAGATAAGCGGTGAGGAAGAAAGACTAAAACATTTCAGGTAAGAGGGAGCGGAGTGTCCCAGCCTAGAGCTTTGAGCACATTAGATACTCAGTAAAGGCTGTTGAATGGAATAGAATTGAAACTTTATATTTCAGTTATGTCCCTCTACTGCCATGTCTAATGCTTTCCTGAATACTTCCATGTCAGAACAGAAGGTGATATTTACATACCTTTTTAATGTAAATACTACATTATTTAGAGGACTACTTTCCTAGGGAGAATGGATTAATTCACCCAGCAAGTCTTGTTTGGATTAGATTGAATCATGAGTTGCCTCAACTATAAATGAATGGAAGCTTGGACCCAGTAGACAAACAATGCTTGTTGCTTTTCCCTTTTTATGAGGCAGGGTATCTATTAGCAGCTCTCCTTACTGACAGCTATTTGATCATAATTGTGGCTGGTCCACTGGGAGAAAGATGAGACAGTGAAAATGGTTCAGTGTAAGGCATGAAGAAGATCAGAAACATTCCATAAATTGACAGGATTTTTTTTTCCCCTAAAGAAGGACTTGGCATCATTTTTTTAAATGGTATTTCATTTTGTATGGAAGTAGTACATATATATGGCAGAAAGTTAGTGAATACAGACAAGTAAACTTAAAAATTACTCACATTCCCACCACTGAGAGCTCCAAACTATAACACTTTAATGTGTATCTTTCCAGATATATTATATATGTATATATATATACACACACACATACATATCTATATATATACATATATACACACATACACACATTTTTGTGTTGTTTCACAGCATGAGATAATACTATACATATTATTTTGTAATCTGTGTATTTTCAGTTCATAAACTTTACTTTTCCATTTCTATAACTTTTCATCTCATCTAATACCCAGACCTCATTCAGATTTCCCCAATTGAGTCAAATATGCCCTTTAAGGCTGGTTTGCCTAAATCAGTATCCAATTCAGGACCACACATGCATCTGGTTATTATGGTCCTGTCTTATTCAGCTCAGGCTGGCATAACAAAATACCAGAGACTGGGTGGCTTAACCAGTAGGAATTTATTTTCTCACAGTTGTAGAAGCTGGAAGTCCCAGATCAAGGTCCGACGGGGTCAGTTTCCGGTGAGAGCTTTCTTCCCGGCTTGTGGATGGCCACTTTCTCCCTGTCTGCTCACGTGGCCATTCCATGTGTACATGCGCAGAGAGAGAGCCCAGGCACAAGCTTGCTGGCGTCTCTTCTTCTCAGTACACTAACCCCGTCCTTATAATGTCATTAAACCTTGATTACTTCTTCAGAGGTCCCATCTCCAACTACAGTCCCCCTGGGGTTAGGGCTTCAATATATGAATTTTGGGGGAACACGTTCCGTCCATAATAGGTCCTTAAGACTCTTTCATCTAACATAGCCTTCTCCCACTTTTATGTATGACCTGATATGTTGAAACATCTTAATCTTTAAAAAAACATAAAATTATGCTCTAATCCCTGTAAATTGTTTGTAAGGCCCTTTCACGATCAGTATAAAAGCTCAGTGTGGAAAAGTAATCTTGGAACTATAGGTTGAGGGTCAGAGTTTTGCTCTTGACCAGCTATTGACTATCCTTGCAGCCTTGGGAACATCATTTCACTTTCTTGGGCTTCATTTCCTGTATTGGGCCAGAATTCTTGACCCAGTGTGTGTAAGGAAGGAGTACTGGATGTCGTGTTCACAACAAATGCCCCACATGACTCTGATCCCTAGGCAAGTTTAGGAAACAGCAGGGTAGATCATATGTTCTGGCTTTTTTTCACCTATGCTTCTGCTCTACACTATATATAAAAGCATAAACTATATAACTGTCCTTAATCATAAGCCATATTAGTTTCCTATGGCTGCTGCAACAAAGACCACAAATTTGGTGGCTTAAAACAACACAAGTGTACTATCCTACAGTTCTGCAGGGTAGAGGTCCTAAAATTAAGTATCAGCAAGGCTGCATTCCTTCTGGAGGCTCTAGGGGAGAATCCATTTCCTTGCCTTTTCTAACTTCCAGAGACCACCTCTGCATTCCTTGCTGCTGTTCCCATCCTCCATCTTCAAAATCAGCAAGGTAGCATTTTCCAGTCTCTTGTTTCTGGCCCTCTTGCCTCCCTCTTATAAGGATCTGTTTGATTACACTGGTCCAAACTGGATAATCCAGGATAATCTCCCCATCCCAAGATCCTTCACTTAATCACCTCGCAAAGTCCCTTTTGCCATGTGAGGTGAAATATTCTCAGTCCCAGGGCTGGGATGTGGACATCTTCGGAGGACCATTATTCAGCTTACCGCATAAACCTTTACCAGAAACTAACGTAATAGCTGAAATAAATAGTGAACATTTCACTTAAAAAGCAATTTTATTTGCTTTCTTAAACTTTATAATGAAATTTGGGGGATGGATATTCTGGACTATTATTAAAAACAAAGGAAAGATGGAAAGAAGGAAGGAAGGAAGGAAGGAAAAAGGGAGGGAGGGAGAGAGAGCTTATTTGATTTTGAGTTTATCCTTCTAGATAATTTCTGATTCATCTCAAAATTTAGCTTACTCTTTCCAAAGTAACACTGCGTTTCCCTTCTTCCATGAAAATATGACTCATAGATACCCTTGTCAACGGTTCAATGATTGGGTTGAGACATAAAAATTAATGTGCAAATTTATATTTGACTACATAGGGAGAGATAGGAGTTGTCTCCTTTGTGGTAAACTTAATAACTACACGTAATATACCCAGGTTTCCAACTTCCGAAATGAATACACCAAATACTAGAACTGTAATGAGTGTTTGTTAATTTAATAGCTAATTGCTGAGCGCTATGTTCAAGTCCTCTGCTAGGCTCCTGGATAGAGATTGGTTGAGAAAACAGACATATTGTCCTCCTGAAGCTTTCAGGAGACAGGCAGACAGAAACTAGTTAAAAACTAGACAAACAAACGCCTCAGTCAGCACACTTGGCCTGAAGGAAACAGCATAGTGTAGGAGAAAGACTGAGGAAGGAGATGTGGGAGGTTCTGTCTGAGGATTGGCCTGTAGGATGGAAGCAGCCAGCCCTGCCTGCACGCCCTAGTGCCTGCGCCGTGTATTGGGTGGAGTTGGGAAAGGGCTGTGGTTCTGAGCAGAAGGGATGGGAGGTGAGATGCTATGAGAGGAGGAAGGGGTCCTGGGTGGGAGGGGGGCAGGGGGTGCAGACTGATGTGTTCAGGTGGTGGGAAGGAAGCAGAGTGGCTGGCATATTATGGAGGAGAGGGGAGAGTTGGCAGGGACCGGATCAGGTAGGACATTGTAGGTCATGTGTAGGACTTCGGACCTCCTGCTAAGTATGATGGGAAGCCTTTGAGCCTTTGAAGTGACTTTAAGTTTTTAAAAGATCACTCCGGGTGTTGTGAGGAGACGTTAGGCTCCAGGCCTCGTTGGAAGGTTTAATGACGTCGTGGAGGGGAGAGGTGCAGATGGAGAGATGTGAACATGGAATCTATTTTGGTGATGGAAACAGCAGGGCTTGTAGACAGAAAATATGGACTTCCAAATGATGACTTCTTGTAGGGCTGGCAGTATAATGTGTGTGGCCCAGTGCAAAATGAAAATGTGGGGCTCCTTGTTCAAAGAGCAGGAAAAAAAAGTGTCATTAAAAGTTCTAAAATGTAAAACTGTTGCCTTTCATCCATGGTCTCTCTCTCCATCTGTCATGATGTTTTTTTATTTGCTATTGAATGTCACTCTCCCTCGGGCATGGGGGTACTTACAGGACAAAGTCCAGACCCTCACAGGCACCCCCGGTTTCTGCCCCACAGCTTGGTATGGGCTCAATCAACCAACTGCTGGGTTTACTGTCTCGCCAACGAGGGACGGACATGTTGTGCCCCCCACTGGGGACTGGGAAGTTAATCCCCCCTTCCACAGGCCTGCTGCCTCAACCATGGCCAACAGGCAACCCCTGAGGTGTTGTAACCTCTGCGCCAGGATGCATTTGGTGCCTGGATGCGGGGGTGGGCAAGAGGTTTCCCCCTGCCAGGTAGCCCACAAATGCATTATGGCACTGCCAGCCCAGAGCAGTGACGGCCACTACTGTGCCCTGTTGAGACACCACTGGCTGAGTGTGTTTAACCTTGACTCTCCATGTACCTGCCCTCAGGTCCCCATTGCAGAATGCAGTGCCCCTGCCAGCCACCAACATGATCTGGTCACCGTCACGGGCAGAGGGCAGCTGGGCAGTGACAGGAAGGGGGAGTCTGGGGGAGACTCAGGATGCCAGGGAACAAGAAACAGGAGACTGACAGCCTGTCCTGGGACGCAGGGAGGAGGTGAGAGGCAGCTCCACACGTGAGTCAAAGCTCCAAGCCCTTGGGGTGCTTCGCTGTTCCATCAGATTTCACTTATAAAATGCAAATTAGAAAATCAAATTAAGAAATGCAAGACAGCAACCACAGGGCATTAAACTTCAAGTGCAGGATGTTTCTGAGCGTGTGGCTCTATGTGATTGCGCTGGTCACATGCCGCTGAAGCTGGCCTGACTCCTGGGTTTTTGACTTAAGCCTCTTGGTAAATATTGGGGATATTTACTGAGATGAGGGAAGAGTGAAAACTATCCAGTTTGCGAGGGGAAATCAGGTCTTCGGTTTGACGATGCTAAATTCCAGATGCCTTTGATGTATCAGGGGGAAGATGTCAAGGAAGAAATTGGAAATGTTGATATGAGTGTAGAGCTTTTAAATTCTGGAGGCTTTGCAGTGTTCAGGGTCATAACCTGATTATCCTATTTACTCTTTCTCACAAAAATGAAGTGTAGCTCCAAACATCTGGATGTTTGGATTCTAGGTAAACAAGGATTATCTGTAGTGGTGTATCTCACACATCTTTTAGCATACCTTTGTATTTGTTTGACCAGGACATTCATGAATTTCCAAAGGCCTTTCTTTTTCATGTACTTGCCTATATTCATGATTCCGTTTCTTCTCACTTTTCTAATTTCCAAAGAGTATTTTTGTTTCTCAAGTAAAAATTAGCTCTCGAATTATTCTGATTTGCAGTGTATGCAATTCTATATTATGTTAGAAATACAAAAAAAGAGGGACACTAGACTTCTTTTTCTTAAAATATAATCAAAATGTGCAGCTGGGCCAGATCCTCTTGCCTCAAATATAGTTTAAACTAGAAAACTCTGGGCAACATGCTTGTTATTTATTTATTTATTTTCACACAGAGTTCATAAGTACGTTTCCAAATGAAGCTATTTTGACCACTCTCCCCCTTCCTCTGTGAGGAAAGAGAAGGAGTCAAGAATAATTCAAAACAAGAGTTCTGTGCTCAGAGGAGTTACAAGATGTTTGCCTGCTGGTGGTATGTGAGAAAAACCTTTCTCCAATGCTTTGCCTGTAGCAGTGCCAGCTTCCATTTATCTGTTTTCCCCCAAAGATGGATTCAGACCCTAGGCTAGTTCTTTTTTTTCCTTTTTTTCTTTTCTTTTAAAGGACAAAGTAGAGTAGTGTCTGTTAGACCTGGCAGAGATGTGTTATAACCATGGCTCCTCTTTAAGGTGTGACTTGTGTCTGTGACTTCTACACAGGACACTTCTAAATTGGGTCTCTTCCAAATGACATCAGAGAAAACTACAAACATGTTTATCAAAAAATCTGGATTTAAAAAAAAAAAGCTCTGTATTTTATTCGGTCTCCCCTTCCAGTTAATGCTCAGGCATCCCACTGAGAGCAGGGACATAATTAGAAATTATGTTAAAGAGAAATCGCTTCTTATACATGAATATGGATCTGAAGATTGTTACTTATGATCAACCAGTCACAGTGGCCCAGTTTTAAAGGAATAAATCTCCAATTCTGAGGGTTGTCTTTTCATCTTGTTTATGGTTTCCTTTGCTGTGCAAAAGCTTTTAAGTTTCATTAGGTCCTATTTGTTTATTTTTGTTTTTATTTCCATTTCTCTAGGAGGTGGGTCACAAGGATCTTGCTGTGATTTATGCCATACAGTGTTCTGCCTATGTTTTCCTCTAAAAGTTTTATAGTGTCTGGCCTTACATTTCGGTCTTTAATCCATTTTGTTTATTTTTGTGTATGGTGTTAGGGAGTGTTCTAAGTTCATTCTTTTACATGTAGCTGTCCAGTTTTCCCAGCACCACTTATTGAAGAGGCTGTCTTTTCTCCATTGTATATTCTTGCCTCCTTTATCAAAAATAAGGTGACCATATGTGCGTGGGTTTATCTCTGGGCTGTCTATCCTGTTCCATTGATCTACATTTCTGTTTTTGTGCCAGTGTCTTGATTACTGTAGCTTTGTAGTATAGTCGGAAATCAGGGAGCCTGATTCCTCCAGCTCCGTTTTTTCTTTCTCAAGATTGCTTTGGCTATTCGGCCTCTTTTGTGTTTCCATACAAACTGTGAAATTTTTGTTCTAGTTCTGTGAAAAATGCCATTGGTGGTTTGATAGGGATTGCATTGAATCTGTAGATTGCTTTGGGTCGTATAGTCATTTTCACAGGATTCTCCTAATCCAAGAACATGGTATATCTCTCCATCTGTTTGTATTATCCTTAATTTCTTTCATCAGTGTCTTATAGTTTTCTGCATACAGGTCTTTTGTCTCCTTAGGTAGGTTTATTCCTAGGTATTTTATTCTTTTTGATACAATGGTAAATGGGAGTGTTTTCTTAATTTCACTTTCAGATTTTTCATCATTAGTGTATAGGAATGCAAGAGATTTCTGTGCATTAATTTTGTATCCTGCTACTTTAACAAATGCATTGATTACCTCTACTAATTTTCTGGTAGCATCTTTAGGACTCTCTATGTATAGTATCATGTCATCTGCAAACAGTCACAGCTTTACTTCTCCTTTTCAGATTTGGATTCCTTTTATTTCTTTTTGTTCTCTGATTGCTGTGGCTAAAACTTCCAAAACTATGTTGAATCATAGTGGTGAGAGAGGGCAACCTTGTCTTTTTAGTGATCTTAGAGGAAATGGTTTCAGTTTTTCACCATTGAGGACGATTTTGGCTGTGGGTTTGTCATATATGGCCTTTATTATTTTGAGTTAAGTTCCCTCTATACTTACTTTCTGGAGAATTTTTCTCATAAATGGGTGTTGAATTTTGTCAAAAGCTTTTTCTGCATCTACTGAGATGATCATATGTTTGTTTGTTTTTTCTAAACATCTTTATGGACTATAATTGCGTTACAATGGTGTGTTACTTTCTGCTTTATAACAAAATGAATCAGTTAGGCACATACATATATCCCCATATCCCCTCCCTCTTGCGTCTCCCTCCCACTCTCCCTATCCCACCCCCTAGGTGGTCACAGAGCACCGAGCTGATCTCCCTGTGCTATGCGGCTGCTTCCCACTAGCTATCTGTTTTACATTTGGTAGTGTATATATGTTCATGCCACTGTCTCACTTTGTCTCAGCTTACCCTTCCCTGATCATATAGTTTATATTCTTCAATTTGATAGAATGTTGTATCACATTGATTGATTTGCATATATTGAAGAATCCTTGCATTCCTGGGATAAACCCCACTTGATCATGGTGTATGATCCTCTTAATGTGCTATTGGATTCTGTTTGCTAGTATTTTGTTGAGGATGTTTGCATCTATGTTCATCAGTGATATTGGCCTGTAGTTTTCCTTCTTTGTGACTTTTTTGTCTGGTTTCGGTATCAGGGTGATGGTGGCCTCATAGAATGAGTTGGGAGTGTTCCTCCCTCTGCTATGTTTTGGAAGAGTTTGAGAAGGATAGGTGTTAGCTCCTCTCTAAATGTTTGATAGATTTCGCCTGTGAAGCCATCTGGTCCTGGGCATTTGTTTGTTGGAAGATTTTTAATCACAGTCTCAATTTCAGTGCTTGTGATTGGACTGTTTGTATTTTCTATTTCTTCCTGGTTCAGTCTCAGAAGGTTGTGCTTTTCTAATAATTTGTCCATTTCTTCCAGCTTGTCCATTTTATTGGCATATAGTTGCTTGTAGTAATCTCTCATGATCCTTTGTATTTCTGTGGTGTCTGTTGTAACTTCTCCTTTTTCACTTCTAATTTTGATATGAGTCCTCTCCCTCTTTTTCTTTATGAGTCTGGCTAATGGTTTATCATTTTTGTTTATCTTCTCAAAGAACCAGCTTTTAGTTTTATTGATCTTTGCTATTGTTTCCTTCATTTCTTTTTCATTTATTTCTGATCTGACCTTTATGATTTCTTTCCTTCTGCTAACTTTTGGGTTTTTTTGTTCTTCCTTTTCTAACTGCTTTAGGTGTACAGTTAGGTTGTTTATTTGAGATGTTTCTTGTTTCTTGAAGTAGGATTGTATTGCTATAAACTTCCCTCTTAAAACTGCTTTTGCTGCATCCCATAGGTTTTGGGTTGTCGTGTTTTCATTGTCATTTGTTTCTAGGTATTATTTGATTTCCTCTTTGATTTCTTCAGTGATCTCTTGGGTATTTAGTAATGTATTGTTTAGCCTCCACGTGTTCTTATTTTTTACAGATTTTTTCCTGTAATTTATATCTAGTCTCATAGTGTTGTGGTCGGAAACTATACTTGATACGATTTCAATTTTCTTAAGTATACCAAGGCTTGATTTGTGACCCAAGATATGATCTATCCTGGAGAATGTTCCATAAGCACTTAAGAGGAAAGTGTATTCTGTTGTTTTTGGATGGAATGTCCTATAAATATCAATTAAGTCCATCTTGTTTAATGTATCATTTAAAGCTTGTGTTTCGTTATTTATTTTCATTTTGGATGCTCTGTCCATTGGTGAAAGTGGGGTGGTAAAGTCCCCTACTATGATTGTGTTACTGTCAATTTCCCTTTTTATGGCTGTTAGTATTTACCTTATGTATTGAGGTGCTCCTCTGTTGGGTGCATAGATATTTACAATTGTTATATCTTCTTCTTGGATTGATCCCTTGATCATTATGGAGTGTCCTTCTTAGTCTCTTGTAATAGTCTTTATTTTGAAGTCTTACTTTGTCTGATACCAGAATTTTTACTCCAGCTTTCCTTTGATTTCCATTTGCATGGAATATCTTTTTCCATCCCACTTTTAGTCTGTATGTGTCCCTAGGTCTGAAGTGGGTCTCTTGTAGACAGTATATAAACGGATCTTGTTTTTGTATCCATTCAGCCAGTCTATGTCTTTTGGTTGGAGCATTTAATCCATTTACATTTAAGGTAATTATCTATATGTATGTTCCTATTACCATTTTCTTAATTGTTTTGGGTTTGTTATAGTAGGTCTTTTCCTTCTCTTGTGTTTCCTGCCTAGAGAAGTTCCTTTAGCATTTGTTGTAAAGCTGGTTTGGTGGTGCTGAATTCTCTTAGCTTTTGCTTGTCTGTAAAGCTTTTAATTTCTCCATTGAATCTGAATAAGATCCTTGCTGTGTAGAGTAATCTTGGTTGTAGGTTTTTTCCTTTCATCACTTTAAATATGTCCTGCCACTCCCTTCTGGCTTGCAGAGTTTCTGCTGAAAGATCAGCTGTTAACCTTATGGGGATTCCCTTGTATGTTATATGTTGTTTTTCCCTTGCTACTTTTAATATTTTTTCTTTTGTTTAATTTTTGATAGTTTGACTGATATGTGTCTTGTCATGTTGCTGCTCCTTGGGTTTATCCTGCCTGGGACTCTCTGCACTTCCAGGACTTGCCTGACTATTTCCTTTCCCATGTTAGGGAAATTTCAGCTGTAATCTCTTCAAATATTTTCTGAGACACTTTCTTTTTCTCTTCTTCTTCTAGGACCCCTATAATTTGAATGTTGATGTGCTTAATGTTGTCCCAGAAGTCTCTGAGACTGTCTTCAATTCTTTTCATTCTTTTTTCTTTATTCTGCTCTGCAGTAGTTATTTCCACTGTTTTATCTTCCAGGTCTCTTATCCGTTCTTCTGCCTCAATTATTCTGCTATTGATCCCTTCTAGAGAATTTTAAATTTCATTTATTGTGTTGTTCATCACTGTTTGTTTGCTCTTTAGTTCCTCTAGGTCCTTGTTAAATATTTCTTGTATTTTCTTCATTCTATTTCCAAGATTTTGGATTATTACTATCATTATTCTGAATTGTTTTTCAGGTAGACTGCCTATTTCCTCTTCATTTGTTTGGGCTGGTGGGTTTTTACCTTGCTCCTTCATCTGCTGTGTGTTTCTCTGTCTTCTCATTTGGCTTAACTTACTGTGTTTGGGGTCTCCTTTTCCCAGGCTGCAGGTTCATAGTTTCTGTTGTTTTTGGTGTCTGCCCCCAGTGGGTAAGGTTGTTTCAGTGGGTTGTGTAGGCTTCCTGGTGGAGGGGACTAGTGCCTGTGTTCTGGTGGATGAGGCTGGATCTTGTCTTTCTGTTGGGCAGGGCCACGTCCGGTGGTGTGTTTCGGGGTGTCTGTGACCTTATTATGATTTTAGGCAGCCTCTCTGCTAATGGGTGGGGTTGTGTTCCTGTCTTGCTAGTTGTTTAGCATAGGGTGTCCAGCACTGTAACTTGCTGGTTGTTGAGTGGAGCTGGGTCCTGGTGTTGAGATGGAGATCTCTGGGAGATTTTCTTCGTTTGATATTACGTGGGCCTGGGAGGTCTTTGGTGGACCAGTGTCCTGAACTCAGCTCTCCCACCTCAGAGGCAGAGCCCTGATGCCCAGCCAGAGCACCAAGACCCTGTCAGCCACATGGGTCAGAATAAAAGGGAGAAAAAAAAGAAAGAAAATAAATAAATAAATAAAATAAAGTTATTAAAATAATTAAAATAAAAAATAATTATTAAAAAATGTTTTAAGTAATAAAAAAAAGGAAGAAAGAGAGAGCAACCAATCCAAAAAACATATTCAATGTTTTCCAATGATAACAAGTGCTATAAACTATACTAAAAAAAAAAAAAAAACGGACAGACTGAACCTTAGGACAAATGGTAAAGGCAAAGCTATACAGACAAAATCACACACAGACGCATATACATACACACTCATAAAAACAGAAAAAGGGGAAAAATATCTATATTGTTGCTCCCAAAGTCCACCTCCTCAATTTGGGATGGTTCATTGTCTATTCAGGTATTCCACAGATGCAGGTACATCTAGTTGATTGTGGAGCTTTAATCTGCTACTCCTAAGGCTGCTGGGAGAAATTTCCCTTTCTCTTCTTCGTTTGCACAGCTCCTGGGGTTCAGCTTTGGATTTGGCCCCTCCTCTGCGTGTAGGTCGCCTGAGGGCATCTCCTCTTCGCTCACACAGGACGGGGTTAAAGAGCAGCTGCTTCGGGGGCTCTGGTTCACTCAGGCCGGGGGGAGGGAGGGGCATGGGGGCGGGGCGAGCCTGCGCGCGCAGCAGAGGCCGGCGTGACGTTGCAGCAGTCTGAGGTGCGCATGCGTTCTCCCGGGGAAGTTGTCCCTGGATCACGGGACGCTGGCAGTGGCGGGCTGCACAGGCTCCCGGGAGGGGAGGTGTGGAGAGTGACCTGTGCTCGCACACAGGCTTCCTGGAGGCGGCAGCAGCAGCCTTAGCGTCTCATGCCCGTCTCTGTTGTCCGCGTTGATAGCTGCGGCTCGCGCCCGTCTCTGGAGCTCCTTTAAGCGGCGCTGTTAATCTTCTCTCCTTGCGCACCAGGAAACAAAGAGGCAAGAAAAAGTCTCTTGCCTGTTCGGCAGCTCCAGACCTTTTCCCGGACACACTCCCGGCTAGCTGTGGTGCACTAGCCCCTTAAGGCTGTGTTCACGCCGCCAACCCCAGTCGTCTCCCTGGGGTCTGACCTCCGAAGCCCGAGCCTCAGCTCCCAGCCCCCGCCCGCCCCGGCGGGTGAGCAGACAAGCCTCTCAGCCCGGTGAGTGCTGGTTGGCACCGCTTCTCCGTTCGGGAATCTCTCCGCTTTGCTCTCCGCACCCCTATGGCTGTGCTCTCCTCCGTGGCTCGGAAGCTTCCCCCCTCCGCCACCCGCCGTCTCTGCCCGCGAAGGGCCTTCCTAGTGTGTGGAAACCTTTCCTCCTTCACAGCTCCCTCCCAGTGGTGCAGGTCCCGTCCCTATTCTTTTGTCTCTCTTTTTTCTTTTGCCCTCCCCAGGTATGTGGGGAGTTGCTTGACTTTTGGGAGGTCTGAGTTCTTCTGCCAGTGTTCAGTGGGTGTTCTGTAGGGGTCGTTCCACATGTAGATGTATTTCTGATATGTTTGTGGGGAGGAAGGTGATCTCCACGTCTTACTCTTCCGCCATTTTGAAACTCCTCCGGTGCGTGGGCTTCTCATTGCTGTGGCTTCTCGTTGCAGAGCACGGGCTCTAGGAGCACGGACTTCAGTAGTTGTGGCACTCAGGCTCAGTAGTTGCGGCTTGCGGGCTCTAGAGCGCAGGCTCAGTAGTTGTGGTGCACGGGCTTAGTTGTTCTGCGGCATGTGAGATTTTCCTGGACCAGGAACCTGTGTCCCCTGAATTGGCAGGAGGATTCTTAAGCACTGCGCCACCAGGGAAGTCCGAGTGAACTACTAAACTTGTAGGTGAAATAATGGTATTAGATTATTACTAATGAAAAGCTCTTTTATTTTATAAAAATACATAATGGACTTTTTCCAGTTGAAATGCCCTGATGTCCAGGGATGGCTTCAAAATATCATGGAGGAAGGGGGAAACTGGGTAGGAGTATGGATGAAATAAGTTTAGCCATGAATTATTAATTGTGCAGAGTGATGTGTGCATTGGATTCTTAACACTAGGCTGCCTACTTTTGTATATTTTTGCAATTTTCCATGAGAAAAGTTATTTTATAAATATCACCCTTGCCTAGAAAAGACAATGAGAAGTGTATTCTACAAAATGTAACAGTGGTTATAGGTGATTTTTATTTTCTTCTTTGTGCTGCCCCATAGTTTCCAAATTTCTACAAGTATGTGTATTCTTTTTAAAATCAATAAATTTGTTGTTGTTTTCAGGGAGATGCCACTGATTACTGGCCCAGCTGAAAGTAACGAGGCTTAGCAAGCAAAACCAAGCCCAGGCTAGAGGAACACAGGTTAATTAAATTAAGGTAGTTTCCCGGTAGATAGAAGAGAGAAACCAGGAAAGGGAAGGCACATTTATTTAGCTTCTTCCTCTGCTAAAGGAAATTTACACTGTGGGAAGAGGCTTTGTGGTCCACTGTAAGAATGCAGTCTCAGAACTAAGGACTTGAGGGGTGCGGGAGAAAAGTCTGGGAAATCTTGAGTCAAGCTATTTTAAACTTTTGTCAGAAAAGTGCTTTAGATATCCACGCTTGCAGCAAACATCAGACTTTGCGAGATTGGAGCACCACCTGGATTTGGCTGTCTTCATACGTGTGTGTTGCCAGTGGCTGGCAAGGTAAAAGACTAATGATTTTAAGCCCCACAGGCTTCAGAGGCAACACGATTCAGGTTCAAATCTCAGCTTTGCCACTTAGCTGCTTTGAAGCATTGACAAAGTGGTTTGCCTTCTTTAAGCCTGGATTTCTCCATTTGTAAAACAAAGAAACAACAATGCCACTTCACAGGCTTAGAAGTGTAGTGCCTAGAAAAAGTACATACTTAATAAGTAGAAGTTATTCTTGTGGTTATTGCCAGTAGAAAATAAAATATCCACGGCTGCCATTTAAACTAATCTATGAATGGTTTCCCACTTCGCTGTCTTTTTATCTTTTACTTTCTCCTTTTTAGCTGTTAATGGACCTCAGACTCGACTCTTTTTCCCAAAGGAGTGCTGACATGTTCTCAGCCTATCAGTTATCTTTATGTGTATGGTTGTCACTGATAGAATTCTTTAAAAATAGCATTGATAGATGGGTATCGAATCATTATGTTGTACCCCTGAAATTAATAAAATGTTATGTCAATTATACCTCAATTAAAAAAAAAAGAAATCTCATTGAAACCATTGTCTAACCAACAACCTTCCTTTCTCAACGTTCCTCTCCACCTGCAGTGGTCTGAAATGCCTCTTCAACTGTAAAATTCCATAGGATATGGCCATAATGCTCCCACCTTCCTTTTTTCTAATTTCATAAATGAAATTCAAGAGACTGACTTGTAGAAAATTTCAGGATGCTATAGATGGTAAAGTTAGGATGAGGTGGCCTATCCTGTATCTCATCAGAACTCACCTTCATTACATCACTTTACAGCCCAAGGACTCTATTCTACTGATACTGTGCAACGATACTATGACAGAAGAATTTCTGATTAATTTTGGTGGGTAGAAAGAAAAATGGTGATCAAGGGAGCCTTATTAAGAGCCTTTGTATTATTCCAAATATGAGGTAATTAAGATGGGTATTGGGGTGACAGTGGTATGAGCAGTACGAAATGTTTGATAGAGCAAATCTCACAGAGGCCGAGTTGGTGAGATCTCATGGCTGGCCAGAATAATTTGAAGAGTCCATTGGATCATCTTCATTTTCATCATGCAACTCCTCTCCAGACTTAAGCTGGTGACGGTGATGACAATCTGAATGGCAATTCAAAAGCTGTTGTAGGCTTTGGGGCTTCTACGCAGACAGGATTCTATACTGATTGGTTTCATCTTTCAAATCTGAAATCTTCTCCAGATTTGTCCTTTTGTTGTGCAAAATATCATAGACCAGTAGGATTTATTTTGGCTTTGGGTGCTCACTTTAAAATGAAACAAGCTTGTTTAGGAGCTCCAAGAATGGACAGAACTCTTTTTTGTGGTCAGTGTGCTGAAGCAGGGAGAGATTTAGGTCTCTTGGAAAATTGAAGAAGTTGTTCTGTGCCATCTGTGTTTTGTTGAGGTTGCTTCAGAACTCACAGGTTTCTTTTTGTATGCTTTTTCCTTCCTCCATGTATCTTCACTTCGATATAGGAGGAGGATTTTTTTCCTCCCCTTTCACTGCTATTTTTTTTTGTTTTTCTTTCCAAGAGCTTCTGGGAATAACCTTCATTTTCACTCTTCCGAATAGGTGTTTCATTTACCATAATTTTACGTAGTGTATAGTATAAAGCTTTACTCCTTCTTCAGTTCAAAATAAACCTCCCAACACAACAGGGGATTCAAAAGAATGCCTAAGAGATCTGGGGAGGATGGAGGTGAGAAAAACAGGCGTTCTACTGAAGCAATGTCAAAGACTGAAACCAGTCCCCAGACTTTTTAGAATTGCTGGCTACCTGTGTGACAAAGTTTGGTTTATTTGGCATTTCTTGTTGATTTAATGTAGGTATTACATCAGCAGTAAATAATCCTACTCTTCCCCAATTCCTTCTTACCTTTCGAATATTTTAATTTTATTCAAACTTTTGTAGGTTTTACAATAATGGAGCATTCTAAGCTTGGGCACTATGTATCTGGGTAATAAACTTCAAAATATTTTTTAAAAATAGGGTATGTCATAGCTCGCATTTGGGCATTTGCCGGAGACACTCTGGGATGTATGTCCTGGGCTTCCATATAAGATGTCCAGTGACTTTACAGAGGAACCAGGGAATAAAATAACTGTCAGCTATTGACTGTTTACCATGGGCTCAACATCAGGCCAAATGTTTTGCATGTAATATCTCTTTTAAAACTTATAAGACTGTAGGGAAAATATAATTATTAATTCCATTTTATGTTTGGGGCAAATATGTTTCAGATAGGTAAAGGAAGTTACTCAAGTCATATAGCTAGTTTCTTGGGCTGGGTTCTGAAAGCAGCACTGAGACGAAGGTAGTCTCCCAGGAAATGATTGCCTGGGGCAGGAGTGAAGTGACAAGGAGTGAAGGAAAGAACCAGTCTGTGACTTGTTACTGAGTTGAACGCCACGAGGAAGTCTGTTCTTTGAACTTGCCGGAAGGATAGTCTGAGGAGCGTTAGGAAATGTATCTTAAAACCATCCACCTCGGCGATGAAAGGGAAACATCTGTTCATTCCTTGTTGTCCTACACTGACTTCTAGATGATACATTTCTCAGTGCCAAGGGGCTTCCCACTGGGGTTTCCCACCACACTGTCAGTGAAGTCCTGGGACAGGTACTTGTACCAGATATGTGTCAAGGGCCCAAGGTAAGATGCTGTCAGTTTGCACCACTGTGAAGCTGGGTAAAGCCTGCTTGAAACTGATTGTTCCAGCAGTGGATGGAATAAGGGGTGAGCAAAGGTTGAGTAGTGGTTCAGAGCAGGAACCTGGTACAGCTGGTTCCCAAAGGAACCAGATTTTGAACCCAAGCCAATCTGATTCCAAAACCTGCTCACTTTACCACCATACATTGCTATCTTCAAACGTAATATTGGACTCATTAGATTTGCTCTCCTGGGGTCTCTTGTAAGCATTTGATAATCTTTCTTGATGGAAAAGAGTGCCTTGACTGAAATGTGGCACAGGGGAAGTTCATCTTCAGCAATTCTCAGTGTGTTTGCCTCCTTTCTCCCTTTTTGCTGCTCTTGAGGCCCTGGCGAGGCACTATTTCAGTACCCATTTGGCCGAGTCTTGTTGTATAACGTGCATCACACCTGTAACCCATCCCTTCATATAAGAACATATCTTCTGCAGTCACAATATGATGGTGGCGGAAAAAGCCTGGAGTTTGGGGTCCAATCTGCATGTTAAGTATTCTTCCACCTCAGAGGGTGTGGCCTTGACCAACTCAGTTTCCCTCCTTTGAGTCTGAATTTTTTATTTGCCCAGGGGGAGATACAGTATCTACATGATAGTGTTATGTATGAAAGGGAAAAGGTGGAAGGAGGAAAAATGTCTATGAAAACACCTGGATAACTGCCCTTCTCTATCCTCTCACTGCTTCTGTCGCGTTCTGGATCTTGAGGGAGCTGAAGCCAATTAAGCAAATTTCAAGTAAGATATATGGCTTACTGTGACTTCTCTCTGATAATATTTGGCTCCAATCTCCTGAGCTGAAAAGATTATTAAAAATAAATCACCAGTTGGCAAACTCCTTCCTCTTCTTTTTTTTTTCTTATAAATTTATTTATTTTATTTATTTTTGGCTGCGTTAGGTCTTCGTTGCTGTGCATGGGCTTTCTCTAGTTGCGGCGAGCGGGGGCTACTCTTCTTTGTGGTGCTTGGGCTTCTCACTGTGGTGGCTTCTCCTGTTGCGGAGCATAGGCTCTAGGTGTGTGGGCTCGGTAGTTGTGGCCTGCGGGCTCCAGAGCGCAGGCTCAGTAGTTGTGGTGCATGGGCTTAGTTGCTCCGCGGCATGTGGGATCTTCCCAGATCAGGGATCGAACCCATGTCCCCTGCATTGGCAGGCGGATTCTTAACCACTGCGCCACGAGGGAAGCCCCCTCCTTCCTATTGTTTAAGACCCATCTCAGATGTCAGGGCTCTGTGATGCCCCCCTCCCCTCGATTGATACCTCAGAGCATGATCAATTGCCCACTTCCTCCTTTTCCCAGTAACTTACTTTTCTAATCCCAGCCCTCTTTTCTTATGGGGCTGGAAGGAGGACAATTCAGCAATAAAATGTTCCTGCAGTTAGCAGTAAGGCCCAAATAAATCCCAGGGGATATTCTGTTAATTCTTTTCTTTAGGATTAAAATTTCTATCCAAACTCCGAGTCCAGAGCAGTAGGGATATGGAAGTGTCTTCTCTGGCCTAGTCAACTTGTCCCCAAGTGCCATTCACTGCTGTGGAACCTTCCTCTTCCACTCTTGGGGTTTCTCATCTAGTGCCTCCTGCCTTTACACACACAGACAGGAAGGGCAGAGATTCTTCCTCTCGCCCTCTGCAAAACATTCTTTAAATCTTCATTTGCTTTGCTGACTGCTCACTCCCCCCTGCCCCCAGCCACTTCTACTTTCTAAGAATTGGCCTCTCCTGAAATCCCGTCTCCCTTTGTGTCTTAGCACTACTGTGCACTTAACGTCCTTCTCAGCCAGGTCAGCTTCTTCTCCTAGACAGAGGGGCACAAAGGGAGGTGGTTTGTGTTTTGACATGATTTCTAAGAATTCTGTGGTTTGGCCTCAGAGTAAAGCATCTAAAAGACAACCAATATCTCAAAGTTATAAAGATTAATTTCTCACTGTCATTTTAACTATACCTTCTTATGTAAACATCTGGTGATGTTTTGCAGCCTTGAGTGATGTTACCAAAAAAAAAAAAAAAATACTGAAACCCTCCGAAACCCTCCTTTCTGTTATCTTATTCTAGGAAAGTGCCAAACTCTAGGGAAAGCAGTAGAAGAGAAAATTTTCTGGCCTTGTCTCTCTTTGAGCACCTTCCTATACTATTATCGTTTACTTTTTTCCTTTAATTGAAAAATTTATTAAAATAACTATGGGGCTTCCCTGGTGGCGCAGTGGTTGAGAGTCTGCCTGCCGATGCAGGGGACACGGGTTCGAGCCCTGGTCTGGGAAGATCCCGCATGCCGCGGAGCAACTGGGCCCGTGAGCCACAACAACTGAGCCTGCGCGTCTGGGGCCTGTGCTCCGCAACGAGAGAGGCCGCGACAGTGAGGGGCCCGCGCACGGCGATGAGGAGTGGCCCCCGCTCGCCGCAACTGGAGAAAGCCCTCGCACAGAAATGGAGACCCAACGCAGCCATAAATAAATAAATAAATAAAATTAAAAAAAAAAATAACTATGAATTCACATACAGTTGTAAGAAATAATGCAGAAAGATCCCTTATGTACTTTTCCCAGTTTCACTCAATAGTAATATTTTGCAAAATTATAGTATTCATATAATTCACAAGAAGGATATTGACATTGATATACTCCACCAATCTTATTCAGATTTCTGCAGTTTTACTTGTACTCATGTACCCCTGTGTGTGTGTCTGTGTGTGTGTACGTGTGCTAAGTTCTAGACAGTTTCATCACCTAGTTCATGTATCACGTTTATAGCCAAGATACTTAACATTTTCAATCTCACAACAGCTCTCATGTTGCCCTTTTATAACCATACCCATCTCTTTCCTCCACATGCTCTGCATCTCACACCTGCCAACCACTATCCTGTCCTCCATTTTCAAAAATTTTGTCATTTCAACAGTGTCCTATAAATGGAATAATTCGGTATGTGACCTTTTGTGATTAGCCTTAATTCAGCATAATTTCCTGCAGACTCAACCAAGTTGTTGCATGTATCAGCTTGTTCTTTTTTATTACCGAGTTATATTCCATGGTATGCATGTACCACAGTTTGTTTAACCATTCATCCCTTGAAGGACAGCTAGGCTGATTCCAGCTTTTAGCTATTACAAATACAACCATTATGAATATTCATGCACCAGTGTTTTTTATGAACATAAGTTTACATTTGTTTGGAATACGCAAGGAGTGTGTAAATGGAATAAATGCCCAGGAGTAAAGTTGTTGGGTCATATGATAGTTGCATGTTTAATATTTTTTTAAAAAACTGCAGAGCTGTTTTTCCAAAGCAGCTGTGCCAGTTTAAAATCCCACCAGCGATGTGTGAGTCACCCAGATCCTCAGCATCCTTGCCAGCAGTTGCTGTTGTCACTATTTTTTTTTTTTTAATTTTACAAATCTGATAGGTGTACAGTGTTATCTCATTGTGGTTTTATCTGTATTTCCCTAATGGATAATCATGTTGAACATCTTTTCATTTGCTTGTTCGCCGTCTGTATATCCTCTTTGGTGACATTGTTTATCTCTTTTGCCCTTTTTCTAATTGTACTGTCTTTATTTTACTGTTGAGCGATGAGACTTTTGTATATATTCAGGGCACTAGTCTTTCAATGGATATGTGGTTTGCAAATATTTTCTCTCAGTCTGTAGTTTGTCCTTCAATCCTCTTCACGTGGAATTTCTAAGAACTAAAGTGGTTAATTTTAATGAGGCCCATTTGACCAGTTTTTCCTTTTGGGCTTGTGCTTTTGGTATAAAATTTAAGAAACTCCTAGTCCTATTCAAAGATTTTCTCCTTTTTTTTCTAAAAGTTTTACAGGTTTGGTTGAAGTTTCAGTCATTTTGAGTTAATGTTGGTGTAAGGTGTGAGGTTTAGGTCATGATTATCTTTTTGCCTGTAGATGTCCAGTTGTTCCAGCAAAATTTGTTGAAAAGACTACCTTTCCTCCATTGAATTGGTTTTGTACCTTTGTCAAAAATCAGTTGAGGATATCTCTGTGGATCTATTTCTGTGTCTTCTGTTCTATGCTGGTAATCTTTGTGTCTATCCCCCCAACAATACTACACAGTCATGATTACTGTAGCTTTCTCATAAGCCTTAATATCAGGTAGAAAAGCTCCCCCTACTCCTACTTCATTTTTCATTGTAAGTATTACTTTAGATGCTCAAGAGCCTGTGTCTTTTCAATTCAATTTTAGAATAAACGTGTCTGTGTTTACAAAACAAAAACAAACCAAAAAAAAAAAAAACCAAAAAACTTTGTGTTTGATAGGCATTGCCTTAAATCTATAGATAAATTGGGGGAGAAATGACACCTTTCCTATGTTGAATATTTCAATCCATGAATACAGTGTATTTTTCCATTTATCTCGGACCTCTTTAATTTCTTCATCAACACTTTGTAGTTTTTAGTATATAGATACAGTACATAACAGTTTTGCCTATGTATGTCTTTTCTTTGGAGGGATTGTGGGTGGTAATATGTGTTTCATTTCAGTTTCTGTATGTAAATTGTTAGTATATAGAAATGTCATTGATTTTTGTGTGTAGATCTTATAACCTATGACCTTTTGAACTCATTTATTACTTTTATGGGGTTTTTTTTGTAGATTCCTTGAGATTTTCTGTGTTGACAATGCTGCCATCTGTAAATACAGATAGTTTTATCTCTTGCTTTACAACCTGTCTGCTCTCTATTTCTTCTACTTGCATTGTTGCAATAGCTACAACTTCCAGTACTGTGTTCAACCTTTCAGGAGAGCATTCAGTCTTTACCATTAAGTATGATGTCATATATAGTTTTTTTGTAGATGTTCTTTATCAGGTTGAAGTGATTTCCCTTTATTCCTAACTTTCTGAGAGTTTTTAAAATCAGAAATGGATGCTGGCTTTTGTCAAATGCTTTTCATCTGTCATTTGGTATGATCATGCCATTTTTCTTCTTTAGCTTGTTCATATACTTGATTACATTGATTTTTTTTTTTTGGAAAGTTGAACCTGCCTTGCATTTTTGAAATAAATCTCACTTGGTCATGGTATGTTAATTCTTTTTACATATTGTTAGAGTTGGTTTGTTAATATTTTATTTAGAATTTTTGCATCTAAGTTTATGAGAGATATTAGTCTGTAGTTTTGATTCTTTTATTCTTTTTTTGGACTGTCTGATTTTGGTATCAGGGTGACAGTAGCCTCATAAAATGAGTTGAAAAGTATTCTCACGTCTATTTTATGGAAGAGATTGTGTAAAATTGATATTCCTCTTTAAATATGTGGTAGAATTCTCAAGTGAAACCATCTGGGCCTGGAGATACCTTTACAGGAGCATTTAAATTATGTATTCAATTCATATGGTTTCGGGCTATTCAGATAGTCTAGTCCATCTTGATTGTTTTGGTAGTATATTAGTTTTCTATTCCACTGTAACAAATTACAAAAAACAGTGGTTTAAAACAATAAAAATATATTATCTTATATTTCTGTAGGTCAGAAGTGTGATGTGTGTCTCACTGGGCTCAGATAAAGGTGCTGGCAGGGCTGCATTCCTTTCTGGAAGTCTAGGGAAGAATGTATTACCTTGCATTTCCCAACTTCTAGGGAATGCCACCTTTCATTGGCTTATGTCCCCCTGCAAAACTAGCAACATTAGGCTAAATCTTTCACACACTGCCATCTCTGTGGTTCTCTGACCACAGCTGGGAAGGGTTTTCCACTTTTTATAAGTTGATATGATTAGATTGAGCCCACCTGGATAATTCATGGATCAATTCATGATACCCTCTCCGTCTCAAGACTGGTCACCTTAATCATCAGAGCTAATTCCCTTTTGGCATATAACATAACATACTAATAGTTTCCCAGAGATTAGGATGTTAACATTTTGGGGATCCATTATTCTGCCTACTCTAGGTAGTCTGTGGTTTTCCACATATTGATCCATTTCTTCTAGGTTGTAAATTTTTGAGTATGAAGTTGTTTGTAGTATCCTCTTTTTAATTGCCACAGGATTTGTAATGATATCCATTACTTCATTTTTGATATTGGTGATTTGTGTTTTCTCCATTTTTACTTGTATCAGTTTTGCTAGTGGTTTATCAGTTATACCGACTTATTTGAAGAAACAGCTTTTTGTTTCCTTCATTTCTTTATTGCATTCCTATCTTCAGTTTCATTGATTTTTTGCTCTTGTCTTTATTGTTTCCTTCCTTCTGTTTATTTTGAGGTTTTTTGCTCTTCTTTTTCTAGGTTCTTGAAATGAGAAGTTATGTTACTGACCTGAAACCTTCCATCATTTTTAATGTAAGCATTAATTGCTATAAATTTCCTTCTTAGCACTGCCTTAGCTATACCCCACATTTTGATATGCTGTGTTTTGCTTTCATTAGCTCTGTTTTTTAAATTCCTTTGAATTCTTTCACTCATAGATTCTTCAGAAGTGTATTATTTAATTTTCACCTTTTTGAGATTTTTCTGTTGTCTTTCTATTACTGGTTTCTAGTTTGATTCCATATAGTCAGAAAATATACTCTATACATGATCAGTTATTTAAAATTTGTTGAGGTTTGTTTTATTGTCCATTAAATGTTACATCTTGGCCAATGTTCCATGGTCACTTGAAAAAAAAGCATATTCTACTATTGTTGGGTGGAGTGTCCTATATACATCAATTAAAGTCTATTTGATTGCATTGTTCAGATCACCTATATCCTCTCTGGTTTTCTGTACAGTAGTTCTATAAGTTATTGAGAGGGAGGTGTAGAGTGCCATAATTGTGGATTTGTCAACTTCTCTTTTTAATTCTATCAGTTTTGTTTTATGTATTCTGAGGCTCTATTGTTTGGTGCATACTCATTTTTAATTGATATTAAAATTAAAATCTTCCTGGTAGATGGATTTTTTTCAAAAGGTATTTTCTCTTTGGCCTCTAGTAATTTTCTTTGCTCTGAAATTTAGTTTATCAGATATTGATGTAGCCACTGTTACTTTTTTAGATTAATGTTGACACATTATATCTTTTTTCCATCCTTTCCTTTTAGTTTATCTTTGTCATTGGATTTGAATTTCTTATAAGCAGCATAACTGTGCTGTGAACTTTTCTTTTATTCTACTCTACAAATCTGTTTAGATTGATGTATTTATGTCATTTCAATTTAGGGTAAATATTTACAAGAAGCAAAATGCTCTGTGTTACAAAAAATATTGATAAAGGATAACAAAGTTGGAAGAAACAAATTTTCTGATTTCAAAATTTAGTACAAAGCTGTGGCAATCGAGAAAGTGTTCTTCAGGCTTAAGGATACACATCTAGATCAATAGAATTGAGAGTCTCAAAATGAACTTGCACATTTATGGTCAACTGATCTTTGACAGGGTTGCCAAGGTAATTTAGCGGAGAAAGAATAGTCTTTTCAACAAATTATGCTGGGACAACTGGATATCCATATGAGAAGAATGAAGTTTGAACCAAACCTTACACCATATACAAAAGTTAATGTAAAATGCATATAAATAGAGGTAAAACTATAAACATCTTAGGAGACAACATTGGCATAAATCTTCAAGACCTTTAATTAGGAATAGTTTCTTGGATATAACACCAAAAACACAAGTTAAAAAAATAGATAAACCATACTTAATTAAAATTTAAAACTTTGTGCTTCAAAAGATACTATCAAGAAAATCAGAAGGCAATCCCAGATTGGAAAAAAAATATTGTAAATCATATATCTGAAAAGGAACTTGTATCTAGACTATATAAGGAACTATAAGACTAAATAATGAAAATAATGTAAATGGATAAATTATTTAAATACATTTTTCAAAGAAGATATAAACAAGACCAATAAGCACATGAAAAGATGTGTATGAGATGATATATCATTGTGGTTTTGATTTGCATTTCCCTGATGATTAGTAATGTTGAGCAAACTTTCATGTACCTGATAGCTATGTGTATGTCTTCTTTAGAAAACTGTCTGTTCAGTTCTTTTGCCCATTTTTTAATCAGGTTGTTGGGTTTCTTGTTATTGATTTGTATGAGCGGTTTATGTACTTTGGATATTAACCCCTTATCAGTCATATTATTTGTGAATATAATCTTCTTCCATTCAGCAGGTTGCCTTTTTTGTTTTTTGTCAGTGGTTTCCTTTGGTGTGTAAAAGCTTTTAAATTTAATTAGGTTCTATTTGTTTATTTTTGCTTATGTTTCCTTTACCTTAGGAGACAGAGCCAAAAAAAAAAATTGCTACAATTTATGTCAAAGGGTGTTCTGTCTATGTTTTCTTCTAAGAGTTTTATGGTTTCTGGTCTTATATTTAAATGTTTAATGCACTTTGAGTTTATTTTTTGTACAAGGTATGAGAAATGTTCTAATTTCATCCTTTTACATATAGCTGTCAAGTTTTCCCAGCACCACTTATTGAAGAGAGTATCTTTTCTCCATTGTATAGTCTTGCCTCCTTTGTCATAGATTAATTGATCATAAGTGTGTGGGTATATTTCTGCACTCTCTGTCCTGTTCCATTGATCTATGTGTCTGTTTTTATGCCAGTACCGTGTTGTTCTGATTACTGTAGCTTTGTGGTAATAGTCTGTAGTTAGGGCGTGCGATACCTCATCTTTGTTTACTTTTCTCAGGATTGCTTTGGAAAGTCAGTCCTCTGTAGTCCCATATGAATTTTATGATTATTCTAGTTCTGTGAAAATGTCATGGGTTTTTGATAGGGCTTGCATTAAATCTGTAGATTGCTTTGGATATTGTGGACATTTTAACAATATTAACTCTTCCAGTCTGCAAACATGGGATATCTTTCCATTTCTTTGTATCATCTTCAGTTTCCTCCATCAGTATTTTATGGTTTTCAAGGTATAGGTCTTTCACCTCATTGGTTAAGTTTAGTCCTAGATATGTTATTCTTTTTGATACAATTAAATGAATCGTTTTCTTGCTTTCTTTTTCTGATATTTATTATTAGTGTGTAGAAAACCAACAGATTTCTATATATTAATTTTGTATCCTGAAACTTTACTGAGTTCATTTATTAGTTCTAATAATTTTTTGGTGTTGACTTTAGGGTTTTCTATATATAGTATCATATTATCTGCAAATAGTGACAGTTTTACTTCTTCCCTTCCAATTTGGATGTCATATAACTTTGCAGTATTATCTTATGATTTTTTGTATCTCTGTGATATCAGCTGTAATTTCTCCTTTTTCATTTCTTGTTTTGTTTATTTGGGTCCTTTCTCTCTTTTTCTTGATGAGGCAGGTGAAGGCTTATCAATTTTGTTTACCTTTTCACAAAACAGCTCTTGGTATCATTGATCTTTTCTATTTTTGATCTCTTTTGTATATATTTCCTCTCTAATCTTTATTATTTTCCTAATTCTGCTGACTTTGGGCTTTGCTTGTTCTTTATTTTTCTAGTTCCCTTAGGTGTAAGGTTAGATTGTTTATTTGAGACTTTTCTTATTTCCTGAGGTAGGCCTGTCTCACTACAAATTTCTCTCTTAGAATTTCTTTTGCTGCATCACAGATTTTTGGAAAGTTGTATTTTCATTTTCATTTGTCTTGAGAAACTTTCTGATTTCCTCTTTAATTTCTTCATTGACCCATATGTATTTAGTAGAATGTTGTTTAGTACCCACGTGTTTGTGTTTTTCCCATTTTTCTTCCTGTAATTGATTTCTAGTTTCATACCATAGTGAGTGGGAAAAAATGCTAGATATAATCTCTATCCTCTTATATAATTCCATTTTTATGAAGTTTCCAGAATAGGGAAATCTATAGACATAGAAATAGTGGTTGCCTAGGGCTTGGGAGGATCGAGTTTTTTGGAGGTTAGGGTCCAGGTTGCCTGGAGTTTCTTTTTGGGGTAATGAATATATTTTAAAATTGATTGTAGTAATGGATGTACAACTCTGAATATGCTAGTGGTCATTGATTGTACAATTTCAAAGGGTAAAGTTAATTGTATGTGACTTATATTTTAATAAGGCTGTTTCAAAATGTATGGAAACTACCCTCATAGCATGCACAAAAATAAGTTCAAAATGGCTTAGAGACTTAAATATAGGACATGACACCATAAAACTCCTAAAAGAAATCATAGGTAAAACATTCTCTGACATAAATTGTATCAATGTTTTCTTAGGTCAGTCTCCTAAGGCAGTAGAAATAAAAACAAAAATAAACAAATGGGACCTAATTAAACTTAAAAGCTTCTGCACAGCAAAGGAAACCATAAACAAAACTAAAAGACAACCTACAGAATGGGAGAAAATATTTGCAAATGATGCAACCAATAAGGGCTTGAACTCCAAAATATACAAACAGCTCATAGAACTCAATAACAAAAAAACAAACAACCCAATCAAAAAATGAGCAGAAGACCTAAATAGAAATTTCTCCAAAGAAGACATACAGGCACATGTGCCAATAGGCACATGAAAATATTCTCAACATCACTAATTATTAGAGAAACACAAATCAAAACTATAATGAGGTACCACCTCACACTGGTCAGAATGGCCATCATTAGAAAGTCTATAGATAACAAATGCTGGAGAGGGTGTTGAGAAAAAGGAGCCCTCCTACACTGTTGGTGGCAATGTAAGTTGGTGCAGCCACTGTGGAAAATAGTATGGAAGTTCCTCAGAAAACTAAAAATATAATTGCCATATGATCCAACAATCCCACTCCTGGGCATATATCTGGACAAAACTATAATTGAAAAAGATGCATACACCCCTATGTTTATAGCAGCACTATTCACAATAGCCAAGACTTGGAAATAACCTAAATGTCCATGGCTAGATGAATGGATAAGGAAGATGTGATACATATATACAATGGAGTACTACTCAGTCATAAAAAACAAAATAATGCCATTTGCAGCAACATAGATGCAACTAGAGATTATCATACTAAGTGAAGTAAGTCAGAAGGAGAAAGACAAATACCATATGATATCACTTATATATGGAATCTAAAATATGACACAAATGAACCTATCTATGAAACAGAAACAGACTTGCAGACATAGAGAACAGACTTGTGGTTTCCAAGAAAGAGGGAGGGTTGGGAAGGGATGGACTGGGAGTTTGGGGTTAGTAGATGCAAACTATTACATATAAAATGGATAAACAACAAGGTCCCACTGTATAGCACAGGGAACTGTATTCAGTATCTGGGATAAACCATAATGGAAAAGAATATAAAAATGAATGTATATATGTATATAAATGAGTCACTTTGCTGTACAGCAGAAATTAATACAACACTGTAAATCAACTATACTTCAATTTAAAAAATTTAATGAATGTATGGAAACTTAAAAAAATACATTAATGCTTAAGTATGCCATTTTATTACTTTTTACTTGTTTTCCATGTTTCCATGTTTTTTTTTCTCACCTTACTACAGGTTGGTTCAACGCTTTATAAATATCATCATGATTTATTTATATGTGTTTTGAGTGTATGCTTTTTCCTTATTTTTTTGAAGTATAGTTGACCTATGAGTTTCAGGTTTACAACATAGTTGTTCGGCATTTGTATACATTATGAATTGATTACAACGATGTGTAATAACCATGTCACCATACAAGATTATAACAGAATCATTGACTATAATCCTTATGCTGTGCTATATCCCCGTGACTTATTTATTTTATATCTGGAAGTTTGTACCTCTTAATCCTCTTTACCTGTTTTGTCAGAACACCTTACTCCTTCCTCTGTGGCTATCATATGTTGTTCTCTATAATTAAGAGTCATTTGTTTTGTCTTGTTTGTTCATTTGTCTCTTTTTTAGATTCTACATATAAGTGAAATAGTATGGTATATGTCTTTCTCTGTGTGACTTATTTCACTTAGCATAATACCCTCTAGGTCCATTCATGTTGTTGCAAATGACAAGGTTTCATCCTTTTTAATGACTGAATAATATTTGTATATATATACACATGTATATATATATACATACATGTATATAGTCATATAAAAGTATATATATACACAAACACACACACAGACACATCTCATATTCCTATCCATTCATCTGTCGATAGGCACATCAATTGATTCCATATCTTGTCTATCGTAAACAGTGCTGCAGTAAACATAAGGGTGCATATGTCTTTAGAATTAGTGTTTTTGTTTTCTTCAGATAAATACCCAGGAGTGGAATTGCTGGGTCATATGGTAGATTTATTTTAAATTTTTTGAGGAACCTCCATAATGTTTTCCATAGTAGCTGTACCAGTGCACCAAGGGTGCACAAGGGTTCCCTTTTCTTCACATCCTCACCAACTTGTTATTTGTGGTCTTTTTGATGATAGCAGTTCTGACGGGTGTGAGGTGATATCTCATTGTGGTTTTGATTTGCATATATCTGATGATGTTGGGTATCTTTTCGTGTGTCTGTTGGCCATCTATATGTCTTCCTTGGAAAAATGTCTATTTAGGTCCTCTGCTCATGTTTTAAAATTTTTTATTGGGGTATAATTGATTTACAATGTTGTGTTAGTTTCAGGTGTACAGCAAAGTGAATCTGTTATACAAATACATATATCCACTCTTTTTTAGGTTCTTTTCCCATATAGGCCATTACAGAGTATTGAGTAGAGTTCCCTGTGCTATACACTAGGTCCTTATTAGTTATCTATTTTATATATAGTACTGTATATGTGTCAATCCCAATCTTCTAATTTGTCCCTCCCCTCCACCCCTTATCCCTCGGTGACCATAAGTTTATTTTGTACATCTGTAACTCTGTTTTGGTTTTGTAGATAAGTTCATTTGTAGCCTTTTCTTAGATTCCACATATAAGCGGTATTATATGATATTTGCCTTTCTCTGTCTGACTTACTTCACTCAGTATAAGAATCTCTACATCCATCCACGTTGCTGCAAACGCCATTATTTTGTTCTTAAATTTTATGTCTGAGTAATGTTCCATTGCATCTATGTACCACATCTTCTTTATCCATTCCTCTGTTGATGAACATTTAGGTTGCTTCCCTGTCCTGGCTGTTGTAAATAGTGCTGCAATGAACGTTGCAGTGCATGTTTCTTTTCAAATTATGGTTTCTTCTGGATATATGACCAGAAGTAGAATTGCTGGATCATATGGTAGCTCTATTTTCTGCTCATTTTTTAATAAGAAGTTTTTGTTGTTGTTTTGTTATTGAGTTGTGTGAGTTCTTTATATATTTTAGATATTAACCCCTTATCTGATATATTATTTATAAATATTTTGTCCCATTTAGTATGTTGCCTTTTGCTTTTGTTGATGATTTTCTTCACTGTGCAAAAGCTTTTTAGTCTGATGTAATCACACTTGTTTATTGTTGTTTTGTTGCCCTGCCTGAAGAGACAGAGCCAATACAGTACTGCTAAGACCAGTGTCAAAATATAGGCAGTTTACTGCCTATATTTTCTTCTAGGAGTTTCAGGTTTTAAGTCTTACATTTAAATTTTTAATCCATTTTGAGTTTATTTTTGTATATGGTGTAAGAAAGTGGTTCAGTTTCATTCTTTTGCATGTAGCTGTCCAGTTTTCCCAAGATCATTTATTGAAGAGATTCTCTTTTCCCCCACTGATATTTTTGACTGTTTTGTCATAAATTAATTGAGCATATAAGCATGGGTTTATTTCTAGTATCTCTATTCTGTTCCATTTATTTATGTGTCTGTTTTTGTGTCGGTACCATACACTTTTGATTGCTATAGCTTTGTAATATAGTTTCAAGTCAGGGACGATGATACCTACAGCTTTGTTCTTCTTTCTTAATATTGCTTTGGTTATTTGGTTTTGTGTGTGTGTGTGTGGTTCTAAACAAATTTTAGATTTTTTTTTCTAGTTGTGTAAAACTGCCATTGGTTTTTTCTGGGGATTGCACTGAATCTGTAGATTGCTTTGGGTAGTTTGGACATTTTAAAAGTAGTAATTCTTCCAATCCATGAGCATGCTATATCTTTCCATTTATTTGTGTTATATTCACTGTCTTTCATTACTGTCTTATAGCTTTTAGAGTACAAGTCTTTCACCTCCGTAGTTAAATTTATTCCTAAGTATTTTGGGTTTTTTTTTTTTTTTGATGCGATTGTAAATGGGATTGTTTTCTTTATTTATCTTTCTGATAGTTTGTAATTAGTGTATAGAAATGCAACAAATTTCTGTTTATTGTATCTTGCAACTTTACTAAATTCAATTATTAGTTCTAATAGTTTTTTGGAGTCTTTAGGGTTCATATATATATATATATATATATATATATATATACACACACACACACACACAAACATATATATAATTATATATATACACACACACGCACATATATGGTATCATGTCATCTACAAACAGTAACAGTTTTACTTCTTTCTTTCTAATTTGGATGCCTTTTATCTCCTTTTCTTATCTGATGACTGTGGCTAAAACTTCCAGTACTGTGTTGAATAAAATGATAAAATGGCAAGAGTGGGCATTCTTGTCTTGTTCCCAATATTAAAGGTAAAGCTTTTAGCTTTTCACTGTTGAGTATTATGTTAGTTTTGGTTTGTCACATATAGCCTTTATCATGTTAAAGTATGTTCCCTCTATGTCCACTCTTTCGAGAGTTTTTATCAAAATTGGATGTTGAATTTTTTCAAATGCTTTTTATGCATCTGAGATAATCATATGATTTTTATTCTTCAGTTTGTTAATGTGATCCGTCACATTGATGGATTTTTGGATACTGAACCTTCCTTGTATTCCTGGTAAAAACCCACTTGATCATGGTTTATGATACTTCTAATGCACTGTTGAATTTGTTTTGCTAATATTTTGTTGAGAATTGTTGCATCTATGTTCATCAGGGATATTAATTCATAACTGTGTGTGTGTGTGGTGTCTTTGCTTTTCAGGTTGATGCTGGCCTCATAGAATGAGTTTGGAAGTATTATTTCCTCTTTAATTTTTGGAATAGTTTTAGATGGATAAATATTAAACTCTTATTTAAATATTTGGCAGAATTACCCTGTGAAGCCACCTAGTCATGGACTTTTGTTGGAATTTTTTTGACCTCTGATTCAGTTTTATTACTAGTTATTGACCTGTTTAGATTTTCTATTTCTTATTGATTCAGTCTTGGAAGATTGTATGTTTCCAGGAATTTATTTATTTCTTCTAGGTGGTCCAATTTGTTGGTTAATGTCTTATGATCCTTTTTATTTCTGTGATGCTAATTGTAAATTCTCATTTATTTCCTCTTTTATTTGGCCCTTTTCTCTTTTTTTCTTGATTAGTCTGGCTAAAGATTTATCAATTTTGTTTATCTTTTCAAAGAACCAGTTCATAGTTTCATTGATCTTTCATATTTTTAAAAATTCTGTTTCATTCATTTCTACTCTAACCTTTATTACTTCCTTTCTTCTACTAAATTTGGGCTTTGTTTTCTTTTCTTTTGTTCCTTTTATTCTAGTTTCTTTAGGGGCAAGGTTAGATTGTTTATTTGAGATTTTTCTTGTTTCCTGAGGTAGGCCTGTATCACTATAAATTTCATTCTTAGAACTGCCTTTTCTGTGTCCCATAGATTTTGGAATATTATAATTTCATTTTTATTTTTCTCAAGGTATATTTTTTTAATTTCCCCTTTGATTTTTTCATTGACCCGCTGGTTGTTTAGAAGCATGTTGTTTAGCCTTCACGTGTTTGTGGGTTTTTTTATTTTTAACTTGTAATTGATTTCTAGTTTTATACCATTGTGGTCAAAAAAGTGTTTGATATGATTTAAGTCTTTTTAAATATTTTGAGACTTGTTTTGTGGCCTAATATGTAATCTGTCCTGGAGAATATTCCATTCTCATAAAGAATGTGTATTCTTCTGTTTTGGGGTGGAATATTGAGTACAGTTAAGTCCATCTGGTCTAATATCTCATTTATGGCTAATGTTTCTTTATTGATTTTCTGTCTGGGTGATTCATCCATTATTGTAATTGGGGTGTTAAAGACCCCTACTATTATTGTGTTGCTGTCAGTTTCTCCCTTTAAGTCTGTTAATATTTGCTTTATTTGCTCCTATGTTGGGTACACAGATATTTACAAGCATTATATCCTCTTGTTGGTTTGATCCCTTTATCATTATATTATGCCCTCTTTTGTCTCTTGTTAGAGTCTTTGTTTTAGATTCTATTTTGTCTGATACAAGTATTGCTACCCCTGCTTTCTTTTTGTTTTCATTTGTATGTAGTATCTTTTTCCATCTCTTCACTTTCAGTCTCTGTATGTCTTTAGATCTGAAGTGAGTTTCTTGTGAACTGCATATATATGGGTCTTGTTTTTTAATCCATTTAGCCACCCTATGTATTTTGATTGGAGCATTTAGTCCATTTACATTTAAAGTAATTATTGATAAGTATGTACTTGTGGCCATTTTGTTACTTTTTTCTGGTTGTTTTTGTAGTTCTTCTCTGTTCCCTTCTTCTCTTAGCTTGTGATTTGATGACCTCATTTACTGTTATATTTGTATTCCTTTTTCTTTTTGTGGGTGTGTATCTGTTACAGGTTTTTGGTTTATTGGTTACCATGAGTTTCTTGTATTACAATCTATGTATACAGCATTCTAAGTTGTCTCTTAATTTTTAGCACTACATTTTTACTTCCTCTCATTTTGTTTTTAATGTCATATTTTTACCTGTTTTTATTTTGCATATTGCTTAACTATGTGTTTTAGATATAGATGATTTTACTATTTTTGTCTTTTAACCTTCATACTAGTTTTATAGTTAGTTGATCCAGTACTTTCACCATATGTTTGCCTTTATCAGTGAGATTTCTTTCTGTCCTCATTGTCTAATTTCTAGTTATGGTCTTTTTCATTTAAAGAATTCCAGTAAACATCTCTTGTAAGGCTGGTTTAGTGGTAATGAACTCCTTTAGTTTTTTTTTTTTTTTTTTTTTAAACATCTTTATTGAAGTATAATTGCCTTACAATGGTGTGTTAGCTTCTGCTTTATAGCAAAGTTAATCAGTTATACATATACAATATGTTCCCATATCTCTTCCCCCTTGCATCTCCCTCCCTCCCACCCTCCCCATCCCACCCCTCTAGGTGGTCACAAAGCACCTAGCTGATCTCCCTGTGCTATGCGGCTGCTTCCCACTAGCTATCTATTTTACATTTGGTAGTGTATGTATGTCCATGACACTCTCTCACCCTGTCACATCTCACCCCACCCCCTCCCCATATCCTCAAGTCCATTCTCTAGTAGGTCTGTGTCTTTATTCCCGTCTTACCACTAGGTTCTTCATGGCTTTTTTTTCCCTTAGATTCCGTATATATGTGTTAGCATACTGTATTTGTTTTTCCCTTCCTGACTTACTTCACTCTGTATGACAGACTCTAACTCCATCCACCTCATTACAAATACCTCCATTTCATTTCTTTTTATGGCTGAGTAATATTCCATTGTATATATGTGCCACATCTTCTTTATCCATTCATCTGTCGATGGACATTTAGGTTGCTTCCATGTCCTGGCTATTGTAAATAGAGCTGCAATGAACATTTTGGTACATGACTCTTTTTGAACTATGGTTTTCTCAGGGTATATGCCCAGTAGTGGGATTGCTGGATCGTATGGTAGTTCTATTTGTAGTTTTTTAAGGAACCTCCATACTGTTCTCCATAGTGGCTGTATCAATTTACATTCCCACCAACAGTGCAAGAGAGTTCCCTTTCCTCCACACCCTCTCCAGCATTTATTGTTTCTAGATTTTTTGATGATGGCCATTCTGACCGGTGTGAGATGATATCTCATTGTAGTTTTGATTTACATTTCTCTAATGATTAATGATGTTGAGCATTCTTTCATGTGTCTGTAGGCCATCTGTATATCTTCTTTGGAGAAATGTCTATTTAGGTCTTCTGCCCATTTTTGGATTGGGTTGTTCGTTTTTTTGTTATTGAGCTGCATGAGCTGCTTGTAAATCTTGGAGATTAATCCTTTGTCAGTTGCTTCATTTGCAAATATTTTCTCCCATTCTGATGGTTGTCTTTTCGTCTTGTTTATGGTTTCCTTTGCTGTGCAAAAGCTTTTAAGTTTCATTAGGCCCCATTTGTTTATTTGTGTTCTTATTTCCATTTCTCTGGGAGCTGGGTCAAAAAGAATCTTGCTGTGATGTATATCATAGAGTGTTCTGCCTATGTTTTCCTCTAAGAGTTTGATAGTGTCTGGTCTTACACTTAGGTCTTTAATCCATTTTGAGTTTATTTTTGTGCATGGTGTCAGGGAGTGTTCTAATTTCATACTTTTACATGTATCTGTCCAATTTTCCCAGCACCACTTATTGAAGAGGCTGTCTTTTCTCCACTGTATATGCTTGCCTCCTTTATCAAAGATAAGGTGACCATATGTGCGTGGGTTTATCTCTGGGCTTTCTATCCTGTTCCATTGATCAAAATTTCTGTTTTTGTGCCAGTACCAAACTGTCTTGATTACTGTAGCTTTGTAATATAGTCTGAAGTCAGGGAGCCTGATTCCCCCAGCTCCATTTTTCGTTCTCAAGATTGCTTTGGCTATTCGGGGTCTTTTGTGTTTCCATACAAATTGTGAAATTTTTTGTTCTAGTTCTGTGAAAAATGCCAGTGGTAGTTTGATAGGGATTGCATTGAATCTGTAGATTGCTTTGGGTAGTAGAGTCATTTTCACAATGTTGATTCTTCCAATCCAGGAACACGGTATATCTTTCCATCTATTTGTATTATCTTTAATTTCTTTCATCAGTGTCTTATAATTTTCTGCATACAGGTCTTTTGTCTCCTTAGGTAGGTTTATTCCTAGATATTTTATTCTTTTTGTTGCAATGGTAAACGGGAGTGTTTTCTTAATTTCACTTTCAGATTTTTCATCATTAGTGTATAGAAATGCAAGAGATTTCTGTGCATTAATTTTGTATCCTGCTACTTTACCAAATTCATTGATTAGCTCTAGGAGTTTTCTGGTAGCATCTTTAGGATTCTCTATGTATAGTATCATGTCATCTGCAAACAGTGACAGCTTTACTTCTTCTTTTCCGATTTGGATTCCTTTTATTTCTTTGTCTTCTCTGATTGCTGTGGCTAACACTTCCAAAACTATGTTGAATAATAGTGGTGAGAGTGGGCAACCTTGTCTTGTTCCTGATCTTAGTGGAAATGGTTTCAGTTTTTCACCATTGAGGACAATGTTGGCTGTGGGTTTGTCATATATGGCCTTTATTATGTTGAGGAAAGTTCCCTCTATGCCTACTTTCTGCAGCGCTTTTATCATAAATGGGTGTTGAATTTTGTCGAAAGCTTTCTCTGCATCTATTGAGATGATCATATGGTTTTTCTCCTTCAATTTGTTAATATGGTGTATCACGTTGATTGATTTACGTATATTGAAGAATCCTTGCATTCCTGGGATAAACCCCACTTGATCATGGTGTATGATCCTTTTAATGTGCTGTTGGATTCTGTTTGCGAGTATTTTGTTGAGGATTTTTGCATCTATGTTCATCAGTGATATTGGCCTGTAGTTTTCTCTCTTTGTGACATCTTTGTCTGGTTTTGGTATCAGGGTGATGGTGGCCTCGTAGAATGAGTTTGGGAGTGTTCCTCCCTCTGCAATATTTTGGAAGAGTTTGAGAAGGATAGGTGTTAGCTCTTCTCTAAATGTTTGATAGAATTCACCTGTGAAGCCATCTGGTCCTGGGCTTTTGTTTGTTGGAAGGTTTTTAATCACAGTTTCAATTTCAGTGCTTGTGATTGGTCTGTTCACATTTTCTATTTCTTCCTGGTTCAGTCTCGGCAGTTTGTGCATTTCTAAGAATCTGTCCATTTCTTCCAGGTTGTCCATTTTATTGGCATAGAGTTGCTTGTAGTAATCTCTCATGATCGTTTGTATTTCTTCAGTGTCAGTGGTTACTTCTCCTTTTTCATTTCTAATTCTATTGATTTGAGTCTTCTCCCTTTTTCTCTTGATGAGTCTGGCTAATGGTTTATCAATTTTGTTTATCTTCTCAAAGAACCAGCTTTTAGTTTTATTGATTTTTGCTATTGTTTCCTTCATTTCTTTTTCATTTATTTCTGACCTGATCTTTATGATTTCTTTCCTTCTGCTAGCTTTGGGGTTTTTTTGTTCTTCTTTCTCTAATTGCTTTAGGTGCAAGGTTAGGTTGTTTATTCGAGATGTTTCCTGTTTCTTGAGGTAGGCTTGTATTGCTATAAACTTCCCTCTTAGCACTGCTTTTGCTGCGTCCCATAGGTTTTGGGTCGTCGTATCTCCATTGTCATTTGTTTCTAGGTATTTTTTGATTTCCCCTTTGATTTCTTCAGTGATCACTTCGTTATTAAGTAGTGTATTGTGTAGCCTCCAAGTGTTTGTATTTTTTACAGATCTTTTCCTGTAATTGATATCTAGTCTCATAGCGTTGTGGTCGGAAAAGATACTTGATACGATTTCAATTTTCTTAAATTTACCAAGGCTTGGTTTGTGACCCAAGATATGATCTATCCTGGAGAATGTTCCATGTGCACTTGAGAAAAATGTGTATTCTGTTGTTTTTGGGTGGAATGTCCTATAAATATCAATTAAGTCCATCTTGTTTAATGTATCATTTAAAGCTTGTGTTTCCTTATTTATTTTCATTTTGGATGATCTTTCCATTGGTGAAAGTGGGGTGTTAAAGTCCCCTACTATGATTGTGTTGCTGTCAATTTCCCCTTTTATGGCTGTTAGTATTTGCCTTATGTATTGAGGTGCTCCTATGTTGGGTGCATAAATATTTACAATTGTTATACCTTCCTCTTGGATTGATCCCTTGATCATTATATAGTGTCCTTCTTTGTCTCTTATAATATTCTTTATTTTAAAGTCTATTTTGTCTGATATGAGAATTGCTACTCCAGCTTTCTTTTGATTTCCATTTGCATGGAATATCTTTTTCCATCCCCTCACTTTCAGTCTGTATGTGTCTCTAGGTCTGAAGTGGGTCTCTTGTAGACAGCATATATATGGGTCTTGTTTTTGTATCCATTCAGCCAGCCTGTATCTTTTGGTGGGAGCATTTAATCCATTTACATTCAAGGTAATTATTGATATGTATGTTCCTATTCCCATTTTCTTAAATGTTTTGGGTTTGTTATTGTAGTTGTTTTCCTTCTCTTGTGTTTCTTGCCTAGAGAAGTTCCTTTAGCATTTGTTGTAAAGCTGGTTTGGTGGTGCTGAACTCTCTCAGCTTTTGCTTGTCTGTAAAGGTTTTAATTTCTCCATCACATCTGAATGAGATCCTTGCTGGGTAGAGTAATCTTGGTTGTAGGTTTTTCTCCTTCATCACTTTAAGTATATCCTGCCACTCCCTTCTGGCTTGCAGAGTTTCTGCTGAAAGATCAGATGTTAACCTTATGGGGATTCCCTTGTGTGTTATTTGTTGTTTTTCCCTTGCTGCTTTTAATATGTTTTCTTTATATTTAATTTTTGACAGTTTGATTAATATGTGTCTTGGCATGTTTCTCCTTGGGTTTATCCTGTATGGGACTCTCTGTGCTTCCTGGACTTGATTAACTATTTCCTTTCCCATATTAGGGAAGTTTTCAACTATAATCTCTTCAAATATTTTCTCAGTCCCTTTCTTTTTCTCTTCTTCTTCTGGGACCCCTATAATTCGAATGTTGGTGCGTTTAATGTTGTCCCAGAGGTCTCTGAGACTGTCCTCAGTTCTTTGCATTCTTTTTTCTTTATCCTGCTCTGCAGTAGTTATTTCCACTATTTTATCTTCCAGGTCACTTATCCTTTCTTCTGCCTCAGTTATTCTGCTATTGATCCCATCTAGAGTATTTTTAATTTCATTTATTGTGTTTTTCATCGTTGCTTGGTTCCTCTTTAGTTCTTCTACGTCCTTGTTAAATGTTTCTTGCATTTTGTCTATTCTATTTCCAAGATTTTGGATCATCCTTACTATCATTATTCTGAATTCTTTTTCAGGTAGACTACCTATTTCCTCTTCATTTGTTAGGTCTGGTGTGTTTTGACCCTGCTCCTTCATCTGCTGTGTGTTTTTCTGTCGTCTCATTTTGCTTATCTTACTGTGTTTGGGGTCTCCTTTTCACAGGCTGCAGGTTCGTAGTTCCCGTTGTTTTTGGTATCTGTCCCCAGTGGGTAAGGTTGGTTCAGTGGGTTGTGTAGGCTTCCTGGTGGAGGGGACTATTGCCTGTGTTCTGGTGGATGAGGTTGAATCTTGTCTTTCTGGTGGGCACGTCCACGTCTGGTGGTGTGTTTTGGGGTGTCTGTGGCCTTATGATTTTAGGCAGCCTCCCTGCTAATGGATGGGGCTGTGTTCCTGTCTTGCTAGTTGTTTGGCATAGGGTGTCCAGCCCTGTAACTTGCTGGTCGTTGAGTGAAGCTGGGTCTTGATGTTGAGATGGAGATCTCTGAGAGATTTTTGCCGTTTGGTATTACGTGGAGCTGGTAGGTCTCTTGTGGACCAGTGTCCTGAAGTTGGCTCTCCCACTTCAGAGGCACAGCCCTGATGCCTGGCTGGAGCACCAAAAGCCTTTCATCCACACAGCTTTTGAATTTGGGATGATTCGTTGTCTATTCAGGTATTCAACAGATGCAGGCACATCAAGTTGTTTGTGGAGCTTTAATCCGCTGCTTCTGAGGCTGCTGGGGGAGATTTCCCTTTCTCTTCTTTGTTCGTACAGCTCCCAGCTTTCAGCTTTGGATTTGGACCCGCCTCTGCATGTACGTCGCCTGAGGGCGTCCGTTCCCCGCCCAGACAGGACGGGGTTAAAGGAGCAGCTGCTTCAGGGGCTCTGGCTCACTCAGGCTGGGGGAGGGAGCGGTACGGAGGAGGCGGGGCGAGCCTGCGGCGTCAGAGGCGTCGTGACATTGCAGCAGCCTGAGGCGCACCGTGTGTTCTCCCGGGGAAGTTGTCCCCGGATCACGGGAGCCTGGCAGTGTCGAGCTGCACCGGCTCCCGGGAGGGGCAGTGTGGAGAGTGACCTGTGCTCGCACACAGGCTTCTTGGTGGCGGCAGCAGCAGCCTTAGCGTTTCCTACCAGTCTCTGGGGTCCGCGCTGATGGCCACGGCTCGCGCCCGTCTCTGGGGTCCGCGCTGTTAGCCGCGGCTTGCGCCCGCCTCTGGAGTTCATCTAGGCGGCGCTCTGAATCCCCTCTCCTTGCGCGCCGCGAAACAAAGAGGCAAGAAAAAGTCTCTTGCCTCTTCGGCGGCTGCAGACCTCCTCTCCGGCTCCCTCCCGGCTCGCCGCGGCACGCCAACCCCTTCAGGCTGTGTTCACGCCGCCAACCTCAGTCCTCTCCCTGCGATCCGACTGAAGCCCGCGCCTCAGCTCCCAGCCCCGCGTGCCCCAGCGGGTGAGCAGACAAGCCTCTCCGGCTGGTGAGCGCTGCTCAGCGCTGAGCCTCTGTGCGGGAATCTCTCCGTTTTTCCCTCTGTGCCCCTGTTGCTGTGGGATCCGCGCTGATAGCCGCGTGGCTCGCACCTGTCTCTGGATTTCGTTTAGGCAGCGCTCTGAATCCCCTCTCCTTGCGCGCCGCGAAACAAAGAGGCAAGAAAAAGTCTCTTGCCTCTTCGGCAGCTGCAGACTTTTTCCCGGACTCCCTCCCGGCTAGCACCAAAGTCCGAGCCTCAGCTCCCAGCCCCCGCCCGCCCCGGCGAGTGAGCAGACAAGCCTCTCGGGCTGGTGAGTGCTGGTTGGCGCCGAGCCTCTGTGCGGGAGTCTCTCCGCTTTGCCCTCCGCACCCCTGTGGCTGCGCTCTCCTCCGCGGCTCCGAAGCTTCCCCCCTCTGCCACCCGCAGTCTCTGCCCACAAAGGGGCTTCCTAGTGCCTGGAAACCTTTCCTCCTTCACGGCTCCCTCCCACTGGCGCAGGTCCCGTCCCTATTCTTTTGTCTCTGTTATTTCTCTTTTCTTTTACCCTACCCAAGTACGGGGGGATTTTCTTGCCTTTTGGGAGGTCTGACGTCTTCTGCCAGCGTTCAGTGGGTGTTCTGTAGGAGCAGTTCCACGTATAGATGTATTTCTACTGTATCTGTGGGAAGGAAGGTGATCTCCGCGTCTTACTCTTCCGCCATCTTGCCCCTACCCCCCTCCTTTAGCTTTTGTTTATCTGGGAAACCCTTTATATATCCTTCAATTCTAAATGATAACCTTGACATGTAGAGCACTCTTGGTTTTAATTTTTTTGTTTGTTTTGGCACTTTGAATATTTTGTGCTACTTCCTTCTGGCCTGTAAAATTTCTGCTGAAAAATCAGCTTATAATTTTATGGGTTTCCCTTGTGTGTAACTAGTTGTTTTTCTCTTGCTGCTTTTCAGATTTTCTTTTTATCTTTACCTTTTGACATTTTAATTGTAATGTTTCTTGGTTTTGGCCTCTTAAATTCATGTTGTTTGTGGCTCTCTGTGCTTCCTGGACTTGGATATTATATTTCTCAACAGGTTAGAAAAATTTTCAGACCAACAGATTTTCTGTTACTTTCTCTCTTTTCTTCATTTGGGCCCCTGTAATGCAATTGTTAGTATGCTATCCTCATTTATTTATTTTTTATTCTTTTTTTTTCTTTTGTTCTTCTGTTTGGGTGATTTCCACTGTCCTGTCTTCCAGATTGCTGATCTGTTCTTATGCATCCTCTAATTTGCTGTTGATTCCCTCTAGTATATTTTTTATTTGCTATTATATTCTTCAGGTTTGATTGGTTCTCTTTTACATTTTGTAACTCTTTGTTAAAGTTCTCACTGAATTCATCGATTCTTCTGAGTTCAGGTAGTGCTTTTTGGTTAGATTACTTTGAACTCTTTATCTGGTAAATTGCTTATATCTGTTTTGTTCAGTTCATTTTCTGAAGTTTTGTCTTGTTCTTTTGTTTGGAAGGTATTCCTTTGTCTCCTTATTTTGCCTAATTCTCTGTGTTTGTGTCTATGTTTTAGTTATGTCATCTATATCTCCCAGTCTTGAAAGAGTGTCCTTATGTAGATGGTGTCCTGTTGGGCCCAATGGCATAGTCCCTGCTGGTCACCAGAGCAGGTGCTCCAGATTTGTTTCCAGTGTGGGCTGTGTATGTCCTCTTGTTGTGTTTGTGCCACAATTGCTGCTGATGCCCTGGTGGTCAGGCTGGTCCCAGCCTGGCTGTCTGTGAGGCCTGGCCATGTAATGTTTCTCTCTGGCTACTCTTAAGATTTTATTTTTAGTTTACGCAAGTTTAATTAGGGTGTGTCATGTTCTTGATTTCTCTGTTTACCCTGTTTAAAATTCACTTCGCTTTGTAGATAAGTAGTTTTGTGTTTTTTTACCAGATTTTATTAGTTTTGAGCTACATTTAAAAAAATACTCTCCCTACCCTTTTTTCTTCTCCTTTTAGGAGAAGAAAATGATACAAATGTTACATCTTTTATCATTACTCTTTTGTTATGGGTCTCTGAGGCACTGTTCTTTGCTGTTGTTGTTGTTGTTATTTAGTCTATTCTTTGTGTGTTTTTAAGATCAGTGAATTCTATTACTCTGGCCTCAAGTTCACAGATTTTTAATCCTTTGTTATCTCCATATGGCTTTTGAGCCCATGAAGAAAATTTTTCACTTCTATTACCGTGTTTTTTCAGTTCTGTAGTTTCCATTTGGTTCTGCTTTATAAGTTGATTTCTTTGCTAACATTCTGTTTTTTTCATTTGTAATTGATTGTTGAAGCTTATTTATGACAACTGCTTTAAAATCTTTGTCAAATAGTTACAATCCTGATTCACCTTGGTGTTAGCATCAGTTGATGGTCTTTCCTTATTCAAGTTCTGATTTCCTTGGGTCTTGTTTGATGGATAATATTTTCTTTTATCCTGAACATTCTGTCTATTATGTCAGAATCTAGGTCCTATTTAAATCTTTTACTTCAGTAGGCAGTCACCTTGTTTAATTTTGGCACGTAGGTCTTGGTCAAATTTTATGGGCTGTGTTTCCAATGGCAGTTTAATTTTCAGATCCTTTGTGTTATTGTTTTGATCTGCTTGGTTTATCTGGTGCCACAGGAATCCCCATGTGTCCCAACTCTTAGTGCCAACTGGGGCAGACAGTTTCCCCAGGTCAGGCTGCTTTACTACATAGACTTATTGTCTCTTGGGGAGATAAGGGTTTTTGGTATTCCATTACTGGTACCCCTCCCCCAGTGTTTTTAGGAAGGGTAGGAGCGTCTTGGGTCCACAGGAGTAAAGCAGCTTCTTAGTATGGCCCTCTTCCAGTGATTATTTCCCTTTATCCAGTTCTGACCACCCATCCTGGTGTTCCTGAGTAGGGGAGAGGTTTTCTGGACCAGGCTGCTTGCTAGAGAGGAGTCTCTCCTGCCTGTTCTGCATACCACCTGTGTATGTCTTGCTAGGAAGGGGATCTCAGGTCCATACCTCCCTTGGCTGCTTTTTTCTGGCTGGGCTCCCAATTTATCCTCCTTGCTTTTTACTTTGAGTTCACCTCATGTTGTCACAAGAACTCCCACTCAATTCCAGGGAGGAATGAGCCTACCGGGGCTGCCTTTCTCCCCTCTCCACCCCCAAGTTGGCAGTTGTTGTAAATGCCAGACCTGGCTTGCCTTTCTCCTTTGGATAAAGAGGAAACAAAACATCTGGCCACTGTGCTGTTCCTCTCATCCCAGGGTCCAGTTTCCCACCTTCATTTTACCTATTAGAGTTCTCCTTTGGTTGTCTCTCATACCATTTCCAAGGTTTCTAGCTATGCTTAGTATGAATGGAGAGTGTAGAAATGGATCTGTGCCATCCTGTCCTAACCAGAAATGTGTACTATAGTTTTTTTTTTTTTAACATTTTTATTGGAGTATAATTGCTTTACAATGGTGTGTTAGTTTGTGCTTTATAACAAAGTGAATCAGTTATACATATACATATATCCCCATATCTCTTCCCTCTTGCATCTCCCTCCCTCCCACCCTCCCTATCCCACCCTTCTAGCTGGTCACAAAGCACCGAGCTGATCTCCCTGTGCTATGAGACTGCTTCC